>NC_085842.1:263444882-263753248 GCF_035594765.1 Anolis carolinensis | reverse complement strand
CATAAGAGCTTCAATAATAAAAGTTTGGGAAAAATATAAAGACAGATTCTATAATAAAACCCTCTCTGGATCTCACCCATAGAAGCGAAACACAAAAGAGAGTATAACAAAGAGAATTGGCTGACATATCACCAACTATTTAAAAACCAAAACAATGAATTTTGGAAGTCAGCACACAAAATGACGCAAAAAATGTTAGAAACCAAACTTAAATTAAAACCAGAAACGTACTTATTAGGATTCACAACTACAACATTAAACAAAAAGTAAGATAGAATATTATTCCACATTAGCGCGGCAGGAAGATTGACTTTAGCAAGAATATGGAAAAAGGAAGAAGCTCCAAATGTTGAAGATTGGCTGATTAAAATATTAGACATTATGCATATGGATATATTGACACAAAAGATAAGAGAAGGGAAGAATAAAACAGATTGGACAAAAGTCGTAAACTTCTTAAGAGAAAGAAGAATGAACTTCATAATAGATCTGTCTTACATATAAAAACAAACAAAAAGATGGAGGTTAGAATAAATGAAAAAAAATGTCGACGAAAACGAAAGAAAAGTCTTCGAAGCATGGATGGGAAGTCAAAGCAGCTTTTTTATTTTTTCCCCCTCTTCTTTCATACACACACACACACACACACACACATATTTACTGTTTTTTATTTTATTTTTAGTTTTCTCTCTCTGTCCCTCCTTCACTTACTCTCATTTCCTATTCTTCACTATCTAGTCTGTTCCCCCACTTTCGATGTATTCTTATCCTTAAGAAATAAATAAAAACTATATTGCAAAAAAAAAAGTTCAGCTGAATTGCACAAGCCTATTTCCTACAGGGATGACTTCAGGAGCTGATGCTGGGGGATTTATGTTCAAGGGCCTTATTCGTCAACATTTCCCCATAGCATTTGACATTACATGAATCCATTGGAAAATGACAATCAGTTTTATTTTTTCCTTCCCATCTAAGTCTGGGGAAGTTATTTTAGGTCTGATATACAGTATATGTCATTATTTCTTAGGTTTTCTAATGTAGTTTTGAAACTGACCAAAAAGTTTAAGGAGTAAGTTTGGAATGGAGAAGAAAAATCAAATGGACAATTTCCCTCATTTTCAAATGTACCATAACATTAAAATTTGTGAAGCTGCATAAAGATTTACAGAACATCAGGAGTTTTAAAAATAAATTAAAATTTGAATCATACACGTAGAATATAACATATCTAAACAAAAAGGTTTAGAAAACAACAAATGTGATATATATATACACACACACACCCTTCTGGTGTTGCATATTGTGTATACCTTATCCATTTCAAACTCTTCTCCTACTTATATATGTTTTATCATTTCAGCCCAATCTTTGTTACTGCTTTTCACTTCCAATCTCAGGGTAAAAAAACCCTGTTTTTTATTCAGCTCTATTTTTGGCCCTAATATTGCCTCCATTTCACCCTTTATTTTTCTGTAGAATTCTTGTACCTTGGCATAATCCCACCACATATGGATAAAAGTTTCAGTTTCCCCACAATCATGCCAACAGAATTTAGGTGTACTTTTTGTAATATGGGCGAATTGCTGGGGGATTCTGTACCATTTAGTCAGTATTTCCCATTGTAGTTCTCTTAGATGTTTAGATGTTTTGATTGAATTTGTCTGCAATTCTATGTGTTTCGGGTTACAGTTTAGTTCCTCTTTCCATACTTCTAACAGTGTGGGTGACAAGTTGTTTTGTTTTTCTATTAATTTGTTGTATATGAACCCCATAATTTTTTTCTTTCTCAGTTTTCCATTATAATATTTGATCTATATCTGTATCTGATCCTTCCCTCTTTTTCAGGACACCACAAGTGTGGAACACCACAAGTGTTTGCAGACAAAAGACTCTGAGGTCTTCCATTTTTAAAACATACAAATGCTGGCAAAGTATTACAATGCTGAGAATTGTTAGGAAAATGAGTATGTGATGACCATGACTTTTCAGAAAAACCTGACGAGTGAGCCTTCAATATGAATTACACTTGAGGATAGGCTTTTTTCCTCACTAATTTGATTCTTGAACAAAGCAACCAATTATTGTAAAAAATTTCATCCTACTGCAATAAAGTCATAATTTTTTCAAATATTTTTAAATATTTTCCCCATTACCATTGCACATCTAATGTAAAGTGAAAGAACAAAAAACTGGCAGATCCCATTGCCCTTTGTCATGACATAGCATGTTTCATCATAGTAATGAACAGGTTCATAGAAGACAAGATGTAGCACAGATGGTGTTAAAAAAATTGTTCATTCTCATATTGAAATTTTTCAGTTTTTGATAACCTGGAAAACCAATGACCCCAGCTCAGAACTTGTCAAACCCATGGAGGATATTTGAGGAATATCTAATTTTCAAATCAAAATGAATGAGTCGGATAAGTGAGTAACTTTGCCCAGATTGTACTCTAAAAAATCCAATGACATCTGTTTATGAAGTTTGTAGATCTTGTATATATTGTGCACTGCTGAGTATTTTCCTTCTGCTGTAATTCTGAGCTCAAAGATGTCAGTTTCATTGTTCTTTTTGTCATTAATAAAACTTTATACCATTTGTTATAGCTGTTGGCCTTATTGTATTTCATTCTTCATGAATATTTCTGTCAAATACCAATTGAATTTTGTCATCTTATCTTTTGTAATTAATTGCCTTGGCTGCTGTTATGGATTCTTTGCTGTTACCCATTTCAAAGCTAATAGTTCACTTCAAGTTTGACCCACAAATGTAAGTGCTCATTTTATTTTAATCTTGCTTTTCCCCTTTGTGATAGCAGTCTTGACATTCAGAAATGTATGGAGTGGCAGCATGAGAGCTAGGCCTCCAGAGAGATGAGGAAGAATATGAATAACTTTACATTTTCTTGCCATGATATTAATTCTGCTTTCTCTGTTAGAAAATTTGATGTTAAAGTCGTTTGCCTACAAAGTTACCAAAAGTTTTCCAGTAAGGAGCACAGCTGCTTTTAGGCATGTGGCAGATGCCCTTGCATATTTTCAAAGCACTGCTACAAACTTCAGTAGAAGATTAACTTGAAAGCTTAGGTTTCTTTTTGTGAACTATATCCTTGTTTGCATATCACATAGATTTTAACTTTTTCCTGTTGTTCTTGACTCTTGCCTGGTTTTATGCAACCATTAGCTGCTGCCTTTTTAGAGGAGAATGACCATGTTTTATAAAAAAAAATCTATTTATATCCTTTCTTCATTTTGAAACTTAATTCAAAGGCGACTCTTCCTTCTTTGTATAGTTGAAGGCTTTTCATGACCTGAATCACTGGGTTGTTATGAGTTTTCTGGGCTGTATGGCCATGTTCCAGAAGCATTCTCTCCTGACGTTTCACCCACATCCATGGCAGGCATCCTCAGAGGTTGCCCTCAACCTTTGAGGATGTCTGCCATAGATGTGAGCAAAACGTCAGGAGATAATGCTTCTGGAACATGGCCATACAGCCCAGAAAACTCACAACTCTTCCTTCTTTATTTCTTAAATTTGGACCTCTGAGCAATCAAGTGTTTCTTCACTTGAAGTCCTCCGAATTTTGGCCCATCCCTAAAGGCATACTCAAGTAATGGTTCATGTGGAACAAAATGAGGACATGCAAAGATAAATAATGAATGAAGGTCAGAGTCTAAAATATGAATTATATGAACAATTACATAGCATTTGGTTATACTGACCACATGAATGTTCTCATAATGACATTACTAGCAGTACTTCTCCCTTTCTGCTTGATTTATCATCAGGCTATTATTTGTCCTTTTCTAAGTCACCCACCACTCCTTTTTCTGCTCCTAAATGCTGGGACATATGCAGATCATTTGGGAACAGGAGTAATATTTTATTTGACTTTGCTGTGAGCTTTGCCAGTAGACAGAGAGCTGCTGTTTATGCCTTTACTAAAGCCCATACAGAAAGAGAGAAATTGTCTTTTCTCTCCCCTGGGTTTTCAGTGAACTAGAAAGGACTCTAGGAAATGTATTCCAGCCATTTGGGATTACAACAAAACATCTGGCATTTTAATTTTTAATTGCTATAACTTCAAAAAAAGCAATTATTTCTCCATAGTCTGGCAAAATATAAGAAAACTCCATATAGGAAACAGCCACAACAGCCTTGCATTATTGGTTCACTTCCACAAGTAACTGATCAATAAAGACCATAATGGAACCTGCATTTTTTAATAATACATATTCTAAGAATTCTACAAAACAACCGTCATTTTGTCATCTCTTAAAAAGGATTTCCTATTCATTGATTCAGTCTGACTGATCTGAAATAAACATATTGAACAAGAAACTTCACATGCTATTTCTTGGAGGCTGCAATAGTAATTTTCTTCTTTTGGTCTGTAATCCTTAATCAGTTCAACACATACTGCTGTCCGTACTATGTCTGTTCAGAAAAGTGTTGAAATGATTGAAGCACAAACAACTCTCTGGTGTTCCTTGTGTGTGGGGAAAATAAACATAGTACACAGACTTCTGGTATGCTTCTGAGGCATTTAAAGGTATCTGCAATATGGGAGTGGAGGTAGCTAATCCAGGCAATATCTGTCCAGATCTTGCTGTGGACAACCACTAATGATATTTATTTAATTCCACTTTTATCAGGAATCCTCAAAAATGATCATAGCAATGACACAATCACAACAGTCCTCTCCAACCTGATGGATAAAAAAACCTTAAAGAAATGAAATGATGAAATGATCAAGAGAGTCTAGGAAAGAAAGTATGATTTTTTAATAAAAAACATCTTATGAAGTGTTTGAAGAAACCACAGAATTCCACAGCTTACCCACAAACATATAAAGACCCTCGTGCACAGAAAATGTTCGACTCATTTGATCATGGTGATGGAGAGAAACCTGAGCTAAAGGGAAAACTATATCTGGCCCAGGATCAATTGGATGATGATATATGCTTACTAAAAAGTAGGGGATCTAGGGAAAGTTGTGCAGACTTTATATGGATATGCAAAACCACATATAATAGCAAACCCTATTGAAATTAAAGACTTCTGGCTCCAAAATACCACAGAATCATGTTGAAGAACCTAGGAAATACTTATAGAGGACATATTTTATTGCTCATGGATAAAAGAAATCAAGGATAAGAGAATTGTAATGTAATTGTGGGATTAACTGCATATTTCTGATACAGATGGATAATTCCTTATCCAGATTGCTGAAAATTCAAAATACTCAAAACATTAGAAATTGTCTACATGGGTGGCTAAGATATCAGCATCTTTGCTTTCTGATAACAGTTCAATGTATGTTTTATAGACATAAATATTAAAACTATTTCATCCAAGCTATATGTATAAGGCGTAAAGGAAACATAAGTGAATTTTGTGTTTAGACATGGGTCTTATCTTGAAGATATCTCATTATATACAAATATGCAAATGTAGATATCCCAGTTCCAAAAAGAAAATTCAAAAGTTAAAGCGCTTTTGGTCCTAAGTCGAGGAAAGAAATGATTGTGGCTTATCTGGAATGTGTAAACTAGTAGTTTTAACTAAATGACTAATAACTAATAAACAAATATTTACTTTTAAACTAATTACTTTATTATGGGGAGTAAGTTCGTACCGTCTGCAAAGTAGTGGTAACTTTTCAGCTATTCTGATACTTTCAGTGCACGTGGCACCATTAAATGGTTGAAGATGAATAAATATAATGTGGTTCAACTATTGGCTTGTGCTGTTCATTGTACGAATGCTCCTTGTACTACTGCCTAATGCTATTTTCTTCATGACAGGATGATGACAAAATAGACCAGATAGAAGTGTGTTTTATACATGTTGATAACTTATAGCATTCACATTTCTAAGAAATTCAAAACAGAGAATTACTTTTAAAAACTATATTTGTAATAGTAACTACTTGTGGTGGGGACAGGGGCTTGGAATTATAACAGAAGTGGACAACTTTTAAAAAGCAATCTTTCAAGGTCTTGCTTGAATCATTTAATGCCTCATTGAATCTTTGTGCCTCACTGACTATTGTTTTAAAAAATCACTGAAATATCTATAACCATTCCCCCAGAATTGGATGGACTCCAGAGATATAGTAACCCATAGAAAGAAATTGCCCTTGCCAAATTTTAGACAAAAAAATGCAGGGTTTTATCTTGCTGACTAAGCAAATTACTTACATAGGATTGTAAAACCTATTTTTCACGCTAATCCATTATTTCTGTTTAATTACTGCAGGATCTTTTGAGGCTGTATTAATATATATATATATATATATATATATATATATATATATATAATTGATCTACAAGTAAAATAACTCATCACCATATGAAAGCTTTCCTTATAATTTCACATCTGAAACTGGCTTTACAATAATAAACCTACAATATTGTGGAGCAATCTAATTAACAACATACTCTTGTTAATAATAAGTATTACTTGGTCATAACTGGAATGTGAACTTTCTATGGAATGCATATAGTCAATTTACATTAATGGATTTAACATGGATTTCACTTCAGATTTTAGTTGTAAATCGAGGGTCAATGTGGAAGAAATCTCTAGAACTGCAGCTTAAGGATGCAGTCTTTTGCAGAAGATTAATCGAGGTAATTGGGCTCAAGAGGATTTGCTGTACACTAATCAAGCCAGTACTTGAAAGTCCTCTACCACCTTCTCCTTTCTAAACATCCATCTATTTACCAAACAAAACATCCAAAAGAAGTAGTCCTCTGAAAATGAATGTTTGTAGTAACCTAACTTAATGTAACACCTCTATTCTTGCTAACTTCAGTTTTACGACCTCATATTAAAACCCTGGCAAAATGTCCCATTTTGCCAGGCTTCTGGGGAGGAAAGAGGGAGTAGTGGGTTGAATCTGTCACCCTGCATGCAGCTCCCTCTCCATGACGCTTTCTCCATCACGGGAATGCGTCGCCATTGCGAGACCCTGATGGGGAAAGCATTATGGAGAGGGAGCTGCATGCAGGGTGACAGATTCACCCCACTGCTCCCTCTTTCCTCCCCAGAAGCCTGGTGAAATTGAACACTTTGCCAGGGTTTTATTGGAGCCAACACAACACATGTTGCCAGGTGTTGACGCTTTCACCTTGGTTGAAGGCAGGACTTCCACAGGAAGCTCCCTTGTGGCATCTGATGGGCAGTGAGCCCATCAGTCCTCCAGATGAGTTGGAAGCATCCTAGGATGCTAAAATCACCCACTCTGATGAGGTGGTTTGTCTCTGCTCCTACTTCCTATTCTAGGGCCCTTCCACCCTATCTCTTTATCCCAGGATCTGATTCCAGATTATCTGTTTATCCCGGGTTGTCTGGCAGTGAGTACTCACATAATCCAGTTTAAAGAAGATTGTCTTGGATCAGATACTGGGATAAAGGGCTGTGTGGAATGGCCCCTACTGACCCAAGTCTGACTCACAAGAACTATTATTCCAATTTAGCCTTTGCTATCAGTCTTGCTTCTACTCATTCTTCTGTTATAGGTAGGATAGAAATATAATAAATATAGGTTAGAGTTCCCTTATCTATAAACCCTTAATTTGAAATATATTAGTCTCACTTATCCAACATAAACGAGCCGGCAGAACGTTGGATAAGCGAATATGTTGGATAATAAGGAGAGATTAAGGAGAAACCTATTAAACATCAAATTAGGCTATGATTTTACAAATTAAGCACCAAAACATCATGTTATACAACAAATTTGACAGAAAAAGTAGTTCACTATACAGTAATGCTACATAGTAATTACTTTTATTTACGAATTTAGCACCAAAATATCACGATGTATTGAAAACATTGACTACAAAAATGCATTGGATAATCCAGAACGTTGGATAAGCGAATGTTGGATAAGTGATTCTCTACTGTACTCCAAAATCTAAAACAGATAATTGCACAGTAAGACAGCTGTGTTTGGAATAACCCACAGCTACTTTGATGTCTTCCTTTTATACCCCAGTGGGGGGAACAAGAAGTCGGACATAAGAGAGAGCTCTGAAAGGGGCTTTAGGCTGGCTCTATCATGCCATATAAAATCCAGATTATCTGCTTTGAACTGGATTATATAGCAGTGTGGACTCAGATAATCCAGTTCAAAACTGATAATGTGGATTATCTGATTTGACAATCTGGATTATATGGCAGTGTAGATCCAGCCTTAGATTCTGGCATGACATTTTAAACCATACAGAGTCCTTCACATATACTGGCAGAAGCTTAAAGTCCAACATGAGGCCTGAAACAAAGTGGTATCCTCCAAATAGATTGTAAAGATACAATGCCAAAAATGAGTGGCATTGAAATGGAAATGAAATGCAGATGCCCAGTATGCTGGCTAAAGCCCAAAACCTGAACTGAGGCCTTCAGATATACATTCAAGACAACTAACACAAGGCCTGAAACAAAATAGAGCCCCCCTCCCAATATATTGGCAAGATCTTAAAGCCTAACATGAAATCAAAACTTAACTTCTAACATGAGGCATCCATGCAATAATATGTAGGTCTCAGTATGTGATGACACAGTTAATGAGTGGAATTGCTTGTGCCTTCTTGGGGCTGAGAGTGTGTGTCTTTCTTCAGAGAACAATTCATTGAGCATTATTTTAAAGGAAGGAGTTGTCTGCAGTCTTCCTCTGTGGTCCAGCAATCATGACTTGATACAGATAGAATGTGACCCACCCAGACAACAATTTATTAAGTGTTTATTCTAAAGGAGGGAGGGCAAACCTCTTCTGCTACAGAATGTACCTTCCTTGAGGCAACCCAGGAGGCCTAGATGCCACCAGGTGAGGAGGGGAACACTGCTTGGTGCAGCCACCCAAACTTCCAGCCATTATGCTTGGCTGGGAAATCCCTGCCAATAAATGCTAAGGGCAGAAACTGCCCAAATTGTAGGGTGAATCCCTGGGGCAAAGGCTTAGCAATGGGAACCCTATTATCCTCTGGAAAAGGGGAAGGGAGGGAGCAAGGAGGGAAAGTTCTAATTTTCCATTAAGTACCTGCTGCCTACCTCAAGCTGAAGCAAAGAAAACAGCAAGGTGGTGGAGAAATCTTAAATATCCTGCAGCTGTGCCCCTGTCAGCCGCCCACACTATGTCTTGTCTCTTTAATGAGGGCCTTCGAATTTTCCCTTGTGCCTTAGGCTTTGCCTGCTAGCTGTGGGTAGGCCAACTTGGTTGTTTCCACTATATCAGCTATTGCTTTTATTGCAATGTAAATTGGCAGAAAGATAATGATAGTGTGAATAAATTATCAAAATTTGGTTGAGATAGTGCTTGCAGTTCTGGAGGGACTCTTAATTTTGGGTTCTCATAGACTTAGCATGGGGATTTGGTTATTAGGGTTGTGGGATTCGGGTAAACTGCAATCCATTTCGGTGTCCAAGATTTTGGTGGGGGCCCTGATTTGTTTCTTCAGAGCCTCCCAATTATGGGAGGACAGAAATCCATTGTTGACCTGGGAAGCCAAAAGATTTGTTTTTGATCTGGCCCATTGGCGGAAGTGGGGGGAGGACAATTTTCAAGGCTCCCCTTTCTGTCATTTTAGACAACGTTTATCCTTATATCCTTCATTAAGAACTGGATTAAAAGTACCAGAGTTAAGATAGCACACTTTCTGGGATGCTTTCCTTTCAGTTTTTAAGGAAACCTGGATTTATGGCAAGGGCTTAAGATAGCACACTCTCTGTGGTCCTTTCCCTTCTAGCAGCTGTCTCCCTCCCCACACTCTACATGTAGCCAAAAACCAAAAGCTGTTGTTATTTGGCAGCCAGTGTTCTGTTGTGGCCAGAAAAAAAATAGTTGTGGAGCCCATTCCATTACGGGCATCTGAACCAGCCAAACAAGTCGAAACAACTGAAGGCAACCATTTAAAATGAATCTGTGCTCAAGACCATTGGTTAACTAGTTAAAATTCATGAGTAAACCATGGGTTACTCCCCCCCTCCCCCGGCTACGGGTTTGATATAGCAGCACTTTGAATTGTGCCTATGAATTGGATCTGGATGTCTAGCTATTGGAACAATGGATATTTATGTTCCATGTAGCCAGCTCCAGTTAGCAGTTGGTTCTTTATGTCAACACTCTTCAAAGGAAGTCCCATGTAGATTGTGTTGCAGTGTTCAAAGCACGATATCATGAGACAGGTGGCACTGTAGCAAATAAGACAACTCTAGGACCATGCACAGCTGGCACACGAGTTTGCCTGAGTTTCAAATTTTTTGCCTTCAAGTGTATTACATATGCCAGGTAGTGATTTAGAACTAAAACAGCTTCCTTGGAGGGAGGAAAGGAGAATTAGAGTTCAATATCATCAGCAAAGGTTTTGAAGTCCAAACCTCTGGACTACCTATTTCAGTGTTTCATGTAGATATTCAATAGCATGCAAGACAGAATGGAGGCCAAAAGGCCTTACAGAGTGGTGGTCAATGATTCAACCAGGAATCTCCCAGCAGCATCTTTTGGATATGCTCCTCCACTGTGAAACAGTACCTCCAAATCCCACCTCTGTAAGGCAGTGCCAACAAATGCCATGGTTAATGGTATCAAAAGCCACCAAAAGATTCAGCGGTGTGTAGTTCCTGGATTTATCTTCAAAGATGACTAAAGCCTTCCTTGTCTCATAAGGCTTGAAACGAGATCAAAATGTAGCTGGATAACTTATAGCTGGGAGAAATAAGTGACATTTACCATTTATTGTCTTTGGATCCCTTCACTTCCAACGAGATTGTAAGTTGTGATTAAATTTTGTAGTAATTAATGGCAGAATAATTTGCACTGCAGCTTTCAAGGGAGACATTACAACATTAATGTCATTTTTGAATGAGATCTCTATGCACCGTTAATCACTGACTAGTGACGTTTGTAAGTTGCATCACCTTTCCGCTATAGTTTTTGCTGTAATTTAACTATTTTTTTTCACCTTGGCAGCAATTTTTTGTCCTTTTAATACAACTCAATTAGTGTTTTCAGTCTTCTGCTATTTCAAAATTTTATCCTGTTGATATTGTATTCATGAATACATATTTGCACACCTTTGTATGTGCTATTGTCATTTTAGGTCTTCCTGGTAGTCAAACCAAGATAGAAGTGATGTTTGGAGAGTTTCTTGAAAAGGCTGACATTTCACAGTTAGTCTCACTTTCTGTGAACTACTCAAATTTCAACACAGTTTTCATTTATCACTTTCAAAAGGAATGATACCTTGCTTTTATTTTTTTACATTTAAATTCAGTTATGTATGCTGAAATTTATGCTATCTGCATAGCACTAGAGAGTGATAAAATTATCAGTAACAGCTCTGTCTCTGTTCTTGGAAGAAAGGAATTGCATAGCTTTGAAGTCATGCAAATAATTGCAAATAATATGTTATATCCACTATTAGAGCATGGAAATGAAAATAATTTTGATGTTCTTAGAAGTCTGGATTGTCATTATGCTTTTCCTTACTAGCATGAATGCTGATGATGCATTTTATTGTGCAATGAGAATAGTTGTTATGTCCTTTTAGTGTGAGCAGCATAGTTCTTTTGCTCCATCACATTGACAGAAGAAACCGTTAATGCTAATATTGTGGATATTAGAGTTAAAAGCAAGCAGACATGCTTAAATCTTTACAAATGCAACTAGTTTCAGGCAGCAGGGGAGACGCTCCATAAAAAGGAAATTAATTTTCTTCTGTTAATGCATGTTCAGGAAATGATTCTTATTATTGCTACTCTGGAGCTCATCTTGTTGTAAATGACATAGAAAAAAAATGAAGGAACATGCTTTTACAACTTTTAAAGGAAAGGGCAGTATTTTAAAATAGATGCTGCTGGGCTTTTACTACCATGAACAGCATTGGGCAAATGGTAATAGCAAAATCTATATAGGAAAAAGGTAGAGACATCATATATATTTTATAAGCAAATGGACGGGATTTGATTTCTTTTCAGTTTTAATTAAAATTTCAAGCTGGAATTAAAGGCAAGGCAGGACAGATGGAACCTGGGAGATCAGAGAAGTTTTTAATCTTTCTATCTGAGTAATGGTTTGACGGGATTTCATTAAATACTTCTGTTAAGGTGCTTCTGAAATATTATTTGGATTCCATTAGTGCTACATTGTTCTCATTTTCTTTTCTTTTCATTTGGTTTGTTTGTATCGCGCTCAACTCTGAGATAATGCTTACTGCACTGATACTCATTTCTCTCTCTCTGTGTGTATGGTTATATATTTCAAGCAACATGTTTCATGAAAAAAGGAAACAAAACCCTTATGGTCCTGCTTCTAAATTATAAAAAGCTACTTTGAAATATGTGGAAAGCTTCTTTTGCCTTCTAGCTATTGTTTTACTCATGTGATTTCCCTTTCAAACATTTTTTCCCATGAAGGTTTGCTTACAAATATTCATCACACAATGGTCTGGGAGATAAGTGACTACTGTTGTGAACTAAAATGAAAAATGATGTATAAGAAGCAAAATTTCTATAGCTGCTGGAGCATTTGTCATATGCAGGTTAAATATAGTTAGGTCTTAAGGAACATTGTTTAAAACAATTAAAGACTTCACACTGACTACCTTTGAAATACAAACAATAAACATCAGATTTCTGGCTATTTGACATGATATGTACCAGTGCTATTAATTTCATTTCTGCTTCTCAGTATTGCAGTCTTGTACCAAACTCCACTTACCAAAAAATAAAAACCATCAGCATAAGATGGCTCCAGAAATGTGTCCAGTTTTGTAAGTTAAACTTATTTCATAGAATCATAGAATAGTAGAGTTGGAAGAGACCTCATGGGCATCTAGTCCAACCCCCCGCTAAGAAGCAGGAAATCGCATTCAAAGCACCCCCGACATATGGCCATATTTCTGAGTCTTCTGCCCAAAATTATAGCTCAATACACTTGAAATTCAAAACTCCCATTTCTTTTTTTCAGATACATAAATCTTATATCAGTATAGGGTTTATATAAGGTGTGGGATTGTGTTGCCTGTACAAATGTGATAAGATTGCAATTTCCATCAATCTAATAGTGAAGCATGCTCTGAGTTGCAGTCCAACAACACCTGGAGACCTGACAGAGTTCCAGACTTTAGCAGTCTTTCTCTCCACTGCTATGTCTCGTAAATGTAAAATCAATTCATGTCATTTGGCATCTCTGCTGTTATGTAAACTTTTTCTACATTTTTATCTTGCATTTTTATAAACATGCAACTGTATGATATAACTGTGTGGCACAGATATATAAGATATATCCATGGAGAAAGGTTTACTTCTAGATACGCCTGTACAGTTTTCTTCATGTTTGTCCCACTGACATAATGGGTAGTTACCTTTCAATTTGGTGTGCAAATGAAACTGGATATCGCTTTATTTAAGATAAATTCCACTGCAGTTACTAAAGCTGTCAGCCACTCCCATCTTGCAACTTCCATCTTGCAATGCCCATGGCCCTAAAACATGCTTTTCAGGATTTCTCAGCCCTCCAAATGGGTTTTTAGGGTGTACAGAGGACTGCAAGGGTGGGGAGATAGAAGAAGTGGAATCCAATTCAATATCCAATTGTATCCTAAATGTGCATCAATCTTTCTGAACTTGTTATGCCTATAATGTTGATAGGCATAACAATGATTTCCAATGGCTGAAAACAAAAGTTTACTGATATGGTTCTAGCTATTGAATGAATAAGTGCAGCTGTGTAGCGTAACATTGCCAATACCTGTATTTACTCGAGTCAAATGTACATTCTAATCTAATGCGCACCTCAATTTTCAAAAACTGGAAACCCCCAAAAATATTTACCATATTACATGGATCTAATTTTGGGAAGGTAATTTAGTAAAAAAAAAAAAACATGAGCATGAGATTTGAGTAAATACAGTGGTTCCTTCAAGAGGATTATAGTCTGTGCAACAGACTATAGAGCCAGTGGTTTGACATTTTTGCCAATCACACAAGAAGGGATCCTGGGCCTCATTGCAAAAATAGAAAACCTATGTTTTCTAGAGATGATTCCTGGTGTGCATCAATAGTTTTCCACGGCACGGGAAAGAGGTCTCATGTCTTAATGTGCTCTAGCTCTGATATATAAACATTTGGCACATTTGTACATTGGACTAACTTGATATAACTGAATTACAGATATAATTTTTATGAACAATCCAGTTTTAAGGCTTATAATGGAGTTTGTTACCCACAGTTTTCTTTAACTAAAGGCAAACATGGATCTGTTGTTTAAACTAAAGGAGCATGCCCCTATAATTTTTGTCTTAGTTGATACTATTGAAAAAATGATAGTTATTGTTCTCTGTGTACATCTGTCTCAAATAAGCATTTGTGGCTATAGAAGAAGTACACCATACATATGAAGAAATCTTGTAAAGTATGTTTTGAAGTTCTTTGATGTTAGATTATCTGAATATCTGTCCGTTCTTTCATACTTTCCTATTCATCATTCATATATTAAATATTTGATTTTCCCTAGCTGGCCTTTCCCATATGTATACATCAGTTATCTATCTAGGTTTAAAAAAAACCAGGAAAAAAACCCTCTCTACACAAACTAACCTTTACACATATGTTGGAAAGCTCGGGTTTTCAGTGTCTAGGGAGAACTAAGTCTGTTGAATAATATTTGAAAGAAGCCTAAAAGCTCTTCTGAAGTATTTCTGAGCTTAACTGTTTTGGGACTTAGATATACTTGAATTATTGTCTTCTGCTTCTGGAATTTTAATTATGTTCTCAAAGGTTTTGTAAGCTTCTAGCAAGCTGTACTCCAGTTGTTAGTTTACATTACTCAACCAGCTTTCCATACAGTTAATGGCAAGCATCTTGGCAATTGGATAGCAGACTAAACATGGCATGTGTAAACAGATGGGTATTGAAATTCAGAGTTACAGTTATATTTCTGTATGTCATCTCATATGTGTGCCAGACCCTTATAAGTATTGTGTTCAAACCTGAACTCCTTAGAGCAGATAACTTGAGAACAAGATGATTCCATCTAATATGCACTATTTCAGTGAAACTAATTTAAGCATGACCTTGAATCTATCTTGTAGTTTCTGTGACAAAGATCCAATTTGGCAAATCTTGAATTTTTCCCCAAACTAAATTCTGTTAGACCTTTGCTTTATTTAAATCAGATGCATGAAAAGGCAGGCAGATAGACTATTGTTTTACTCTGTGTGTGTGTGTCAGGTCAACTGTTGATGTATTGCAAATCCATGGATTTCAGAGGGTTTTCTTAGACAAGGAATACTCGGAAGTGGCTTTGCCAGTTTCTTCCTCTGTAATATAATCCATAGCACCTCATATTTGTTGACAGTCCTCCATCTAACTGCTAACCATGGCTGACCTGGTTTGGTTTCCAAGAGCAGTCAGATTCTGGTGCCTTTGGGGCATTTAATTACTTAATCATACAGAACGTGATAAAGCAAAACATGTCAAACAAAAATCCCAGTGCTGTTGTTTCCTTAAACTCAGATTATATTGAAGAAATCATATCAATGTATTGTCGAAGGCTTTCATATCATATCAATTTTACCTAGTAAAGGGCAACTCAAGCTGTTTCTAATTTTTGTTGCTGTGTGTGCATTCATTCATAACATACCCTTTCACTGAATCTCCTTATCAAGAAGGTTTCCCCAAAATATGCACAGAAGTGTTGCTTTATATGAATATAATGCCTCTCTGAACTAAGAACTGCTCTGCAAAAACTGGCTGGGATGCAAACTGAATGATAGTAATGTTCCAATCTATTTATTTATTCAGAAATCTGGGGGGGTGACTTAAAAAATAAAAGTACTGTTATGCACTAATAAAAGCAATGTTATTATTGTTTTTTTTTTTTAACCTTAATCTGAATGGAGTCAATTTTCTTTAAAATACGGACTGTATGAAATCTTCAGATCTCCAATTTTGTGAATATTTGTTGTTGTCTTAATTGTTGCTATTGTTGTACTTTTTGTAAATAGTAGACGTGAAAGTTAGGAGTGTAAGGTTAGATCTGATCTCAACATTTTTCAAGTGACACCATTAATTGGAAGTTTTGAGTTAAGTGCCTCTACCTTGTAGAAATGGCACCAACATCAGGGCTTTAATTTAATGTAGAAATGTAACATAGTTCTTGTTTAACACCGTTTTTGCTATTTTGGCTACTGTTTATTTTATTTGCTTTTTGGTAAAAAGATGTTCTGTTGCACATTTCTAACATTCTGATGTTTCAGGAAATGAAAGAGATGTATGTTTTGTTTCATGCAGAACTGTTTTGTTCAAGTGGGAAAGGTTTTCTTGTCCTAAGGATGCCTTAGAGCCATCATTCTGGAATAGTGGCTCTACTTTTGAACAGTTTGAGAAAATACAGATGGTCTGAGTACTGAGACCTGCAATGAACATTATCTTTAAAGCATAGACGGTGACAAGGATCTTTATTAAGTGAATGATCATCTGAACTACATGCTGAATCACCTTTGTTGCTATGGCTATTTTGAACTTATTTTTTTTTGTTTTCTTGTTAAAATAGGGCCAGACCTCATGGTGATTTTGAATGAAAATGAAATTGGTTTCTTTTGGATATATTGCTAACATAACATGTATTGTTGTGTACTTTCATATTGTTTCTGACTTATGGTGACTATCAGGAAACACTATCACAGAGTTTTCCTGGTAATATTTATTCAGAAAAGATTTACCATTTCCTTCCTCTGAGGCTAAGAAATTGTAACTTGCCCAAGTTCACCAAGTGGCTTTCCTTAGTTGAATGGGAATTCAAATCTTGGTCTCGATTGAGCCAACATTCAACCTATTATACTATATTGGCTCATAAAATATATAGATATTGTTTAAGATCTAGCTGGGTTAGTGCCATGGAATCTGAGGCCATTACTGTAATTAACTCTTCCTTGTGGCTTTCTTTACAAGAGCAAAATACTTGGTTTGTGTCTGTGTGTGCATGCTATCAGCTAGCCTTCTCTCTCTCCCCCCCCCCCAATCCATTAGAAAATGTCATTTTTATTTTAATCACATATGGTCTATGAAAAGTCTCTTCTTATGTGTAAAATGTTTTTGTCTTTTTGTCAGGTTTTTAAAATGTTTGTACTTTCTAGAGGTTACTAGGTGAGCACCTATTTTCTAGCTTACTCTATATCACTGCTTCTTAAACTGTGGGACCCAACCCCAAATGGGTTCCCCCTAGCTCAATGTTGGGGTCTCAATAAATCTGGCAACACTACCCATACATAAATCTGTTCACAACAATGGGCAGTGTTTACAGTGGACTCTGGAGAAAATGCTTCAGCTGTACTCCACAAAAGAGAAAATCAGCTTGTTCAGCAAGTCTTGTAAATACTGATTTATCATCATTAATGTTTTATTTTTATACCTACTTTGTTTTCCTTTATACCTGGAGTCATGTAAAACTTATTGGGCTGAAAGGGGTCTCGAGTGGAAAATATTTAGGAAGCCCAGCTCTAGATCAGCAGTCCTTAACCTATGGTCCATAAATCCCTGGGAATCCACAATGTCCTCATAGGGAATCTACAAAGGTTTAGAAATGTTATGAACTTTTATTGTTAAAAAAGAAAGGAACGAAGAAAGGAAGGACAGCAGGCAGGCAGGCAGTTATACATTGATGTATAATTGATGTATATACAATTTTATCTTGTAAATCGCCTAGAGCATCGTGGATGGAGGGCAATTAATAAATAATTAAATGATGATGATGATGATGATGATGATGTCAAAGGTGATAGACATCATTAGTACAAAGTTTCTTTACAATATCCCAAACCATTCAAAGTTTATGAATATAACTGTTCAGTTGCAGAAAATGTCCTCAGAACTTTCTGCTTTTGCACGTGGTGAATGAATGATGCTGCGTAGCTGAGAGAGAGCATGTGATATTCTCAGAATGTCTGTTGCTTCCCAGAATTCTGTACTGTCTTGAAAATGTTTTCAGATAAATTCATGTATTAAAGGAGAGCCATGTTTGTGTGAAGAGATACAACATCAGTCAATTTGAGTGAGACAGATTTTAGAATGATAATTGGATTTTTAAAAATGATCATGTTTCCTTTTCCATTACTGTGAATAAGAGTGTTTGGTTATTGTTTGTTAAAATTATTTTTCAGTGTTATGATACACATTGGCTGAATCTCAGGATAGATTGCTGGCTTAATTTGATCATAAAAGTACTGATGTTGTCAATGAGGTTGCATCCTGTTCAAAGCGAGATGAAGTTTTTTGTAGGATGGATGAAGGAGACCATACTATTGGTGACTTCTTACCACTGGTGCATACCTAGGGAAGCTCTAGTTGCTAGTAGTTAAAAAGATATCAGAAAAACTAAAAAAGTTCTTAAATGACTGAACTCAAGACTTTTTAGTAGCTTTTCAAAGATAAGTACAGTGAACATTATCAGCTTTTGGCTGTTACAAGGAAGGTATTCTCTCATTTTGAGAAACTGAAATAAGATTATTTCTCACGAAACAGAAATTTCTCCTCATCAATTGCTGGACAGATTTTTCCTGGTTAACAAAATTGGAATATCTATCAGATATCTTCATCTATTTAAATATGCTCAGAGAAAATCTTCAATGAGAAAAAGTTACAGTTTTTCAAGTTGGACACAAGATTGGAGCAATGATGAAAAAATGCAGTTGTGACATCATCACATATTGAACAAAAACTATGAAACATTACAAAACTTCATAAATTTTCTTGGTTCCACAAATGAAGCATTGTCTGAGGAGAATACATTACTTATCACATTACGTTTGCAGCATTGTTTCTATGAATATTTGCCTTTTTTGATATCAACAAAAACTGAATTACAGATAAATTTTCAGTTCATGTGTATGAACTGAAAGTGCATTAACAGAGAAAGACAAGCTCATATAAATATCCACAGAAGCTAGAGATATGAAAGATGCCAAAAAAACAAACAAACAAACCATGCTGTCTTTGCTTACGATTTCGGCTGCACCTTTTTTCTTTTAAAGGGAAATTCTACTCTGATGGGAGCCTAGTTTCCTTTCCCCACAGACTTGCTACACAGAAATGAAATCATGGAAGTTATAGGTTTACAAGGTCTGTAGCCTTTTCTGCCAAGAGTGCTGGTACCTCAACTCCCCTTTCCATACTATTGAACCATAGCAGTATCAAACTGCAGTAATTCTACCGTGTGATTACCCTCTGTCTTTTAAAGTGAGATAGATTGAGTGGTGTTGCCTGTTTATATTTTCAGTAGAAGTGATGGGGCCCTACCATGGGGCAAGGGTGTGGTTTGAAGGAGAATCAAATGAATAAATCTTTCATTTTCTGTAATGCCATATCAATTTCATAGAATCACAGAGTTGGAAGAGATCATCCAGTCTAACCCACTTCTATGCAGGAGAAGTACAATCAAAGCAACCCAACATATGGACATCCAGCCTCTGTTTAAAAGTCTCCAAAGAGGGAGCTTCCACCATACTCCAAGAATAGATAGTTCCACTGTTGAGCAGCTTTTATGGTCAGGAATCTCTTTTCCTGTAATTTGAACCCATTGCTCTGAGTCCAAGTCTCCAGGGCAGCAGAAAGAAAACTTGCTCCTTCCTAATGAAATCTTTTCAGATAAGTTTAAATATAAACATGATAATCATGTATTCTGGAGGCCAATCTCTGGGTGCTTCCAGACAGCACAGAAATGAAGGTTTTAAATGAAGGACAAAAAATCCTGGAACCTGAGAACATGTCCCCACACAGGCCTGTGGGTCCTGGGATTTCTTCCCCTGCCATCCTCACAGGCTTCCTCTGTATCAGAACAAGATGGAGGGTGGACGGGGGACATGTACCATCAATTCACCACCACCACCCATTGTGGATTCAGGAGCATAATGAGATATTATGTTAATTGAAGCCCAATATCAGCTTGAGGACTACATGTAGCTTACATCGGATACCAAATGTTCATATTGTCCAGTTTCCTTCCAAATGTTCTATTCACTTAAGGGCTTGCTAGACAATAGTTCACAAACTGTGGTCCACAGGATGCATATTTTAATAATGAGAAAAGCATATAGCATGGTGGGGAAAAAATACTTGGCTGTCCATACAAGAGTGCATATCAATTTTATGAGATATGACTCTACACTGCCATATAATCATGCATTCTGGAACTAAATTATTGTGCAGTGTAGATGGGTCCTAAGATTGCAGAGTTTCTCCACCCCAGAAGGGAGTATGTTCATGTGTTTCTTTCCACAAGGTAGGAGGTTTGAAATCAAGTGTATGTTACCATAGAATGAATAAATCTGATATTCTTTGACTGTGGTTGGCCTTTGATTTCTACCCTGAGGTAAAATTATTCTACCTTGTTTCCACTTCATTTTTTATGTTCAGGTTGTTTTACATGAAAAGCATACAATATTTATGGGGGTTTTTTAAGCGATGAAGGTTGGAGAATTTATCCATCTTGTTGAATTTCAGAGATTATTAAAATATAACATTAAGATGTACTACTTGATACTTTCATATATTTGGTTTTTAACTCCCACAGTGCCTTACATTGGCCATACTATCTGGGGATAATGGTGGTTATAGTCCATATAGCTGCTGAGCTATCAGTTGATAGAAGTAATGTATTGCTGTTGTGAAATAAATTGGAATAAGCAACCATTAATATCTAAAAGAAAAGAATATTTCTAAAAACCCAGTTGGACTGAAAAAGACTAGGCAGGACAGGTTGCTTATTAATGCCAGCGCCTCAAATCTTATAGACAACATACATATTTTAAAATACTGCTAGAAATTTTTAATTCTATTATAATTCCCTTATTTTTAAACAGATGGTTTGTGTTCTTATGTTTGTACATGCAGCAAAAGCAACAAAAGATATCACATATACATGGGTACACTTTTACCGAATTGACCAGAAAGAGACTCCATGAACTTATGGAACTCATCTTTCTTAGTGTTGTCAATTAATAATACCATATTTCAATTTTGTTTAAAGAGCAAAACATTCTAAATCTATTTTCAGTTAGAATTATAGGCATTTCATACTATTTGTGAGGTTTTTTAGTGTAAGCATGAGGATTATATCATTTTTTTTTTTTTAGACTGTAGTCAAGAACCTGCAAGCCTACCTTGTTAGTGGAACATAGTGGCTTAGGAATTCCTTGAGTGGCCAGGAGGGCCTTTGCACAATTAAAACTTGTGCGCTAGCTGTGACCGTACCTCGAGAAGTCATATCTGACCATGGTGGTCCATGCCTTAGTTACCTCTAGACTGGATTATTGCAATGCGCTCTACGTGGGGCTGCCCTTGAAGACGGCCTGGAAACTGCAATTAGTCCAGCGCTCGGCAGCCAGGCTTCTAACTGGAGCAAATTACTGGGCGCGCTCAACCCCCCTGTTCAAGGAGCTCCATTGGCTGCCGTTTATTTTCCGAGCCCAATTCTAGGTGCAGGTACAAAGCCCTAAATGGTTTGGGACCCACCTACCTTCGTGACCGCATTTTCCCCTATGAACCTGCACGGTCTCTACACTCGTCGAGGGAGGCCCTCCTCTCGCTCCCACCACCCTCACAGTCACGGTTGGTGGGGACGAGGGAGAGGGTCTTCTCCGTTGTGGCCCCCCTGCTCTGGAACTCTCTCCCCAGGGAGATCAGACAGGCCCCTACCCTCCTTACCTTTCGGAAGAGCCTGAAAACCTGGCTCTTCCAACAGGCCTTTGGTGACTGACTTCCATAGTAAAGGATTGACCTGTTGCCTATTTTTATTGCACTTTATTCCTTTAGCTGGCCATAGTTTCCCTTGTTTATGCCTCCCCCAGCACTTTAATTGGGACAATAGTTCTGGTATTGTCCCCCCCCCCCCATTGTGTCTGACACTACTGACACTCTCTTTGGCCCAGTTCCTTTTATGAGCCAACCCAGGATTTTATCAAAGTATGTCTACTTTATGTGACCTTATTAGTTTTATGATCTGTTTTATTGTTGATTGATTTGTTTTATTGTTGTGTTTTATATTGCCTGTTTAGCCTGGGCTTGGCCCCATGTAAGCCGCCCCGAGTCCCTTTGGGGAGATGGGGCGGGGTATAAAAATAAAATATTATTATTATTATTATTATTATTATTATTATTATTATTATTATTGTCCAGAAAACAATTTTCCCAAAATCTGGACATAGTGAACACATTTCCGTTCTCATGAGCTGACTACATGGTAAACAGTGAATCGAATTGGTGATTCACTGCTCCATTATGTCCAGGTTTTTTCAAAATTTGTTTTGACTATTTTTTGTAATATGTGTTTAAGTTAAAAAAATTTGGAGAATAAAGCTGTAACGCCTCTAGGCTGCGTGAGCACTGGAAACCAACACGGAGGCCAATAAACAATCTAATATCTTTATTAATGCAATAAAAGAATAAAACAAAAGTATGCTGAGTATATAGTCAAGCAATTGTCCTTATAGGAAAGATCAAAAATAGTCCAAATAAATGAAGTTATATGTCCAGTATTAGAGTCCAAAGTCTACAATCCAATAACCGAAACACACTCAAACTCTTTGGAAGTTTGAGTGGGTAAAGAGCAATGATTCACCGGGAGATTCTTGAAGTTAAGTCCAGACAAGGATTCAAGGCTAGGTAGGGTAATTCGTGGTGGATCTGAAACGCAGTCCAAACTTGAACAGGAGTGAAAACGCAACTCCCGGTCTACTTGTGAGTAAGCGCACCGAAAGGCCGCTTAAGAGCTCAGGAACAAGAGACAATGTTTTTCTTGGATTAGTCACGTTGACACCGCGATAGGGAGAGCTCAGTGCAGAACTTTTATGGAAGTTCAAGAGTTCCCCCCAACAGGTGTTTAACTCCCCTATTGTTCCCAGAGAAAGTAGCTCAGCAAGATGGGAAAAACCCATATCCTCTTCAGTTTGATCTATGATGGCCGCAGTGTCATGGAGCAAGGGTCCCTGAGACATCACAAAGCATAAACAGTAAGAAAGAGTTTAACAGACTGATATGAAACCCCCAAATCCATTCACAAGTGCTAAAAGATATCACACTGGAACATCAGGATCTGCATATAATCAATATTTAGTAACTACCCAGTTAATAAAATATATTACATTTATGAAAGAACTGTATATGGCACAAGATTTGTATTGTGTTTTTCAAATTCAGCACCTGCAAATACATTAAAAACAGTAACAATATTGGAAAAAACACTTTATTAATGTCCTTAAAGTAAGACTCATTGAATTCAGTAGGGCTCACTTTTGAATAGGCTGAAATCTAAGGTTCAGGATGTAGAAGGAAAAATATAAAATGGGTCACGTTGCTAGAGTCAAATAGTAATGAAATATAAACACGAATTCTGTTACAAACCTACTTGGCCCCATTGTTTATTGTTTTCATTCTCTGTTTCCATGTATAAAATTTTAACATACAAAGCTATTTTCCCCCTTCAGAAACAGCAATGGTTCCCATAGGGATTTGCAAGAAAACTCTCTCCTTCTTTGTTTTATTAAACCAGCCCCTCAGTATCTGTTGGAGTTGGTTTCACTGATGAGTACACATTGGTGTAGTGCTTAGTAAAATCAAGGTTTGCTTTTTGATTCCCCCCCCCCCCCCGGATATATTTGAGCCATGATTTGTTGAATCTGGATGAAGAACCTGTGAATACAGGGGGCCAATTGTACCATGCTATAGGTGGGAAATGTGAAAACTATCTGTCAGTTTATGTAAGTGGATACAGCTGTGTGCTACAAAGAAATCGTTTGTTATTCATGATACAATGTTTACAATATGTAACATTATACTGTGCAATTATTTGTTATTCTTTTTTATACTTAGAAAACTATTACTTTATCCTGTAGTGCAGAAGAACACATTTATATTTCACAACTTACTCATATTATCTTCTTGTTTTTCTTTGTAGTGTTTTCTCTTTTGTGATAGAACTACATTAAGAAATCATTCCACTCAGGTTTGCTAAGAATAAATAATTTAACCCACCCCTTGAGCACTGAGCATAAAGAGAAATGTTGGTGACTGCGTCCAGGAAAATGAATTCAAAATTTGATTGCTGTGACCTTCTAAAATACTACTTACTTTTAGAATGGTAAAATAAACATAATATTCTTATTATAATAAATAGAATGGCACAAAATTGCATGTTTTGTACTTTGTAAGAATAGCAGGTTAATGGATCCTCACTTTTCCTTTCATTGTCATCGGTATTTATTACAGTTTGTGTTTGGTTCCCATGCAGGTGGTCGACCAGATTGATACATTGACTTCTGACCTTCAGTTGGAGGATGAGATGACGGACAGCTCAAAAACAGACACATTGAACAGCAGCTCAAGTAGCACAACAGCATCAAGCTTGGAAAAAATCAAGGTGCGAGCCAACGCACCGCTCATCAAGCCCCCAGCCCACCCATCTGCCATTCTTACAGTTCTAAGGAAACCCAATCCCCCACCTCCTCCTCCACGGCTGACTCCTGTGAAGTGTGAGGACTCTCACCGGCCAGTTATCCCTCCCAACCCTGTAAAGACTAATGGGACTCTACTACGAAATGGAGGTTTACCAGGTGGACCAAATAAAATTCCAAATGGAGATATATGTTGTATATCTAACAGTAACTTGGACAAAGTTCAAATGCAACCTTTGATGCACAGACCTGAAAAAGACAGGTGTCCTCAGACTGGAACACGGGAACGGGTACGATTTAATGAAAAGGTGCAGTACCATGGCTATTGTGCGGATTGTGATGTTCGATACAATATTAAAAACAGGGAGGTTCACTTGCACAGTGAACCTCCCCATGTGCCGGGAAAGCTTCCTCACCAATGTCCTCCCTTACCACCACCACCACCTCCACTACCTCCTTTTCCACTAGAAAATGGAGGGATGGGAATAAGTCCCAGTAGTAGCTTTCCCCCTCTCAGACCTGCAACTGTGCCTCCTCCACAAACTGCACCAAAACCCCAGAAGACTATCTTGAGAAAATCAACCACTACAACAGTGTGATGTTATCCCATTTGGAAAACTGTTTTTTTTCTTCTTATGTATAAACATAAAAGGTAATGAGCACTTTCTACTCAAGCAATAAAAAGCCCAAATATATTGCATCCTTTCTTCTATGAAGTGGCATAAAACTCATGTGGTAAGTAAAGAGAGTGAGAGCATTGCTTAATGTTGGTTGATGCACTTGTTACCAAATTTCATGTTTAAAGGCCAATATATTCATTGGGCAGCAGGCAGAACATTAATGAGGATAGTGCAGTAGCAATCACTGATAAAGAAAAATCTTTTTCAAAAGACAACAGAGACTGAGTGTCTCTTATCTGGACATCTGAAATCCAAAATATTCCAAAATCCAAAACTGTCCATGTGGATGACTTGAGATAATGGCCCCTTTGCTGTTTGATAGTTCAGTGTAGACAAACTTTGTTTTACATCCAAAATTATGAAAAATATTTTTAAAAAATTACTGTCAGATTATGTATATAAGGTATATGTGAAACATAAATGTATTTTATTTTTAGATGGGTTCCATTGCCAAGGTGTCCCATTATGTATCTATATTGCAATATAGATATTTCAAAATATGATAAATGTGTAAAATCCAGAATACTTTTGGCCCACGCATTTTGAATAAGGGAAACCCAACCTGTAATTTGTTCAACAGAATACGTTTTTCATACTATAGTGTATTTTTAAAATGCAAAGGAAATATGTACCAGAAGCAAATAAATGTCCTGGAATATTGTATTGTAAAACCATGTTTGACAGCCCAAAGTACTTATATTCAGAATCTTGAGTGAGATATATATATATTTTATACTGATATTCTTGAAGTAAAACACTGTGTGTTGCATCATTGCATTTTAAGCCTTAACAGCTAAAGCAAGTCATATACCTTTTCACAAGAGGATTGTGTTTCTCTGGTTTTCCCAACTTGCCATTTTAAAAAAGCCCTCCATTTGGGTTACAATCTTCTGACTTTGGAATACATGGCTTTCATGGCTGCTCTAAGGGTTGCAGACTCTTTTTCTAGGGGAACCTTTTATTTGTTCTACTGGTAGACAAAGAATAAAAATGGCCATTTTTAATAACGTAGTGCTTTTAATGAGAGGACTTTTATTATAGAATGCTATACTGCATTTAACTGTATTATTTTTGAATGTCATGTTTTAAATTGTTTTTGTTATAGATGGATTAATTGCATTTTAATTCACCCTTTTGAATGATTAAGCTAAATTGATTTGTTTTACTTTATTAGCTCTCTCAAGCCTTAGTTTTGTGAGAGGAAGTAAGACAGAAATAAAGTTGTTTCTATTATTACTACTGCATCCCATTGGGTTCAGTGGGGGATGTTTCCAATAATATAACTCACTTTTATGTAGAGGGTTGTGTCAGCTAACCTCCCTACCCACTAGCTACACCTTGTCTACCTTATTTATCCTGTTTGTACCTACTACCAGTTTAGTAACTTGGCTGCTCTTGTCAATGCCTTTGGTATAGCACTTCAGGGCCCCAGTAACTCACAGTCCATCTACACTGTAGAATTAATACAGTTTGATTTCATGGCTTAATGGTATGAAACTGTGGGAGTTGCAGTTTTGCAAGATCTTTAGCCTTCTCCAGCAAAGAGTGCAGGTGCCTTACCAAATTTCAGGATTCCATAGCTTTGAACCATCGCAAATAAAATGGTGACAAACTGGATTAATTATACAGTATAAAATTAATCCATATGATAATGACACCGATTATGTTTTCTGCTATGATAGAAGAAAATGTAATATAATATTTCCAACCCTAGCTGAATACTGTACACAGGAATGGTATTCCCATTGGAATGATGGGATCTACTCTTAATTGTATGAAATTAAGTATCCAATAGGCTTAAGTTGTCAATTGGTTTAAAAACAAGTGCTTACTTTGCTGCCTCAACATTTGATCTAGAAGTGTCAGCAATGTTTTCCCAAGACAGTCTTGGAAGCAAACTTTCAATGCTCTTAAAAGTTTTTTTTTTTGGCTAAGCAAGTTCAGCCCTGCTTAATACTTGAATGGGAGACCATAAATGAATACCAGTACTGTAGACTATGTTTCAGAAGAAACTGATAAAACCACCTCTGAGGATTTTTCACTTAAGAAAACCTTCTGACATTCATAGTACCGTCACAAGTCAACAGGTAACTTCAAGGCATATGCACATTCAGAAAATAATTTTCCCCCTCCAGTTCAAAATTCAATTAACTTTGGGATTTTTCCTCCTCTGAAAACAAATCCAGTGTGTTTTTGCATCAGCTTTGCACATCTATAGTTGAAGCACTTGAGTTTGTCTGTTTTCTACCAATGAGGTAGAAATGCAGTTAGGACCACTTACATATGAAATCTTCTAAATGGAAACTGTAGGACATTATTACAAAGAATAATATGAAAATTTGAAAATGTGAGCACTGTTATCCATAGAAGAGAATGTTGTAATTGTAAAGACTTAATGGAAACAAAGGGTTCTTCCAGACATAATTAAATCTTGGGATTGAGTTGCCGCTCCCAACCCAAATCCTGGGCTTTCCCTTGGGGGTTGGCTACACGCTCTAGTCCAGGGGTCCCCAAACTTTTTAAACAGGGGGCCAGTTCATGATCCTTCGGACCGTTGGAGGGCTGGACTATAGTTGGCCACCGAGCAATAATAATAATAATAATAATAATAATAATAATAATAATAATAATAATAATAATAATAAAAACATCACATGGTCCCAGACACTTGGGAAGTGTTCGACTTGTGATTTTGTGATATGAAATCCAGCATATTTATCTTGTTTGCTGTGTCATACAATAAACTAATAATAATAATAATAATGTTAATAATAATAATAATAATAATAATAATAATGTGATTTTGTGATACGAAATCCAGCATATCTATCTTGTTTGCCGTGTCATACAATATAATAATAATAATAATAATAATAATAATAATAATAATAATAATGGTTGTAAGAGAAGAAGAGACCCCTTGGGTCATTTAGTCCAACCCCCTTCTGCCCTTGTGCCGTGGGGGCCGGATAAATAGCTTCGATGGGCCACATCCGGCCCCGGGCCTTAGTTTGGGGACCCCTGCTCTAGTCAATCAGAGACTGACTTGGCAGGGCACCCAGCTAACCCACAAGCCCCCCACTTCACTTCACTTCACTTCACTTTATTTCTTAATTAGTTGCTCTCCACCAGAGTGCTCTGAGCGACTTACAATTTAAAATATCATTCCACAATATAAAAAACATTCATCATAAAAGCATTCAACATAAAAACATTCAACCTAAAAACATTCAACAGTGACTATTTGGCAAATTAGATCTGATTTACTTAAATGCACAACCAAACAGTCAAGTCTTGAGCGCTTTTCCAAAAGGTCGCAACTCTGACATTGCTCTAAGATATGGAGGCAATGAGTTCCACAGAATTGGAGCATAGATCGAAAAGGCTCTACACCTTGTAGCTTCCAGGTGTACACTTCCACCCCAAAACGTACCTGAGAGTCCTGTCCTCTAGAGAGCTTTCATCATGTGCAAAAATGAGGTAAATTGAGGAGGAGGTAAATGGAGGAGGAGGGGAATCACTCCCCCCACCTCCTAATACATCATTTTTGTGCCTCAGGGAGCTCTCCAGAGGGGCCTGCACTGTTGGCAGCCCCCTCAGGTAAGTTTTAGGTGGGAGGAATGGGGAGCTGGGAGGGGAGAGAGGATGCCATCCTGCTCCTTCAAGCTCTTAGAGCCCAAAGGGCCAGGATCGTTGTGGGAGTTGACCTCCAGGATTTCAAGATCAGTCCCAGGTTTCAGTTCTCACAGGGCTCTTAAGGTCCAGCTCTTTCCGGGTGTTTTATTAATCTGGAGCAAACTCAGGTAAAACTGAAACAGGTCCCACATTTTGGGCATGTATGGAAGGGCCCAAAGTGTAAGCTCTAATCAAAGGGGTTTTTTTGTGTATGTGCACAGCTTGAATAATAATAACTTTGCACATATTTATGTAGAAAATGGTGTTCAGAATAACATATTCATACAGAAGTCTTCAATGACGCCCAAAGAGTTAAAATTAAACAAAGCAACAATTTTGTAAAATTGTGTTTGTACAAAGCCTATTGAGATTGATGAACTTTCACACCTAGCTATGCTACATTATAGTCTTGAAGTGTCAACTTTTGGAGCTCCATAAATTAAATCAATGTTTTATACTGGTGCAAGCAGATGTGACTTGCCAGTTGTTATCCTGCAACTCCTGTCATGGCCTAGCCAGCATAAAGTATGATAGGAGATGCTGGGAGTTGCAGCAATACAATATTTTGCAGATCACCATAGGTACTCAGCATTTTATACCATTATATGTTCTCATTCTCTGTTTGATATTCATTTTTTCTTCATTTACACCCAACACAAATAATATAAGCTTTTAAATTATTCTTACTGCTTTGGGTTTTTGTTTTGTATTTTTCTGCCTTAATAGAGTATTTTTACTCATGTTTGATACATGTGTGATATATGATAACACCTACCTTTAACATTCATCAACTCATGACCTCATAAAAGTGATAGTTTACACTTATGACAAGATGTTGATAGACTATAGTTAGTTATAACTAGCCAATGATGAAATATACAGGATAGTTCATTGCTTTTACATTTCTGGCATTCCAAAATCCTATTTCCTCCTCAGATCCCTATCTCCTAAAATTTTTATTCACCCTATTAATTCAGTCCCAAATTATACTGTGATTAGGGAGTGGATAATTGTTCTGCATTGCAAGGAAAGCCAGTGGTGTGCAGGGAAATATTGACTGATTAGATTTGTTTTAATTTTATTTGTTCATAGATATTTTATTTACTATAGAGATGACAGTAAGGGGCTTCACCTTCCTCTTCTTATACCAGCTGAAGGAAAGCCCCTAAAGCCACCTTGGTTGGGAAGCCATCTTCATATGCCTCCTATATGAATTGCTCATGGGCCTTTCCTTAAATTATAAAAAATGTATATAATCTGTCCAGCAGGCCTGCAAGAAGCAGCTGAGATTAATGTTGGAATGAGTTGTATACAGTTGCATTTCCTATATGAAGGAAGCATGGGCTGATACCTTTATTTGTAGAGAAAAGCATTGTTGCCATGAGTTCCAGGGTTTTCAAGCAGAAGGTAGTGGTATAGTAGTTTGACTATTGAATTAGTACTGTGGAGATGGGTTTTCAATCTGCACTGGGTGACTTTTTTAGAGGAAAGCAAGGGAAAATGCCTTCTGAACCAACCTTGCCAAGAAAAACCCATGATAGATTTGCCTTAGGGGTTCTCATAAAATACAAATGATTTGAACATTCACAACAACAACATTCATAGTTCTCATCATATGACATACATTTAAATTTAGATAACACATGCAGAATAAAAAAAAACTTTATATAAGCATTTTTAAGCACAGTCATAATGCTATTCAAGGAGAAGATTAAAGGATTGTTTATATTATCTGCTGGAACTAGATCACATCACGTTTAACTAGATCACGTCACGAATACAGAATGAGTTTGACAAATGTTACTATATCTTAAAAATGAAAGATATTTGAATATTATCAACAAAAATTAAAAAATAATTTAGAATATTTTATTGTTTAATATAAAAGAATTTAAAGAAACAGCCATTTGAGAAGTAATATTTTATCAAAAATAATACAACTGGTTAATAACTTTAAGTTAAGTGCATTATTTAGAGCACTTAAAGTGTGGGTGCAATTAATGTTTCTGTGCAGGGAGCCTTGAATGGATTATAATCTTCACTCATTATAAATTGGAATCTTCAATTTTCAGAATCAATTAGAATAGAATTTGTACTTGCATAATTTAATGTAGAGTCCACAGTGTCTGAGCGACAGAAGTGCACAATGATGTAGCTCATAAAAAATTCAGCAACATTTCTATCCTAGTTGTGTATCCGATAATGATGGGTAATCTCTGTTGGTTTGATTTAGAATCGGCTCAGTGTTTAGGAGCTTTATTTACAAGCCTACAGGAAAAAGGTCATCTGTTTTCCAAGAGTTTTCTCCCATGCCATTAAGTTTGCTACAAATATGTGAATTTCTGACTTGCTTCTGGGAATTATACTTTGAGTTTGTTACCATATCCATAATTAACATCGTAGCAAAAATTCATGCTGCAATGTCAGGATTAAGATATTCTACCAGTTTTTGTTCATTCGACAAGAGTATTGCTCAACAAACTTAAAGAGAAAGTGACAAGAGATCTTTGTATTTATGGACTTTCTGAATTCATATAATATAATATATAAATTGGTTCTACCTATATTATAAAATGAATTCTTAACTTTTCAATACAGAATTTAGAGAAATGAATAAATAAGAATAGGAAGTGCTATGTGTACATAAAGGCTCTGCATGTCTAAAAAATCTCAAGGATGTTATTCTGGATGGTGGTGTGGTTATTAAGTGTGGCAGAATGTGTGAAGTGCTACCCTGTATGGCTAGCCCACAAAATAGATGCAGTGATTTGAATGGCTCTTCAACTAAAAAATGGAGGACAATCTCTATCCTTCTGAAGGTGTTACCTGCCATCTGATCCATTATTTCAAGATGGAAAATAATGTCCTGTATTATCTTTCTTGCTTTCTCCTTTCACATACACACACCTCTCCAGATACTATCTTCTGTAATATATTATGCAAAACATTAGTATGTTTATTGTACTTTCATGATCTGTGACACAAATTGTTTGTATAGACTTGTTGATTATTCTTTTACCAAATGCTTCTGGAAGCTTGAGATGTTGTATAGGGAGATGTCATAGAATCTACTTCTTGAACATTACACCATATCAAAATGCAAAAGGAATAATGCTGTTCTGGGTCTCTTGTGTGTTTAATTGATAGATGTTATCATCTCTCAGTTTCAAAGAGCTATCATATGGTTAATAGGCAGGAATATACACACACAGTCCAGCTAGATTTCAAGCTGTTTAAAAATGATTTTTTAATGTTGTTGTTAGCAAGGTAACATGAGAGAGTGAAAAGAGAATGGAAATCTCAGCACTTTCACAAATATAGTGTTGTACAGTTGTTTGAATTAAAAATATAGTACACCAAATGGTAATATAAGATATTGCAATAGTATAACAAGAGCGGGCCCACTGGATCTTGATTTACAGTGACCACAAATTGTTGTTCCCCATATTATTAAATGGTGGCAGTGTGAATGCAGACATGCGAAAGCATATATGTTCACCATCATTTAATAATATGGGCCATGATCATTCTTGTGAGTATATGTTTTTGTAACCATGGTAGGATACAGCTGTAGAATAGAATAGCTTTACTTGTCATTGTGCTATTTCACAACAAAATTACATGCTACAAAACAACACATCCATCTCTCCCACACCACCACACAGCCCACAATTCCACATCAGTGCAAAACCATGGAGTTCAACATAGCTCCAGCTCTATGATAAAAGCTATTCTTCAGTCTGTGTGTCCTAGTCTTTGCCACCCTGTACCATCTGCCAGATGGTAATAACTCAAAAAATATATACCAGGTGTGATGGATCCTCAAGAAGTATCTTGACTCAGTGGGAATTATAAAGTTCTTCCAAAGAGGGGAGAAGGCAACCAATGATTTGTTGTGCAGAAGTGGTAACCCTTTGGAGCGCCTTCCTATCTGCCTCTATTCAGCTACCAAACCATGCACAGATGCAGTAGGTTAGGGGATTCTCTTAGAAGTCTCAGGCAGTACTGTCTCTGCTGGGCCCTCTTGACCAATTCTGCCATATGGGTACCCGAGGTACTCAGTTATATATCTATACTTATGGGTATGGCAGTGTTTCTTTGATGGTAGTTATGCTCTACTAGAATTAGAATGGACTCAAATGTCCATTCAAAGGAATCTTTAATTCCTCTTTTAATCTGCATTATAAGCACATCTTTTTCTCTATATTCAAATTGGAATGTTTTTCAACTGAGACATGGATGAAATCTAGGCAGTTCTTGGGGATCCTTTTCCAGCTGTCAGCAAGCCTCTGAATAGTCAAAACAAATTATTTGAAGCCTTATTTAAGTCTTGGCAAGTTGAATATTTTCTCCAACAAGCAAACAAAGCATAGCTTAGTTTTATTAAGATATATTGAGAAATAAATCTTCATGAAACCGTTTTCTCAGAGTGCCAAACAGTCCAATTGAATTACTTTTAGCTGGTTTCTGTGCAGGGAATTGGAACTTTTTCTACCTGTGTTGTCGAAGGCTTTCATAACCGGAATCACTGGGTTGCTGTGAGTTTTCCAGGCTGTATGAAACATGGCCATACAGCCCAGCAACCCAGTTTTTTCTATCTGCTTTCTGATCAGAGGCCCCAGCAAAAGAAGCTAGTAGGCTCAGAGGAGAGCCCCTTCAGGCAGCAACTAACATGTTAGAGATTTTCATCCCTGTGAGATTATTTAAATATTGAGCTCACTGAAGCACATTAAGGAATTAACCCAGACTTTTCCCCAATTTGGCTTGATGCACTTTAAGCTCTTCACGTTGCAGCAAACTTTGGTAATATGGGTTTTCTAGCCATCACAGCTTGGAGTGGGCTTGAAGCTGCATTAAATGGTCAATGCCCTCTGTAGCATATGTTGCCTGAAACCAGAGAATTGTGAGCTAAGTTCCAATCTACTTTCTCACTGCAAGATTTTCCAGCTTCAAAGAACACCAACAGACCTTCCAAATACTGTGCTGTGTGGCGTGTAGATCTACAGCTAGGTGTAGATGAGCTTCCATGCCCCAGGCATTTTTAAAAACAAATGTTATGGCCATCATTTCAGCCAGAACTATCTTGAATTTTCATATTATTGAAATAACACATTTTGTGTTATGTACCGTAGATCAAAGCTGCATAAATTTGATATACTTAGAGTGGAATAAAACAGGGTCTCCCAAAATATGTATATGTTTGTACTTGCATTTGGGTGGCTGTGGGCCATTCCACACAGGCCCTATATCCCAGGATCTGATTCCTAGCTTTCTGCTTTAAACTGGATTATATGAGTTTGCACTGTCAAATAAATTGGAATAAACAGAAAACCTGGGATCAGATCCTGCAATATAGGTCCTGTCTGAAATGGCCCTGTGTTTCACTGACTGGTTGCATCTCCCTAATTTTTCAGGGAAGTCTTTCATGTCTGTCTTGAGGTGCCAGGCAGGTATCTGAAACAATGCATATGCAAATTGAACAAAGCATTAATAATGTGATAGTAATTGTTTGTTTCAATAACTATAACTATATTATCTCATATCAGAAGAGGTCTATGAAGAGAGAGCTACTGTATTTATCAACCCCGTTCTTATTGCAGCATTTGATCCTTGCATTTGTGCATCTCTTCTATAAATAATGTTCCAATGATGCCAAGGGCAGTCTTGTGTCATGCAGCCAGATCCCAGGGCTGAATTTCCAAGCCCTGAATCTGACTTCATAACATAAACATGCGAGCACCTGGCGGGAGAAGATAAAATGAGCCTGGGAACTCAGGGGTGAAAGTATAAACAATTATAATTGCTGTAGTGTGGGGGGGATAGAAACCTTGGTGGAAATGTGATCCAGAAGGTGGGGTTTGATGATGATATTTGCGTGTGATATTACGTTGCATCAGAAGTGATAAAATTAGATGTATGTAAACATTAGGTCATTCTCGACTTTTCCAAAGTCATGTATTCTTCAATAAAGATTGTGTTTGAGAGCAGCTGTCTTTGATCTGCGTTCAGACTGGTCCTTTGAAGTAAGCCTGACATTAAAGTCGAGAATCCCATTTCTCACCCTCCTGCGGAATTCGCAGTGAAGTGATAATGAGCGAGGAAGAAGATCAAAGCCCAAATGAGGCAGAGAGGCCTTTGCAAGGGGCCCGGCCGAAGAGAGAAGAGACGCTGCAAGCCATAGCTTCCTCTACGGGGTACCCCAAGCCGAACGGCGTGACCCAGAGAATTCCCAGGCTCGGAAGAGGCGTCTCTGCAGCTGCAGAAACCAGTTGGGGATCTGGAGGAAGTATGCCGGAGACCGTGGCCCTGCGGTTATCCATCCTGGAAACTAATTTATCCAGGCTGTCGGAAACCGTGGGGAGATTGGTGCCATTATTGGAAGAGAATCTCCAGAAGGAGGCCAGCCGATATGGCGCCGAGAGAGAACCAAGCAAAGAAGGGGATTGGAGCCAGAGGGGCCAGCGGGCGTCAACGCAGAGCCCCGTGGCGGCAAGGGACGAGGGAGATGAGGAATACTGGCAGGAGCTGCAGTTCCGGGACAGCATGGCGCGAGAAGTGGAGCGTCAGCGAGCCCTGGGGACCCTGAGGCCGCCGTCTCCAACAGAGCTCCCAACCCCCCGAATGGGCGTCGGGGTGGAAAGGCCACTGGGGCCAGGGATCGGGTCCAGTGGATTCGCAGACGAAGGCGGAGAGGAGCGGGGGGTCCAGGAAGAGGAGGAGGATGTGCCGTACGACGAGGAAAGGCGAGATGAGGGGGCTACAGCTAGGCCAGTATGCGGATGGGCGGAAGAGCCAACAGCGGCGGCAGACTTCCAGGAGCCGCGCAGAATGACCACCGGAGTGGGGCGCGGCGTGTTCCAAGGAGCCGCCCGAGGAAACCTGATGCAACCCTTCCCCATACCGCCCAGACAACATCAAAGGGCTGCGGAATGGATGCCTAGAAGGGAAGATCTCAAGCTGGAATACGGAGGGGAATCAGATGAACTGAACTTTTTTCTAATTAGCATTAGAGGATACATGGAAGACAACGCACACACATTTCCCTCCGAAGCAAGCAGGGTTCGAGCCATCGGCAACACACTAAAGCGAGGAGCGGCCAGCTGGTATGTGCAATTGCATGCCAGACGCGACCCATGCCTGAGGTCAGTGCCCCGCTTCCTCGCCGCACTGGAGAACCGGTTCAGAGACCGGCTAGAGCAATTGAGGGCTCGAGACCAGCTGAAAGGAATAAAACAAAGGGACAAAACGGTGCCCGAGTACGCAGAGGAATTCCTCCACCTCGCGGAAAGGGTACCGGAGTGGTCTGAAGTAACCAAAGTGGAACTATTTAAAGAGGGACTACGCCCCGAGATTTTCAGCTGGGCCGCGCACAGAGACGACCCCGAGACGCTCCAGGGATGGATTCAACTAGCGGGGCGCGTCGAATCTACCCTGGCACAAGTAAAGCGCTTCAGGAGCAGCAGCGGCCAGCAAAGACCGGTGGCGAGAGGTCGAGGAGAAACGAGGAAGCAAGAAAGACCCGGAGGGAGGCCGGGGATTCCCTCCAGAGGAGACGACAACAAACCTAAACCGGGATGCTTTGTATGTGGGAAGACGGGCCACCGAGCAGCGGAATGCTGGGCCCGGAAGGGGGAGCCGCCAAAAGCCCCAAAGCCCAAGCCAGCAACCGGGAGGCGTGCGGAGGAGGAGGTGCAGGCCCCAGAATCTTCGGAAAGATTGGTGAGTCGGGACAAACGCATGATAGTAGTACCAATTTGCCTCTCGGGGCTAGAAAATCGGGCCACCTGCAAGGCGTTTGTAGACTGCGGGTGTTCTAGGAACATTATAACCCCAGAATTAGCAGGAGCGCTGAAATGCCAGCAGATGGCACTTGACTCCCCAATTGCATTTTCGCAGCTAGATGGATCAGTCGCTGCTGGGGAAGTATCTACAAAGGAATTACGGGGAGTTCCATGCAAAATAGGCAAATGGGGAGGAAGAATATCCTTTGTGATAGCCCCTATTGCCACATACCATGTAATATTGGGGATACCATGGCTCGAACAAGCAAATCCTGAAGTAGATTGGAGAGGAAAAAGCTTAGCATTTAAAGAACAGCAGATGCAATGGGAGATAAGCAAAATTGCAGAAGAGGAGGACGAGGAAGACGAAGCAGGGGAAATAGACCCACAGCTATTGCCACCTGAATACAGAGACTTTGCGGATGTTTTCAATCAGAAAGAGGCCAGTAAATTGCCTCCCAAAAGAAATATAGAAGTAGGGATTGAAATAACCCCAGGAGCAGACTTACCAAAACCAAAAGTGTATCCCATGTCTGTGCAAGAGAAGGAGGAATTGAGAAAATACATTGATAAAAACCTGGCTCGAGGCTTCATTAAGCCATCTAATTCTCCTCTCGGGGCTCCAGTGTTATTTAGGAGAAAGAAAGACAATTCCCTAAGATTGTGCATTGATTATCGAAATTTAAACGCAATTACCAAGGACAATAAATACCCTATGCCCTTAGTCAAGGATTTAATTACCGTATTGAAGAAAGGGAGCATATTTACTAAACTGGATTTAATTGAAGCGTATCATAAATTAAGGATCAAACCGGAGGATACTTGGAAAACCGCATTTTCCTGCGCATTCGGCCATTTTGAATACGAAATTTTGCCTTTCGGGTTAAAAAATGGAAGCGGCTGCTTTATGCAGCTTATAAATGAAATACTACACCCGTTATTGTACAGAGGGGTGTTCATATTCCTTGATGATATCTTGATCATTTCTGAAGATAAGGAAAAGCACGTAAAATTGGTCCGGGAAGTTTTGCAGAGACTAAGAGAAGCAAAGCTGTACGCAAAACTGTCCAAATGTGAATTTAATAAAACTCAAATTGACTTTCTGGGATATCGGATGTCTCCAGAAGGGTTAGCTATGGATCCAGCTAAAGTAGCAGATGTGAAAGAATGGGGAGTGCCTCAAACAAGGAGGCAATTACAATCATTTCTGGGGTTTGCAAATTTTTACAGACCCTTCATAAAAGGCTTCGCACAAATAACCGCACCCCTTACAGAACTTTTAAAAACAAAAGGGAAAGGGGAGACAGCAAAAGTGAAAGCTCCCGGCGCCAAACTGAGTTGGACGCCAGAATGCCAAAAGGCATTCGAGACCTTAAAAGAATGCTTCACTGAAGGACCCATCCTAAAACACCCTGATATCAGGAGCCCTTTCATAATCCATTGCGATGCCTCAGACTGTGCGTACGGGGCAGTGCTATTGCAAAAGGATCAAAATGGGAACTTAAAACCCTGTGGATATTTGTCACGGAAGTTCAGCGAAACTGAAAAAAGTTGGCCAATATGGGAAAAAGAGGCATTAGCCATATTAAAAGCCTTAGAATGCTGGCGACACTTCCTCGAAGGAAGCGGAATCCCATTCGAAATTTGGTCTGACCATAAGAATCTCCAGTATTTAAAGTCTCCTAGAAAATTGTCCCCCAAACAAATCAGATGGGCGCAATACTTCAGCAGATTCGATTTCCAATTAAAGTTTTTTCAAGGGAAACAGAATGTCTTGGCAGATGCTCTTTCACGCATGCCTCAACACGAAGGCCTAACCACAGCAAAGGAGGGGACAATATTCTCTGACAAACAATGGGGCTTAGCTGTCAGGACAAGAGCACAAACCCAGAAGGAGGACACGGCGTTTGTCGAACTCGGCGGGGAAGATAACTGGGGAAATGAACTAAAACAGTCTTATAAAGGAGATCAATGGATCGCGTCCAACGCAGAAAAGGGGGACCAGAAGGGGGGATTTTGGTTTGTAAACAAGAAACTGTATATCCCAGCAATATTAAGGATTAAGATTCTGCATCGTTTTCACAACAACCAGAGCGCTGGTCATACAGGAATTACCAAAACAACAAAGGCAATAGCAAAACATTGTTGGTGGCCAGGAATGAGGAAGGACATAAAGAATCATGTTGTCCAATGTGATGATTGTGCCAGAAATAAATCGGGAGGAGGGAAGCCTATGGGATTGTTACAGACAGTAGCGGAACCTACCAGGCCTTGGGAATGTGTAGCTATGGACTTTGTGGGAGAACTGCCAGTCAGCAAAGGACATCGTTATATTTGGACAGTATTAGACCTGTTTTCTAAACAGGCCCACTTTATAGCACTGACGAAGCTACCATCGGCTGAGAAACTAGCTGAATTGTACATAAACCATATTTACAAATTACATGGATGTCCAAGTAGAGTAGTCAGTGACAGAGGAGTACAATTCACAGCAAAATTTTGGGAAAAATTCTTGGAAATGCTAGGAGCAGAAAGGAGTTTAAGTTCTGCTTTTCACCCCATGACAAACGGGGCGGTAGAACGTACTCAGCAAACGCTTGGGCAGTTCCTTCGAATGTACTCTAACATGAGACAAAATGACTGGTCTAGGTGGTTGGCGTTTGCGGAACTAGCCTTTAATTCAACTATACATTCAGCAACAAACAAAACCCCCTTTGAAGTAGTTTACGGGTATGAAATACAACCTTTACCCCAATTGCCGAGGTGGACAGAAAATGAAGGAACAGAGGCAGGGAAATGGAAAACGCAAATGATGGAATGTTGGAATCAAGTGACTGCTTCGTTAAAAGAAGCACACAAAAAGTATAAAACGTTCGCAGACAGAAAGAGGGTGGAAGGCGATAAATTAGATAAAGGAGATCTAGTGTGGTTAAGTACCCAAAACATCAAATTGGGGTTACCTTCAAGAAAACTGGGCCCCAAATATATTGGACCATTCAGAATACAGGGTGTTATCAATGAAGTGACTTTCCAATTGGCATTGCCAAAAAGTTTAGGGAAAATACACCCAGTCTTCCATCGCAGCTTGCTGAAAAAATATATGGGGACTTTAGACAAAATGGACCCATAGAGTTATTGTTTGATTTGTTTCAGGACTATGGTGAAAGAAGAACCGAAGAGGAGGACGAAGAAAACGGGGGCGCCATGTCATGCAGCCAGATCCCAGGGCTGAATTTCCAAGCCCTGAATCTGACTTCATAACATAAACATGCGAGCACCTGGCGGGAGAAGATAAAATGAGCCTGGGAACTCAGGGGTGAAAGTATAAACAATTATAATTGCTGTAGTGTGGGGGGGATAGAAACCTTGGTGGAAATGTGATCCAGAAGGTGGGGTTTGATGATGATATTTGCGTGTGATATTACGTTGCATCAGAAGTGATAAAATTAGATGTATGTAAACATTAGGTCATTCTCGACTTTTCCAAAGTCATGTATTCTTCAATAAAGATTGTGTTTGAGAGCAGCTGTCTTTGATCTGCGTTCAGACTGGTCCTTTGAAGTAAGCCTGACAGTCTTGTATGTTGGTTCATAGATAAAATGCTCCCATTGGAAAAATTAGATCTCTACAGAAGTTCTTTCTGCTCCAGTTTTGATAAGTCTTCCCATTTTCTAATGGCATATGTGTTGTGCAAATAGTTGGTTTTATACTCTTAGGAGTAAGACACAAACAATGATGGAAAAGGGAAAAAAGGAGAAACACTGCAGTTTTATTTTTTAAATCTCAAGTATAATTTTAGCATTGCACAAGGACCGTAATACTGGTTGATGCAGCTGCCAACTGGTGCTCAACCATCCTCATTGCTGGAAAACAATAGGAATGGCAGGTATGATGGATCCACAGCATACCGAACTGCTGTGCGGTATCTTTCTCATGTCACTTCAGAGTGAGACCAATCTTACACAGACAGACAGACAGACAGCAGACAGACAGACACACACACACACTATAGTCCAGGGCCCTGATTCTCACCTCCAAGGTCACTTAAGAAAGCCTGCTGTTTAGTCTTATTCATTTTTTTGGATCCACTCTGGGGCACAAACATGCCAGCCTCCATAAATAAAATTTTGATGAAAAGTATTCATGTATTAACAATCATTCTGTAATGGCAGCTAAAAATTTTTGTGAGGGAAGCAACAAACATACATGGAGTATAGGCCAATTCTCCGCTGAGTGAAATTCTTCTTCAGACCCATCAGTTGGCACACCTTATGAATAAGACAATGCCTAAGACATTAAAATACATTTTTAAATGGATGGGTGAGTGGGGTAGTCTAAGAAAATATGGAGTTGGCCACCTTATTTTCCTTCTTTTATATGAGTGGTGATAGACCCGAATGGAGCCTACTCAGGCCACCCTAAGACCTGTCAAGCCATTTGATTGGCTGGTGATCTGTGCAGCAGTATAGTTGTCAGGACAAGAAAAAGGCAATTTGCTGTCCAGAAGGGTCTGTATGTTTATAGTGCAACTAGGGATCCAGAGTGAGCATGGATTCTATCTGTAGTAAAATGATAACAAAAACAATTTATTTTTTGAAAAAGTACAAACATCCTAGAGAGTTTGTAGAATATCCTGTGAATACTCTGAGGGATTTTATGTGTAGTATATTTCACTGGGAACTAACATGAGGGAAATATCTTTTATATCAGTGCTTTTCAGGCCATATTATGTGAGGGACCAGCAATTTTTCTTCTAGTGTGCCAGGTAATAGTATCCTATTTGTGCCCATTGGCTACAATGATTGCTTTTTTTCCTGGAAATTCACAGTGGATAGGGAATGGATGACTCATGGACTGGCACCTGTCCACAAATCACCACTTCAAATAGTGCTGTTTTATATCAAGGCCTTTCCTTTTAATCCTAATGGCTTTCATAGTGTAGCTATTTTTTCATTTTACCTTTTATTATACTTGAGTGTTGATGAGAATCAAAATTACTTGACAGTTTTTCATTCATGAAGTTAATTAAAGAAAAATATTGTGAGCACTTTGTGAAATGAAAAATTGGTTAAAAGCATGTGTTCGAGCTTGAAAATTAAGAAAATAATATTTAACTGTCTTAATGTAAATATGAGGTTTCTACAAACAGCTGCATTTTTAAAAAGTCTACAAATGAGTCTGCTGACACCATGCCATTTTTGCACACTGCTTTTAAATGAATTTCTGCTTATTCCCTCTATTCAGTTATTGAAAAGAAGTAGTGGTGAGTCTTTTACAACTCTTCAGAAAGGAAATGTATAATTATTGAAGTATGCTGATTAAATGTTCTTCTACTCTGACAGGTAAAATAGGGAGGGGCGGGGGATAATGTTCATTTCAGTTCTAGCATGAGTTATGCCATTTAATGGATTAGAAAGATTAAAACTATGAAGACAGAAAATTGTAATGGGAAAATGGGGGGAATAGAGATTAATGTTTTAATTCTAATATTCTAGGTATAAAGAATCCACCAACATCTGATGATCTGTGTGACATAATAGCACTAGTAATCTCTCTCATGTTACAGGTAGATTGAATATTAGCAAAAGTACCCAGCTTTTATTTACATGGTAGCCATTCTGAGCATGGTAGCCATTCTGAAAGTAGAGTTAATGTGTCACATCGATTTGTACACTATTTATCACCCCATCTTCATCTCTGATAACAAGCTGGCACCATTTCCCCCATGATCCTTTTTTCCTTTCCATTACTTGTCATGAAGACAGAACAGGAGGTACTTGCTGCAAGACCAGGAGAACCAGCTTCAGTGCTAGTGATACGTGATAGATAGAAAGAAATGCATACTGAACATTGGAGTAGGTCATATCCAATCAGAGATGAGAATCATGTATCATGCAGTACATGGGACAGACACTTCTTGGGACATTTGCATAGCTTACCAACCATATTTTTGTTTTGTTTTAAAAATGAGAATTCTTGCTCCTGAAAACCTCTTCTCCCCCCCAAAAAATATTCTCTAGCTAAAAAGATGTATTTCCTACATTATTCTAGCTAAAATCTGCTTTCTAAAAATAGAAAGTGTTGTTTTAAAACACATAGAAGGTGCAGTGTACCCCTGCAGGGTTGTAGACCCATCAAAATAACTTTTGGACACCTGGAGCTTATCCACTCTCATTTAGGTTAAGAGCTAGATCCTCTGGGAATGCATGTATAAGAGAAAATGTATTTTGGGAACACATTTGGGAGCAGTATTATTCCACCAAGCTGATGCTAATATTAATGTTATCATTGCTATTAGATTTTTTAAATTTTCTGTTTGCTGTTTATTTGGTTCTGTTTTTCTAAACAGCAAGTAGTAAGGATTTGGACAAGGACTGTGGTGTGAGGAAGAGCTGAATGTTACAGTCCTGCTGCAGGTTCTAGTCTGGACTGGGGAATTATTGCTACCATTTCGTATTTGAATTTGTTTGTACATATGTTTCTTTCAATCTCTTGCTGATCAGGATTTTTTTTTTTAAAAAAAACCCATTAGAATGAGAATTTTGATTTGTCATAATCCACCGTAACAATTTCCATCCCTTAACCCTTTTGCTTTTCCTTAAATTCTGAAATCATATTAGTATATAACTGATGTCACCCATCCCAAAGACATTATTTTTGAGTTATTTTGCATCTTTCTGTAGTTTTGTACCTTTGCGGTTTGGATGATTACCATAAACAAATGTTTAAGCCTGCCTGAGCCTGTGATAGTGCTGCTTTTGTTTGAATTATGAAAAAGGAAGTGATGCTCCTCAAAGTCCGGAGGCACAAACATTTTCCCAGATGGTTTTATGGATTGCAGGATGATTTTTTTGTCTGTAATTTTAAGTAAACTACTACAAGTCATGCTTTCCAAACCAGTTTATATGTAGAGATGTAGTTATTTTTCACTGCATGTCTCTCTGAACTTTCCAATATATTTCTTGGGTCAAAATGTGGAAAGATTATATTGAAAGAAAAATGAATTCAAAGGTGCATGTAGAAAAGAAATGCAAATGAGCATTCTGTTGGGGTGATTATACCGAGTTTTTATTTGTGAATTTTTATTTTTCCCCTTTGAAAACAGTAATTTGCTAAACAGGACAGACTTTTGATTAAACATATATAAAAATTAAATTCAGCAGAAAAGCATTGGTTTATTAGTAATTGCATATCTCTCATTTTCCTTTCTAAATAAGAGAAGTGACAAAATCGCTAGATCAGGCATCCTCAAAATGCGGCCCTCCAAATGTTTTGGCCCCTAACTCCTGGCCAGTTTGTTCAGTGATCAGAAAATCTGGGAGTTGGAGGCCCAAACAGCTGGGGGGCTGCAGTTTGAGGATGTCTGTTCTAGATCCACCAGCATGATTCTATGTTCAACTTCCAATAGAGTCATTGCAGAGGATCTACAAATAATTTAAGAAAAGCTCTATCTAGCAACCTCATCACAAAGGCCACCAGAATTGTTATGGATTGTGGTGATTCCAGTGGTGCCCATCTAAGGGTGTGGGAAACCCATCGCCCCATTCCTGCATCACCTGACTCATCCATGGGGGATGTGTCCATTGCCTGGCTTCGCCCAGTTGATCCAAGGCAACACGGGAAGTCTCCCGTCTTGCTATCATGGTTTCATGTGCCTTTGCCTTCCATTTTACAATGGAGCCTTGCTGGAAGTTGCAGTGTGTCATGGGATTAGTCGGTAGGCTCCGTTGTAAAATAGGCAAACTGGTGCATGCTGCCAAATTCACTCCCAATGAGATGCGATCGTAAGATTCCTAGAGAGACTATATTAATTAAATCAGTGAATAATCAACTCTGCAAAAGTGAAACCTGCAAATGTAGATGAATGACTTTATTTATAATTTAGCTTTTTCCCAACACCAGAATTCAACTTGGGTAAATAAAATCATGAACAACCACAACTACAATGGCAATGATATAGGAAAGTATGTACTCTACCACACAAAAAATAGAGGTCCAGCAACTGCTCTTAGCATCAGTACTTACAGTATCCAACACCAGGAAGTTACTGTTTAATTCTCAGGCTGCAGAAGCCAGGGTGATTTTGTAGCTGTTTGCTTTTTGTGCATGCATGTAACCAATGGATGCTCACTACATTTTCATGGTCAGAAGTGTCTTGAGGCACCATACATAGTTGAGAATAAATTCTTACCAAATTGCACTGCTGTGCATGTAAAGGCTTCTGTGTATGCTTATTTATTGGAGCATAGGATTGCTTGCTGTGTTCATAAAGTCCTTATTTCCCCAGAGACTAGAAACAGGTTGTTGCATTAATAATAAAAAGGAAGCCTAATTATATAGTATCCGAACAGAAGGCATAGTTGTGTCTGAGCATATTGCTAATATTTCTATGTGACATTTGTAGCTGACAGCAAAACTGTTGGGATTGAATGCTGTTAGCTTTGTGGGTAATATTAGGGCAACTGATTTAACCTTATGAAATCACATGGAAAGACTATCTGAAAGAGAAATACTGGCAAAAAAACACTGATGTTGTCAACAGATCTTCAGCTTGATGCAACATCATCACTATACTTTCTGCCATTTTGGACATGTTATCTGCTTTGAAATTGATTGGGTGATGCATTGGACCAGATATTTTATGTGGTTATAGAAGTAATTAGGCTGAAAGCAGCAACAGGAGAGACTCAAGAGAAGAACTTTACCAAGAGAATGCCAAAATGTGAGCAACTTACAGAAATTTGAGTTCCTATTAAATTGCACTTTATTTTATTCTTTACAAGCACTGAAGTGCATAAAAGATGGGCTGTGCTTTATATAATTTTTGGAAAATGTACTTACATTTTGTTAGCTTTAAGTCAAGTTTCTTCATCTCTGAAAATGAATTTTTCATTCCTGATAAACTAGTGTTTGAAGTTGTAGAGATAAACGTTCACAGACAGCTTCACCGATAACATACATTATTTTGATTAAACTTCAGTTTCTTTCTCTACATTTTGTCAGTTTTCCCACCAAGTATTTCCACAATTGACAAGACAAATAGCTATTAAATTAGTGTAGCCCTAATTCAGCATGTAATACCAATCTAAATATGAAAGCAAAATATGTCAGGTATGATACCAGTTGTTTCAAGAGATCAAACATTTGAATCAGTTAATATCTGTAAAGTCTTTGAAATGCAACCAATACGCTGGAGCATGGAAGACCAATCTTCATCATAACAATAAGCTCATAATGTTCTTTTCAACATACTCCATCCCAGTCTTCCTTTTTGCTATCCCTCTCTTCCACTAGTCAACATTTTGTGCCTACTGAGCGTGCTTAGTCCTCATTAAACTATTTAGCAGTGGGATGGTGCCATTTTTACCTAAGAATCATAGTGAATTGTTTTTCTATTAACATTTGATTTTACACTATTGTCTCATGCAGGCAAATCCTACATATGTATTATAATACCCAGAAATAGGATTTACTGTAAAAACTGATTATGGCTTGCAGCAGGAAGGCATAACCTGTAATAACTCTCTAATTTGTTTTGATGTACAAATAATAATGTTGTGCTTTTGAAATAACAAAACATTCTGAATACTTGAGAGGAGAAATGTGTACATGAGTGGAAAGACTGGCAGATCAGATTTTCTAATTGAGATGTCTCTTACATCTGCTAGAAACAATGCAAGCGTCATTGTGACTTTAATTTTCTCTTGTTTTAGGAAACAAAATAGAAGAACTTTGTTCTCGCCAGAAACTCTTTCCCTTTCTTTTGCCTTCCTATTTACCAGCTGCAGGAAGTGGAAAGACGCTCTTTTTTTCACTAGTGAAAATAAAAGGAAAAATTGCAGATATTAAAACAAAACAAAACTCCCTCCAAAAGGTAAAGATTAATTGGACTATATACAGTTAATTTAAATAGTGCCAATCCACTGACTCAATTATGCTTAATTGTTGAATTAACAAGTCTCAGGTATTCAATGGGTCTAGTCCAGTTGGGATTAAAGATTGGATTTAGTCCATTATAAATAAGTGTAAAATAAGCTAGTGGAAAACCAACTATCTCATTTGCATTAGAAAGTCATGTAATGCTTTTGAGATTTGAGGTAGCAGTACTTCAGATCTGCATACATGAGAATAGCTATAAATAGATATTTCTAGAGCTGCTGTATTGAAAAGTGTAATTGGGGACTGGAAGAAAACACATATTTTTCAAGGCTTCGACATTTCCAAAAACTTTTCATCTCTGTTTTCACATTGCTCAATTCCTGAAATAAGGTGAAATTTGGTCTGTTGGAGTAGAATCTTATATTACCCATTGGCCTAAATCATTTATAATTTTTGCAGTTGTCATATTTGCAGTAACTCAGAATAATGTATAATTTGCTATTCTATTATTATGTTATTTGAGATGTATTAATTAAATTAATTCTCTCTCTTGATAAAAGCTTGTTTTAAAATACTGGCTTAAATAGCATGCCTGATTCTCCATTGGAAATTGTCTACAAATAAGAATAAAGGTAGCTGCCAAATTAGATCTTCAGAATAGAACTTGTGATGTTAAATTTGACCCCATTTATGACCTCTGCACAAACATATCTGAGATCCTTTGTGAATTTAGGTCAGGTCAAGTGTAGAACAGAATAGACAACTATTAATAAAAATTATAGAGAACACTACATCTAATCAAAAGGAGCACTATAGAAGCAGACAGCACTGAAACATCCTCTTAATTTGATGCAGCTCTGTTAATCTCCGTAACAGACCCACAAAATTGCTATAAATATGCTTCCAGTCCTTCCGTTTTTATAATTATACTATATCCTTCTAGCCATTATCCATCATGTGATCCTTGTTTTCCCATAATACAGCCAGTTTGGTGACTGCAATGGCTGTCATAGTGGAATTGACCATGGTTTGCTTAATCCATGTGGAAAGGCATTACAAAAAACAAATTCTTACTTTGTCCTTGTCAGCTTCCACATTACATCACACAAGGATTGCATGCATCCAAGCTACTTTTTATTGGAATGCAAAAGAAAACACTGCTGTTTCAAAACAAGAGAATGAAAAGCCCATGTCAATATTGAGATTCCTGAAGAAATAGGAAGCATAACATAATTTATATGTGCCAGCATTCTGATAGTACTACTAAGCTGCTGCTGACGACTACTTTGTTATTGGTTCGATGATGGATATGAAAAATTGCCAACTCCATCCCAATTTGGCACAGAATTCATCCTATGTTTCCATACTAAATGGCACTGTTTGCATAAAAGGTAGATTTATCTAGGTTCTTTTCTACTTACCAGAAGTAACCATAGAGTTAATTGTCATTGATATAGCCTCCAGTGAAGAATCTTGCATAATATGGGGGCAGATGCCACCTAGCCTAAAGTAAATGCTTGCAAGTAGTGATTTCACAAGCCCTAAGTAGCTGTGTAATTATTTCTGAAGTAGCTATCATTAGAAGGAGACTTTAGAAAACACACAAAAGACATTAGAAATCACAGTGTTGCATCTTATACTGGGAAAAGGTGGGGTAGAAATTAAAAGAAACAAACTACTAAACAAGAAATCTCAAATCTAAATCTTTCAAGAGTTATAATGTCTTGTCAGAGAGTTATAAGTTTCCCCATACTATAAAATTATTTTTGAAAGCAAAAAAGGAGAGATTCTTGGGACAAGTCCCCACTGAGCCATGAAATTCCAGCAGATATTTTGTCTTTGATATTTTGTCTCAGCTTGACTACCCCACATATTTCTTGTGAAGAAGAACCATGGAGCAGAACCTGAGGCCCAATGTAGAAAAGGTAGAAAAGAAGCTTAACAAAGACATAAACATGCTATCAGAAATAGACAAGAGTAAATAAGAAACATGTAGGCAAATACAAGCCAATACGGACTTTATTTTACTGTGATAAGAAGACATTCTTATGACCTCTTACTTCCTCGGTTACTACATTATTTATGTTTGTCTAGGTTTTAGCCTCTTGGCATGCATACTATGATTCATTCATTCAATCAATCAATCAATCAATCAATCAGTATTTCAAAGGTCTTCCCCATGTGCCCCTCCTCATTCAAGTGTGTGTGTGTGTGTGTGTGTGTGTGTGTGTATATATATATACACACACACACACACACACACACACACACACACACCTACCTACAGGACCTGCCAGAGGAAATTGAATGGGGTACGCAAAAAGTTTTTTTTCAACACCCCCCCCCCCCCGTGCTGCAGGAGGCGTGACCAGGACTGGCGTGACCCTAACCCCACCTCCCGAGCCGGGCAGCCATGCCTCCCACAGCACGTGTCCTGGTTGCGGCGGGAGTTCTTCTAGGCTGCAACCTGGAAGGACTCCCGCTGCAGTGGGCGTGCATCATGGGAGGCGTGGCCAGTCCTGCCTCCCACGGCGCGTGTCCTGGCCCAGCCAGGCTGCGTGTGGCGGGACTACTTCCAGGCCACGGCCACACGCAACCTGGCTGCACCAGGGCGCCCCCCGTGGGAGGCGGGGCCAGACGTGGCCACGCCTCCCACGGCATGCGACCCCGCCTCCCAGGTGTGGGCCCACCTCCGCCAGGTTTGGCCCCGCCTCCCAGGGGCTCAATAGCGCCCCTGGGAAGGTGGCACCCAATGCGGGGGCGTGGTCAGCGTGCTGTGTTGGGCCGGGCCTGCCTACCTACCTCTCCTACTAGTAAAATCAATGACTGCTTTTTAGTGGGGTAGGAAATCGTACAGGACATTATAGAAATATTTTTTTAAAACTTTTACTTTTCTACATTTTGTTGTGTTGCAACCTGGAATTGGAATAGATTTAATTAGCTTTGTTACAATTAAATGCTCACAAGCTCCTTAACACTTTGAAGATAACAAGCATTTTTTTTCTGTGTTACAAAAACATGGTGGTAAATGCCTTTGCAAAACACTAATAACAAGGCTTATGTTAGTTTATTACTGGAACCCAATGGTAGGAGTCTAGTGTATTTTTTTGTTTGAATATAAACTGCTATATTCAATGCATTCCCAATGCAACATCAAATGTAATACAGTTCATAACTGGCGCATACATTTTATATACAACCCAGATCACCTTTGAGAAATGTAAATGCCCATATATATGTATGATTAGAGAGTCTATGTAATATCATGGAAAATATGCAGGCCAAATGAGAGCATGCAGATTTTAATACTGGATGAGTAATAAAAGATGGATCAGGTGCTTTAGGCAAGTAGCAATGCAAATAGCTTAAAATTACATAAGAGTTCCAGTCTGATTGCTTCCCAAGTTAAAACCTTTTTGTAATAATTTAAAATTACATGAAATTTGTTTTTCATTACTTCCCATGTTCAGCATATGGAGAAAGGTTTTAATAGCTTCTCCAAAAAGCTTAAATTTTTTATGAAATGCAATACATTCTGTTTGTTATAGTGATTCCCAGGTCATCTTTGCCTAGGTGAAAATTCAACATATTGTCACATCAAATCCTGTTTGCTTAATCCACATTTGCCACTAAAATCATTGTTCATGTCTCACAGGGACAACAGCCACCAAATCACATTCTTGGTAATATCTTGCAAATCATACAATACAGTTTTTTCTTGATAATTAATTGGTTGTACAAACCAGCTGCATCATCTATGTCTCCTTCTACACAGCTTTATAAAATCTGGATTATCTGCTTTGAATTGGATTATCTGGCAGTGTAGACTCACAAAATCCAGTTCAAAGCAGATAATGCGGATTATCTGCCTTGATATTCTGGATTATATGGTAGTGTCCAATGACCCAACATCAATTGTTTCCAACCTTTGGTCCACTGTTAGTTTTGAACTTCGATTCCCAGAAATCCCAACCAGTTTACCAGCTGTTAGGAATTGTGGGAGCTTGTCTAAAACACCTGGAGGACCAAAGCTTGGGAATCACATTATCTCATATTGTATGTATGGGTTGTTGGTTAGTATAAATAGGGAGGTTTATACTTTTGTTTCATGTGATATCAGAGTTTCATTTTCTACTGAAAATGGAGCAATTCTGAGATTCAAATATTTTAAATTACTGTATTTACTCGAAGATAAACCGAGTTTTTCAGCCCTTATTTATGAGCTGAAAAAGCCTCCCTCGGCTTATAATCGGGTCAAGGTCAAGGCCAGCAACAGAGCCTGCAGGCTATTGCTTGCAATATGTGATCTATTTTTTTCTTCTCCCTTATCAGTGTGTTTTCTTTTGCATAGTCTCCCTCCCTCTTAATCAAGGGAAAGTTTTGATAAGAGAAAGACACCCTTGCAAGTCAGGAAGAAGAAAAATATATATTCATTAATCTTATGAAAGCATTTTCACCTGAAATATTTATTAAACTCTCCTACAGATATATAGGCATTAACCCCTTGTAAGCTTTTGCCATCTCTATGTACCTTTATATGTGTATCTATCTATATACATTAATTTTATATATGTATTTCCCCTCATGTGTTTGCAGGTCTTTGCAAATCCTTTATACATATAGATCCATGTACCTGTGTATCTGTAGCCATACATACACATTATTTTTATACATGAATTTCCCCTCATATGTTTGCAAGTCTCTGAAAATATCTATATAAAGAGAGATGTCTGAATAGATATGAATATATTCTTACCTACCTATATATAGGGCTTGCAAATATTACAAGGGGGAAATGAATACACAAATATATATAGCCATGTCTAGATAGATATGAATATATGGCTTGCAAATATTGTAGGGGAAATGCACACACAGAGGGGATTTGCAAATGTTTCAGGGGGAAATGCATATGTGAAATTAGTGTCTATAATTATAGATCTATATCTAGCTCTGCATTGTTTATATAAGCATTAAATGTTTGCCGGCCTGAGTCCCCATGGGGAGATAGGGTGGGATCCAAATGAAGTTGTGTTGTTGTTGTTGTTGTTGTTGTTATTATAAGGTTATTGTTGATACCTTATTGTTTTTGTTGCCCCCTACTTTTCCACTTATAGAGCTAGTTTATTGTTTTTCTTTGAAATATGGTAAATATTCAAAAACATTTAACCTACTGATGCCTCGATTAAATACATTTTATTGGTATCTATTTTTATTTTGAAATTTACCCATAGCTGTTGCATTTCCCACCCTCGGCTTATACTCGAGTCAATAAGTTATCCCAGTTTTTTGTGGTAAAATTAGGTGCCTCAGCTTATATTCAAGTCGGCTTATACTCGAGTATATACGGTAAGCTCTTCTTGATGAGCTATTACGTTTAAAATCTACTTTTTATTAGACGAAATATTGGCTATATCTGTGGAGCTAGCATATGGTGATTATTACATATCATTTCATTTTTGTCATCTTCATCTTCCTTATATTTCATTACTTTTTGACAGCTATAAAAATTACTTTTGAATAACTGATGAGAATGTATACGTATTCAATCTAGCTTTCCAAAGCTTTGGTTTGGTAAATTTAATGCGAGAGCATATGATAGAGGGCCCTTCCAGACAGGGCCCTGTCGGACTTTTACCTGATGTGTCCTGAGGCGGCCAGCAGGCAGGGAACCCAAATTGCTCCTGTTCCCTGTCACGTCATTGGTATGTTCCAGGATGCCTGCAGAGAGGTATTATGGTGGCACAGTAGGGTTTCTGTTGTTTTTAGGGTTTTAAAGGGGGTTTCTTCAGGGTCTCCATATCCTCCCGGAAGTTACCGGGAGGGTATGCAGACACCCAACAGGCAAAGCCTGTTTTTTCTCCTAGGGTGCGGGGACTTAAACCCACTTCAGAGCAGGTTTCTTTAACCCACTCTGAAGTGGGTTTAAGAGCAGCCTGGAAGCATCTAAATAGATTGGATTGGTGAATAGTTTTTACAGCAGGGTGGATATTCTCAGAATGCACCTCCAAGGAATGCTGGGAACTGCATTCCAGGAACACCTGGAGGGTATAATAATAATAATAATAATAATAATAATAATAATAATAATAATAATAATAATAATAAAACTTTATTTATACCCCGCCACCATCTCCCCAATGGGGACTCGGGGCGGCTTACATGGGGCCATGCCCAGGACAATACAATATAACCATATCATAATGCAATTAAATAATACAATGCATAAAATAAACAGTACGACATAAGATCAAAACAGCAATATAACAAGGGCGGGCCGCATGAACACTACATTTAAAAACTAGATTAAAAATTAAAAACTCTGGGTGAGGAAGGGATCAGAATAAAAACCTCGAGGGACAGGGACATCAGATAGTGAACCAGTCTAGAGGATAAATATTGGGGGGAGTAGCAAAGAACATTTACTCTCCGAAAGCAGAGTAAGCAGGTATAATGATCCCCAATCTCTGCTTTGCAGGTTTGTAGTGGGAGTAGAGTGCCATATAAAATCCAGATTATCTGATTTGAACTGGATTATATGGCAGTATAGACAGTATAGACTCATATAATCCAATTCAAAGCAGATAATGTGGTTTATCTTTTTTGATCATCTGGGTTGGTTGGCAGCGTAGAAGGGGCCTGGTATAACTTGGTTGGTATGTATAAGGTATGGTCTACATTCCATTCTGCATTCTGGCCATCCTTTACATGCCAGTCTTCCCCAGCCTAGCGCTTTGCAGTAGATTGTAGTTGCTAGGTAGAAGTTGAGGTCTAGCTCACCTAGAGAGAACCAAGTGGAGGAAAACTGCTTTGTATTTTGAGATCTCCAATAACATAATTGAGTTGTGCCTGCTTGTTGTCACAACCTGCAGAACTCCTCATATCTTTTTCAAGGACAAGAATGGAATATATATATATGATGCATGTAGCTCCTTCCACCCTCACCATTTTAGAATATGATCCCATATTAGTAATAACATCACAACTGAATGCCCAGAAGGATTTAATATATTTTTCTTCCTTTTTGGATCAGTCTAATTTCACAATTGGGTGCAGTTGAAAAGGTTATGATGTGTGCATATGTTTATTAGTGATTGTAATAAATCTGTTATGAATTACTCGCAGTTCATTACAATGTATGTTAACATAGAGCCTTTGCTCCCAGATAAGCTTGAATAGGGCTTTAAGCATTTAAGAATTTTTTTAAAAAAACATTGCATTTTTACCTATTTTGACTTTATGTAATTCCCTTTTTATGAGAAAATTGTTGATAATGGTAGCTGATGACACACTGCATTGATCCAGGTCAATAATTGAAGGCAGAATGAATAAGTTCTTCTTGTGGTTGCCAAGAGATATATGGGCCCAGAATTATTTTCTGTTAAGGTGATTTTAACATGCCCATATTAGCAGGATTCTTTATTGATACATCAGTGCATCCACTTTCAGTTATCTTCGAGTTGCCTTGGCAGCATGCATCATTGGATGTCACAGCGAATATGTCAAAAATTTCAGACTTGTGGGGGAGGTATTTGTTGAGTCTCTTATGTTTGTGTGTAGAATAGACTTTCATGTTTTGATATTTCTAATCAAAACACTAATAAAAACCAAGGTTTTAGATCAAAAGTTGACAATGGAAGGACTCTTTCTGTTACCAACAAAATACAGATTTCCATGGAAGAAGTATGCAAGGTTGTTACTTCTACCAGTTACCTCATCCCTATTCAATTATTTGTTCAACCCTTTCCTTTCCTCTCTAATGCAAGTGGGAGGCCCTTTCTTTCTTTAATTTAGGTACAATGTCCTGCCATCTACCAAAATATTTTTTAAAATAATTTTTATTATATCAATGAAAATGCTCCAGTGCATTCTATGGTGTGAGAGCCTGTCACCATGTTTTGGACCCATTGGGTTATTTAGACTGTGGAGATGTATTTCAAAATTAGAGGTAAGGTAAAATGAAATTATTTACAAATTTTGTTAAAAACAATTGTTGCAATTTTCTTCCTGCAACAAGAAATAAGTTCAAAATTATTATGTGAAAAAATTGCACATGGATTTCTGTGTGCAGAAAACAGCATTTTTTGCATGAAAGAAACATATTCTCTGCATACTGTACTTGCTAGAACTTGAACAATCTGATATTCCTCCTCTACCATATAATAAAAGTATAGTTTGGAGTTAGATCTCCAAAGAAATTACATTATTTCACATTCAGTTAGAATTGAAATGCATTGATATTTCCATTAAAGGGAAAATGCATCCATTACAATATTCCAAATCTAAGACACGATTATTAGATCTCTTCAAGGTCAATTATGTTCATCCCAATTATTAATGCAACACAACTGAGTTTTTTAACCTCTGAATTGTAGATTCAACTATCTATTCTTGGCCATTTTAAAAGCCATTTTAGACCTAATAAATTATTATGCATGGTTTTATCCAGCAGTTTATTCAGTAAATAAGATGTAAAAACCCCAAAATATCAGCATTACAATGAGAAATGTATTTTCCTGGAATGTTTAATATTCTGTTAAAAACATTTACACTTTAGGGATTGAGGAAGAAATAACCTGCAGTTGTTTCAAATCTTTAGATGCATTTATGGCAAGTTTATTCAGCTGTGGAGACAATTGTCTTCAACATGCTTTGGCTTGAAATATACAAGGAATAAGGAAAGAAATATCCATAAAGTACCTTGGAAATTCTCTTTGACTGAAAGATTTCCAACTTGCCTAGTTGTGCCCAATTTATTCCCATTTCATTACAATCTCATTGTATTGTATGGCAGCACCACTTTAAGAAATGGTGACTATGTAAAACAGTTAAATTATACCAGAGATCTTCAGAAATCCTGGTTCCTAACCATTTGAAAGATTTTAAAAGTAAAAAACAGCACCTTGAATTGAACCTAGGAACAAAATAGAAGCCAATACAATGAATGTAAATACGTGCAGTGCAACCTTAACAGATGCTTCAGGGTTTTTTTTTTAATCTGTTGCAGTTTCTGGATAACTTTCAAGGACTATTCCTTCCATGTGGGGAAGGCCTGGAGAAATAATGCAGTTTGACACCACTTTAACTGCTGTTCTTAATGAAGGATATAAGCACAAATAATCCCAGAAAGAGTGGTATCTTAATTCTGGTGCTTTTAATCCAGTTCTTAATGAAGGACAAACAATGCCTAAAACGATGGGAAGGGGAACCTGGGAAGTCCATCCCCCCATTGCCACTAATGAGCCGGATTGAAAACCAATCTTTTGGCTTCTTGGGTCGCAAATGGTTTTCTGTCCTCCCAAATTTGGAAGGCTCCCAAAAAATTGATCAGTGCCCCCACCGAAATCCAGGACACTGAAACAGATCATGGTTCACCCAAATTGCGGAACTCTAGTAACTACTGTGTCCTAGATCAGAAATGGAAAATTTTATTTTCAATTTATCATAGCTCCCAGAATACTTCAGCCAATACAGGCCAGCTCTCTTCGGGAATATAGTCCAGATTCTCTTTGAACAGCATCAAATGCAGATGGGCCTTTCTGTTCTTGCGGGTGGAAGAAAGGCCATTAGAAAAACAACTAACAATTGGTAATTCAGAAACATTTGAACAATACATCAACAGCAAGGTCAATTCAGACATTCATTTTGGTCATTTTCTTCAATTAAAATGGGCTGTAATACTTGAATGGAAAGTATATCAATTCCAGCAGGTACATAATTGTTTTTAATAGCAACAACTCTTGTAGTCACTGAGCTATGTTTATATGCAGGCACATAAAAGTCAGTCTTTTAGGGGCTGTGAGACTTTTCTTCCCCTTACATGGACACCTATATATGTATTGCTGTTCTTGGTTTTCATTCCTCTTTAAAATGTGCTAATGTTTATATGTGTTTTTATGTACGTTCCCATTAACTAAAGTGTGTTTGTCCACATTTTTCATTTTTATACCTTTTTAGTCATACACATTTTCCAGATATATGTGTAGCTTTGTGCATGCTATTTTTCAGTGAAATGGATCACAAGTGTCTGAAAAATAAGGCAAAATGCCCTTCATCTTATTGCCAGCCTCAAAATAAATCCTTTTCATAGGGAAATGCAAAACCAACCATTTTGTTTCTGTCCCACAGATGAAGAAAAGAGCCCAGCTAACTTTAGATTTGATAACATCTGCTTTTTGTTGCATTTTTTCCTAAATTTTAATAATTAAGTCATGGGAATTTGGAAAACGCTCTCAAATGTGCTCTAAAACATTCTATAATATGTGAAGTAATATTGACTGCCAATGAGTTTCTGAGCAAAGCACAAGCTGTTGGTTTTGACCTTTAAAGCCCTACATGGGTTGCTCTGAGGTTTCCTACAGAATCGCCTTCTTCCGTACAATCTGCACTGCACATTTAGGTCCTGTGCAGGGTGTCTACTCCAACCACCCAGAACTCCACTGGCAACCATAACTCAGAAGACTTTTTCATTGGCCACCTCAAGACTGTGGAATGGCCTGTCAGAAGGGCTCCAACCACTACATCAGCTGTCAGAATTTAAAAAACCAACTGAAGCCCTATCTCTTCCGGCAGGCCTACCCATCCAGCTTTAAACATTAATTTTAAACTCATAACTTGTATTTTATTTCTATTCTGTATATTTTAATATGCATTTTTATAGAAATAAGTTTTAATATGTATTTTTATAGAAATACATTTTAATATGTGTATTTATAGAATTTTATAGTGTTTATGTGTTTTAATTATGCTGTAACTCTCCTCAAGCCATGAGGAGAGGTGGTTAACAAATATTAATATTAATAATAATAATAATAATAATAAAGATTGATCAAAGATAAAATAACTTGTGTCTGAACTTTTGAAAAAGGCAGTCTTTTTGAAGGCCCAAATTCTAAATTGCTTGTTGAAGAACAAGCAAAGAAAACATATTGGAGATGTGAACTATCTGAATCCAATACAGTGAAAATCTGAAATGTAATCCAGCTTTTCCCATTACTCCAATGCTATATCTATTGCATTCAGGAAGGCTGTAGTTATACTTGACAGAATTGGCTTTTTCCATTATGATAAGGGAAAACACAAGCTGATGTATTAAGGGAAGCACTTTTGGCCTAAGCATTGCAAGCAACTTTTATTCCTTCTAGGTTGCTTTCTCTTTGGATTTATATCCAATTCCTGCTACTGTTCGAACTGCTCCAAAGGGAGTTGTTGTGTGTGTGTAGTGGGAGGACACATATAACCTGGTGAGATATCAAAGAAGCAGGGCTGGAGAAAAGAAAGTAGTGAGGATGTTTGCAGACTCTGCAGCTTGTTGGGCAGAGCTAGCATCATTGAAGGATGACAGCCTGAGCCAAGCCTTGCAAGACTCCATGCTATGCAGGTCTGCCTGATTTTGTGTTCGTTGGATGAAACCTACTCTTAATTCCTCTAGGAGTTAAAGAGCTTATTGGTTTCTCCTTCATACTTCTCCTCCTGCCTGGTCCATTTCATCTTATATCCTGTAACTGTCCCGATTTTAAAGGAGCAGTTCTAATTCTCTGTTACCTCACTTTTTAAGCTGCTCTCGAAATATCCTGATTTCTCATTTCCTCTATCATGTTGACATTTTGTCCTCAGCTTACCGTATATACTCGAGTATAAGCTGAGTTTTTCAGACCTTTTTAAAGGCTGAAAATGCCTCCCTCGGCTTATACTCAAGTGAGGGTCCTTGTGAGACCATTACTCCGCCAGGACCATCACCTCTCCGCACCCAGCTGAGTCCTATACCAAGAGGAGAGGGTTGTACCTCCCTCCCTTCCTCCCTCCCTCTCTCTCTCTCTCTCTTCATCTGGGTTACTGTGCAGAGAGGGTGCCTGCTTGTTTCGTTCTCTCACAAAGTAACCCAGCCGGGAGAGAGAGAGAGAGAGAGAGAGAGAGAGAGAGAGAGAGGCAAGTGCCCAGATTAAGAGAGAGAGAGAGAGCTCCGAAAGAGGAGAGGGAGGGGTGCATGGTTGCTGTGCAAATTTACAGAGAAGTATCCATGCAAGAGATAAGCAGGAAAATGAGATTTGCAGGCACAGAAAATATGCATGCAGTCTCCTGCCTGCAGATTACGTTTACAATGAGAGGAGCTGATACAATGGTAAACATCATGGTATATCTACCCAAAAGAAAAAGTCAAGCACACCTTGAAACCCAGGAGGGGAAGGGGTGTGTGATTGTTGTGCAGAGAGGGCGCACGCCTGTGCTGAGCCTTTCTCAGAGTCTCTTTCTTTCTTTCTTCCTTTCTTTCTTTCTTCCATTCTTTCTTTCTGCACTTGCCTTCCTATCCTCTCTTTCTCCAAGCTGGGTTGTTGTGCTGAGGGAAAGAGAGGGCACCCACTTCTCCACTCGCCCCCTTCCCACTCCAATTTTTCTACCCCAAAGAGGAAGGAGAGCAGGCAGGCAGTGCAGCCAGGTAGCCATGCCAGGAGCCCTGGGTCCTAATGTAGCGGAAACCAGACTTCCCCTCTTCTCGGCTTGTCGTGTGTCTGTGCGGACGCAGTGGAAGTAGGAGACAGACAACTGGAGTTTTTTTCCAAAGAAAGCAGTTTACTAAAGTTCCTGCAGCTGCAGAGGTTCATCCCACGCACAACTAGATGCTGAAAAGGGAGAACCCCGCAGACAGGGTCAAGTGTCTATTTATACAATTCAGTGGGTTCAGTTTACGACCGCCCACATATCAAACCATTGGTGCATATTTGTGGTGCAGTATTACATTTCATTACTTTCGTTTCTCTCAAAACACATGATTTCGGGGAAATCATGTGATATCCCATCGGCTGTGTTCCTGGCCTGCTCGTACCTCCTTATATGGCCATTTCCTCCTACCCCTTCATTCCTGCCTTATTCCCCCATTTTTTTTTTTTTGCGAAGCGTGTATACAAAAGCTGAAGCAAACCAAATGAGCAGACTTATGGGTCCCTCCAATCCCTTCTAGCTTGCAGCCAAGCTATCTTTTCAGTGGAAAATGAGCGCAGAATAGCATTTGTACATAGTTTCATCACCAGAGGTAAACAACACATGAGGATTAAAAATATTAATCAGGTTTTAGAAAGGACATAGTCCACAGTAGAATTCTGATCTAGCCCAGTCATTTGGCTTCTTCCGATGATGGATTTGTTGCTATGGCCAGAGGTGGCCATTCACATACATGTCCAACTTTCAGGTCTTTTCAGTCTTTGGCATAAAGTCAAACTGGGGGTGTGTTTCCTCTTCCTTGATCAAAGGAATAATGTTCAGTTAATTTGAAGAAAGTCTCTTTGTCCAATCAAGTCTCTAGTCTCTAAGAATTGTCTCTGTGTAAAGAAAAGTCTGTAAAGAAAATCTCCATCTCTCACAGGGCTTTAGCTGTCATACCCAGTATACCCAGCGTGTGGCGTGGGGTAGACTTAAACTCCTGCGGGTTTTGGATTCCAAAACAGGCCTTCCAGTAATAATGCCTTATGGATCTCCATTTTGGAAAACAGGCCTCTCAGTAACAATGCCTTATGGATCTCCAATTTAGGAACAGGAGTCCAAAAAGCTGAAAAAGAAAGCAGGAAGACAGTGAGAGAGAATGGGGGAGGGGGAACGGGTTACCCATCTGTCGATCATCCTGTTCGGCATCACTTTTGTCTCAGCCAATCTTGTTGAAATCCCTTGTCTCTCCACGGGTGGGGCAGGTAGGCCACTATTCAGCTCCCAAACGACCCCTCCATGGCCTCTTGAGAAATGATTCCTCCATGGGCCTTCTTTCGCGATCTGCAGTAATCCTTTTTACTCTGGTCCTGCTGCAATGGTTAACTTATTTTATTCTTTGTCACATTGTCTCCGTGCTATATCCTCCTTTTGGCTTAAAAAGCAAGGTTGTTAGATGACATATGAAAAAGTCCCTCATTGTCTCTCAAATCCGGCAAAAATCCGAATTATTTGCAATGTCCCATTACAAAAGGTCCTATCCAGGAGAGTTGGGTCAAAATAGAAAATTGTATGTTGTTGAGTTGGTCAGCCCTTACAGCCTCCAGCCTGATGCCACACTCCATCTCAGCCTTAACACTCAGCAACACCTATAGGCCCTCCCAGGCCTCTCAATAAACATGTCTCATAGACTTCTGGGTTTATCCCATACAGGAGTTCAGGACCTGTAGCAAAAAACAATGAGAGGGAAAAGAAGGGGAGGGAAATACTCATCCTTCCAGGCTGTATGGCTCTTGAAGCACTCTCTCTAGTCGTTTCGCTCACATCCACGGCAGGCCTCCTCAGAGGTTGTGCCTTTGACAACACACTCATCTGTCTTGAAATCCAACAAAATCTTTCTTCTCCACATCTTTTCTTTTCTTTTCCGCAAACGATTTAACAATCGTCTATCCACTTGCTGCAATGCAATCTTCCACTCCAGTCCTGCTGCAGTGTTAAACTTACTCAATTCCCCTTTTACACCGACTCGTTGAACAGATCAAAATTTGTTAGTAACACACGTTGAAAAGCCTCCTGCCGCTTCTCAAATCTGGCAAAATCCAGGCTGGGGGCGATGGAAAAAATGCCCCTATTTGCATGATCTAATGTCCCGTTTACAAAAGTCCTAGTCCTCCCTTTCCGTAACCTTTAGAAAGAGTTGGGCCAAAATCACAAAGTCCAGAATCCAAATCTCACAAAATTATTATGAAGCAACATGAGACGTAGCCAATTATATCATGTCTTTGGTTCTCAAAAGGATAACTTTCTATCACTTGGGCACTAGCTCCCTTTTTGAATAAAATGTCAATCAAAAATTTAAAAATCAATGTCAGTTCTTAATCCTTCTGTGTCAGGAATATGGGATCAATTTTTTTTCAAAAATAAATATTTTTTTTTTTGCACTGCCAACTTGTGACAGTTTTCCATACAAAGTCTCTACAACCAATAACTCCTCTCCTTGTCCTCTCCCTTCAGCATCCATCTCCTTTCCAAAACATTCATTCACATTCCTTCTCCTTCTTCTTGACTCACCAAGATCACCTGTATTCCAAAGTGCTGCAAAAAAGAACCTCCAACATTTCCCTATAACCTGTAAGGGGTTTAAACAGTCTGTAGAACAGAAAAAAGGGGGAGTAGCCCACAGAGGCTTGAGTTTTCAAAAGTACACTTGTTCAGGCTCATTTTTTTTTTCTTGAGATTCAATTTCTGGGCAGATGTCCAGCTCTTATCTGTTGTATCACCATGTTCTCTAAAAACACTGAAGCATTGTTCTTTCAAAACAAGGATTTTTTTTTTCAAGCCTAAGACCATTTTTCCCCCCCAAAAAAATATCTACAGCTTCCGAATTGCTTCTGAACAAATCTACTAACATTGTTTATAACTCTTTATGCATTTTGAATTCAACACATACATCTCATTCACACAAGGTCCACAGGAATTCTGATTAGTGGTTAGTTGTTTAGATAAAGTCACACACTCTCTCTCAGCTCATGAAACATTCTCACCCAGTTGTCCCAAAACAAGTCCAAAGCAAGGATTTAAGATCCAGGTGAAAGACAGAACCCCAATATATATATATATATATATATACACATTTACATCATCATTTTCTTTCTTTTTTTTCATATTAAATTCACATTACATTTTTAAAACTTCACTAGTTCACAGCGGCTTTCATTGACCTTGGCTGTCCACTGGAATTCCATTATCTTTCTCTGGGCATTTCGCCTGAGTTTAACCAGAATGACAGGGAAGAAACATTCTAACAGACTTATCGTTTTTACCTTGGACTGTCTGCCAAGATTTTCCCACTATCTTTTTGGCATGAGGCCCAGGTGCAAAGGAAAACTTTTTAAGAAAACAGCCTTTGTTCCTCAGAAATAACAAGGAAAACTTTCTGAGCCTCAACACCACTTTAACAGCCTCCCTCCCTTTTTCTCGCCTCTCTGCAGCTTGTCAGCAAAAGCAAACTAACACAGACAGACCCTCTTCGAATCAGATTTTTTCAACCGTAATAAAACATTTCTAGATATTTGTGCTCAACATTTTTTGTGTAAATCTATAGACTCATTTTTCATTTTCACTTCAATATTACCACGAAACATGCAGAACTTGAAACTCATTATTCCCCACACATGACAAAGAAATCAAACAGGTTTTTTTTTTCCTTTCCCCGGGAGTTGCGACTCCTCATGAGCCCTGCACGACTTGGTCTTGGGGCACCCTCACAAGTCTTGTTCTCTGGGGAATTCCTTCTACGGCTCTACTTGCAACTGAGCCGAAATTGTCTAACATACACTGTAATGGGGTGGTGGATTTGAACCCACTGCCTCCCATCCTGCCTAATAGAGGGGACTGCCTTGGACTGGGCACCTGGACACTCAACGGTGTGTGTCAGGAATCACAAGACAGAACCCCTTTATACCTCCCTGGGAACCTTTGTGTGTCCCTCCCGGCGCTGGTAACTGTGTTCCCTTAGTGTCTCATTTAACCACTATACTTGCCAGATTGCTGTAGACGTCGGACCAACCTTCGCCCCTGGACTTTTCCCTGGATCCTTTTCCTCCTGGCTGGTTTCTTTGGAACCTCGCTGTTGTTGCGGCTCCCACCGTCGGCCGGCGTTGGCATCAGAGGCAAGTACCGCAGCCGGTCTTACAATATTCAGGGGCCCCTTCTCGTCTCACGGTAGTTGCCTCTGGCCCCCACCGCCGAGTTGGGACCGTCCCGCCAACGGGATCCGTCTCCGATCTCCTGGCCCGTCTTATTGTGGAATCACGTCGGGGTCACCAGAAAATGTAGCGGAAACCAGACTTCCCCTCTTCTCGGCTTGTCGTGTGTCTGTGCGGACGCAGTGGAAGTAGGAGACAGACAACTGGAGTTTTTTCCAAAGAAAGCAGTTTACTAAAGTTCCTGCAGCTGCAGAGGTTCATCCCACGCACAACTAGATGCTGAAAAGGGAGAACCCCGCAGACAGGGTCAAGTGTCTATTTATACAATTCAGTGGGTTCAGTTTACGACCGCCCACATATCAAACCATTGGTGCATATTTGTGGTGCAGTATTACATTTCATTACTTTCGTTTCTCTCAAAACACATGATTTCGGGGAAATCATGTGATATCCCATCGGCTGTGTTCCTGGCCTGCTCGTACCTCCTTATATGGCCATTTCCTCCTACCCCTTCATTCCTGCCTTACTAAAGCTGCTTAGTTCTTCTCCCGTCAGCAGAATGTTGCCTGATTTGAAGTGGAAGAGAGAGGGAGAAGCAGGACATGCCTGCTGGGTAACGTAGTCTTACCTTTTTCCCTCCAAGGAAGCTCCTGTCCCTTCAGGAGCCTGGGCACTGCTCAGATTCAGTGGGTCCTGAAGAGGGAGGGAGGGAGGGAGGGAGAGAGGAAGAGGAGGAGGAAGGGTTGCCACTGCCGCCTTCCCAAGGGCAGAAGCAGCCTTGGAGGCAAAGCAGAGATCTGGTTTGGCTCCCCCTTTCTCTCTCCTGTCTCTGAAAATGCCCTTTTCCCCTGAGAAAAACAGCCTTGGGGGTCAGCAGACAGAAGAGCCATCCAGTCATACCTCCTTCCACTCAGAAACACACAATCAAAGCACCCCAGACAGATGGCTCTGCTTAAAAAAACAAACAAATCCAGAGTAGGAAGGGGACTCCACCATGCCCCAAGGCAGCATATTTCATTGCTAAACAGCTTGGCTCCCCTTTTTTCTCTCCCTCTGTCTTTTGAGGAAAAGTTGGAGCCCATTTATGTCTCTTTGGGGTTCCCAAAGAGGGCGGACTGGGAGGAGGGAATTACCATGCTCTATTGATGATGATGATGATGATTATTATTATTATTATTATTACATTTATTATTTTACTCTAGTATTATTGTTATTACATTTATTGTTTTACTCTATTATTGTTATTACATTTATTATTTTACTCTAGTATTATTGTTATTACATCTATTATTTTACCCTATTAATTATTATTGTTATTACCTTTATTAAATTTAGTCTATTATTACTTTTATTATTTTATTCTATTATTACTTTTATTATTTTATTCTATTATTATTATTATTATTATTATTATTATTATTATCAACACAACGACGTTGTATGGCACAGCAAACAAGATAGATATGCTGGATTTCGTTTCGCAAAACCACAAGTCGAACACTTCCCAAGTGTCTAGGACTGTGTGATGTATTTTCTGATGATGTGTGCAGATCCCAGTAGGGTGGCCTTTTGCAGTTGGCAGATGGTGATTTTGTCAATGTCTATTGTTTCCAAATGCTGGCTGAGATCTTTTGGCACAGCACCCAGTGTGCCCATCACCACCGGGACCACCTATACTGGTTTCTGCCAGAGTCTTTGAAGTTCAATCTTGAGGTCCTGATAGCGGCTGAGTTTTTCCTGTTGTTTTTCATCTATGCGACTGTCACCTGGGATGGCAACATCAATGATCCAAACCTTGTTCTTTTCCACAACTGTGATGTCTGGTGTGTTGTGTTCCAGAACTTTGTCAGTCTGGATTCGGAAGTCCCACAGTATCTTTGCGTGCTCATTTTCCAATACTTTTGCAGGTTTGTGATCCCACCAGTTCTTTGCTGCTGGGAGGTGGTACTTGAGGCATAAGTTCCAATGAATCATTTGGGCCACATAGTTGTGCCTCTGTTTGTAGTCTGTCTGTGCGATTTTCTTACAGCAGCTGAGGATATGATCAATGGTTTCATCGGTTTCCTTGCACAGTCTGCATTTTGGGTCATCAGCTGATTTTTCAATCTTGGCCTTAATTGCATTTGTTCTGATGGCTTGCTCCTGGGCTGCAAGGATCAGGCCTTCTGTCTCCTTCTTCAGGGTCCCATTCGTGAGCCAGAGCCAGGTCTTCTCCTTATCAGCTTTTCCTTCAATTTTGTCAAGGAACTTTCCATGCAGTGTTTTGTTGTGCCAGCTGTCAGCTCTAGTTTGTAGTGCGGTTTTCTTGTACTGGTTTTTTGTCTGCTGTGTTTTGAGGAGTTTCTGATTTTTGACTTCAATCAAAGCAGGTTCTTCACTTTGCTTGACATATTATTATTATTATTATTATTATTATTATTATTATTATTATTACATTTATTATTTACCCTATTATTATTGTTATTACCTTTATTAGATTTAGTCTATTATTATTACATTTATTATTTTACGCTATTTATTATTGTTGTTATTACATATATTATTTTATTCTATCATTATTGTTATTATTACATTTATTATTTTACTCTATTATTGTTATTACATTTATTATTTTACTCTATATTATTTTTGAAAGGATACGTACTGGTAAGCACATTTACATTGAAGAATGTTAGAATAATGATTTCATTAGAGTTGGACAGTCTTATCTTAAATTGCAGTTTCATGTAAATATTCAAAAACATTTAACCTACTGATGCCTCAGTGTAATTTTATTGGTATTTATTTTTATTTTTGAAATTTATCAGTAGCTGCTGCATTTCCCACCCTCGGCGTATACTCGAGTCAATAGGTTTTCCCAGTTTTTGGTGGTAAAATTAGATGCCTTGGCTTATATTTGGGTTGGCTTATACTCAAGTATATACGGTACTTCAGTTCCTGAAAACTGAGTTCAAAGTGCAAAAAGTGTTTAAACTCAAATGGAGGGGGGTGGGGGGTGGGGAAGAGAAGTAAAATCTTCTTTTTCCTGATAGACTCAGGCAAAAGGAAACTGCTGCCATCTCTCTTGGCTTAATCAGTCTTTCTCATTAAGAACTTTTGCCATCTTGACTGTATTTGGACTTTTCCTTGAACACATGTTCCATTTTTCATCTGTGAAATCTTGGAAGGTATGCCTTCTTTTGGTCTAAATACCTTAAAGGCATCAGAATCCATCTGATCTTTGAAACTAAGCAATCAGCCTTAGTTAGCACTTGGATGGGAAACAATGGATATCAAGTGCTGAAGCCTGTGTTTTACAGGAAGGAACTGTCAACCCCACCTCTAGTATTCCTTGCCTGAGAAAATCCCATGAAATTCATGGATTTGCCATCGGTCAGCAGATAACTTGAAGGCGTAAACATTAAAACACACATGAATGCCTTCTTTTGGTCTAAATACCTTAAAGGCATCAGAATCCATCTGATCTTTGAAACTAAGCAATCAGCCTTAGTTAGCACTTGGATGGGAAACAATGGATATCAAGTGCTGAAGCCTGTGTTTTACAGGAAGGAACTGTCAACCCCACCTCTAGTATTCCTTGCCTGAGAAAATCCCATGAAAATCATGGATTTGCCATCGGTCAGCAGATAACTTGAAGGCGTAAACATTAAAACACACATGAATGCATCCTACAGCTGCCAAGGGCCCTAGGAAAGAGAGAACTCATGAGTTTGTTTATTCGTTTATTCATTATTTATTATTTATCCATTCTTCCAATATAGGATCCAAGGTGATCTTTCTTGGCTTGATCAATTTTAAAACAAAATACAGCTTTAAAAATCCCATTTTTCAAGAGTTTAAAATGCATACACTTAAATATTAAAACTATGCTAATCTGAAACAATTTAGGAGCATTTAAAACATAATAATTAGAATAAAATTTGGGTAGGGAGTTATCTCATTCTCCCAATGAAAGAAACTGCTACTGTTTGTAGCCCAGCCAATGTAGCCATGTTTCTAGTCTCACGAGGTGTTTGGGAAAAAAACTATTTATTCTTGTATCCAAAGACATGTAAGAAAATGCACTGCTATCAATCCATATTGTTGGTTCGATGTAGCAGCTGCATCTATGCAACTATATTGATTTTTGTCATCTAACCCTGTTTGTGAATCAGAACCTCTGCCAGACTCTTATGACTGATAGAGCAATCTGTTTCACGCAGAGAATGAAATGCTTCATGAGGACTTTGGAACGGCAAGAGCACCATCTGTAGCTTCGTTTAAATGTCTAAAATATATTTGAGAGGTGAACACTTTTTTGTATGGAACCATCAGAAGCATACAGTTAGTAAGAAAACAGGAGGTTTAATGTTTTAAATTATTGAGCTATATCCATATGTAGTGGGCTATCTGTTTCATAACTGAGTATAAAATATCTGGAATGTCTATGCTATATATCAGACCATATTACAAATTCTTTCTCATGCTATTTCATTTGTGAAGTCTATAACAAACATTGTGCTTGTGCAAGATCCCAATGTACATACAACTGTAAATTTAAGCTCTGATCAATAGTATAAATATCAGAACAAAAGGAATGGCTGTAGAGAGTTCTAATTATAATTGCTTTCCAACTCTGCTTCTGTTTAGCCACTCTTGTGTCCATGGCTCCATTTTTTGATAGCCCAGTCAGCTGTTTCAGGCTTTTAAAACGTGCACGTGTGCTAGAGTAGTTCACACAGGGAATTGGAAGGAAGATGCACATTTTTGGGCTGGAATTGGGTTTTAAGCACACTTTTTAAACATGTGCCTTAAAGCTGTTAACCCTGTTCTGCCTACACTTTCCCAAAACGTCATTTAGCTGCCACCCCCCTTTTATCCTGGTTTCTTACGGGTTTTAGGCATAGAAGGTGTATGCCTTCTCCTTTAGATGTAGAAGACTCATGAAGAAAAACAAGTTATTAGTATAAGCTTTTGTCTCAAAGGTGCTATAAGATTTTTGTTTGCCTACTGATATTCCAGAATAACCTTTGAACCTTTGATTTTGTGTTTGAATTAATTGTAGTACAGTGGGTCCTGGGTATTTGCTGGGGTTTGGTTCCAGTATACCCTTGTAATGAAACATGTGGGGATGCTAAAGTCCCATGATATACAGAGGTGTAGTAAAATGGTGCTTCTTGAAGAAAATGGCAAGATCAAGATATGCTTTTGGGGGTTTTAAAAATATTTTCAAGCTGTGGATGGTTGAATCTGTGAATGGAGACTTGCGACCTCATCACATAGACAACCCCACCCCCTTTGCTGTTTCACCAGTCATCGCACAGGGGAAGCGGTGCTGAAGCCAGCACAACACGGGATCCTTCATGTGTTAGGAAGGCACCCGTTTTAGAAGGGAAGTGTCCTATCATGCTTCCACTCCAGTTGGGGGTGGGGCTTCAATAGTAAATCCAGTGGCGTCATGTGATGGGCAGCATGCCCATCCATCACTGGACTGTACCATTAGCATCCTAGGATGCTAAAAAAGTGTAAGTGTGATGAAGTCCTTGGTGTACACAGGATGTTGGTTATATTAACATGACTATAGAGATCAAAAGGAGTTTACTTGTGATCTTTTATTAAGCACATGTTGTTTGGGAAATAACAATGTTTTTTAAAAGAAAAGAATACTGTATTTTAATGCAAAACAATAAAATGAGCATATGTAATTAGGTACATATACAAGTGTGTATATGTGTATATGTGTTTGTAAGTAACATTGACCCTGCTGTACCCATGAAGGCAAGATGCTGATTCTGGGCATGCTAGCTGTTGGCCCCTTCACCTACTGGGTAGTAGGGTTGTGACTGTTCCATTTTTCAAAACGGGATCCAGATGATTCAGCATTTTCGGGTGCTGGATTGCCTATAATAGCATGGGTGGTGTAGCCATTTATTTTTTGGCTGCAACAAAACACAGTGAGGCCGAATACGGCTGCTTTTGATTTCTGTTGGCTACATATGGAGCAGCCATGTGCATGCACTGGATTTCCCTGAGAGCCCTGTTGCCTGAGCCAGTCAGAAGAGGAAAGCTGTTCACGTGTCTTGTAGCCAAGCTGGTCTATAAATAGTAGGGCAAACACCTCCATTCATTGTATCTCTAGTTCAGTTGCTTCTTTTGATCGCAATTCTTTTCCTTTGGCAATTTAATTAAATTTTCTTAGTTTAGTATCTTTCAGTCCTTCTTTTTAAAAATATTTCACTAGGAAAGTGAGGGTGGGTGTGCATTTGGAGGCGCTGTGAAATGACATTTTGGGGGGTTGTTTGTTTAAATATTGGTGTGGTTTAGTGAAGATAGGGGATAGCCTGACTCCCTTGAGCTCCTGTAAGTTGTTTGTTGTTCACCTCTTTGACTCTTGTATTCTTTTGTGGCTTCTGTGTGTGTGTGTTCCTTCTCTCACAGAAGAATCCTGAGCCTATGCCCCCCTTGCAAAAAAATGTAACAGATATGTATATATAAAATTATAAATATATACATGTATATATACATATATATAAATAACTTATATAACCAGAAGAAGAAGAGGAGGAGGAGGAGGAGGAGGAGGAGGAGGAGGAGGAGGAGGAGGAGGAGTGGCGGCCATGGTATGGGTGCTGCTGGATCAAGTGGCCAGGCTTTCAGGGGAGCAAAAGCCAGAGGGAGAGGGACAAATACTATTGAATCTCAATCATATCTTCCCATGGGATACCTTTTTGGTTTTTTTAAAGGACATTTTATTTCTAGAAACTTCAAGAATTTCCTAAAAATTAGTGGATGATCCAAACGTTCTGAACTTGGTGGGCTTGCAGTGGTAAATGTGTCCTCCAAGTGTGGCCATTTTTGTCCTGATAGCCCTAGAAATGACGGGAAGGGGGAAGTCCCCCCATTGCTGTCTTTCTATTAAAATGTTCATTTCTAGATGTTTCTTGGATGGTGAACTTTTCCTCAATGAAACAGAATGCATATGAGAACAAAATTTTCATGGAACCAGTCAGAACAATTCTTGCCCAGGTTAGGTGGGGGATTATGAGCTCATAGCTCTGGGTCAGTGAGGAAAATGTGATGATTGCGAAAAAGGGAATGGCTACTTTGACTGAGGAGCCCCCGGTGGCACAGTGGGTTAAACTGCTGAGCTGCTGAACTTGCTGATCAAAAGGTCGCCGGTTTGAATCCGGGGAGCGGGGTGAGCGCCCGCTGTTAGCCCCAGTTTCTGCCAACCTAGCAGTTCAAAATCATGCAAATATGAGCAGATCAATAAGTACCGCTCTAGCAGGAAGCTAACGGTGCTGTATGCAGTCATGCTGGCTATTTGACCTTGGAGGTGTCTGCAGATAATGCCAGCTCTTTGGCTTAGAAATGGAGATGAACGCTAACCCCCAGAGTCAGACATGACTAGAGTTAATGTCAGGGGAAAACCTTTACCTTTACTTTGACTGCATTTCCTGTTTCTAGTAAGAAAATTCTAAGCATATAAGGGATACTCTTCACATGTTTCCACAGCATTCTTAAAGAGGGCTTAGAATAGAGTTGGAAGAGATCACCTGGGCCATCGAGTTCAACCTCCTGCCATGCAGGAAAAGCACAATCAAAGTATACCTGACAGATGGCCATTTGGCCTCTGTTTAAAAGTTTTCAGTGAAGGAGCTTCCACCACCCTCCAAGGCAGAGAGTTCCACTGTTGAACAGCTCATTTGGTCAGGAAGTTCTTCCTACTGTTCCTGTAATTTGAACCCATTGCTCCAAGTCCTAGTTTTCAGGGCAACAGAAAACAAGCCTGCTCCCTCTTTCTATGACAACCTTTCACATATTTATACATGGCTATCATGTTTCCTTTCAACCTTCTCTTCTGCAGGCTAAACATGCCCAGCTCTTTAAGATGCTCCTCATAGGGCATGGTCTCCAGACCTTTGGTCATTTTAGTTGCCCTCCTCTGGACACCTTCCAGCTTGTCAATTTCTCTTTTGAACTGTAGTGCCCAGAATTATTTATTTATTTATTTCCAATATTTCTATCCCACCCTTCTCACCCGAAGGGACTCAGGGCGGCATACAATTGGCAACAATTCGATGCCGACACATCATTAAAACAACAACAGAATTGGACACAGTATTCTAGCTTGAGGCCTAACCAAAGCAGAATACAAAGGCACAGTTTTTTCAAAGTATCAAGGCTTCAATGAAAGGTTTCGTTTTGAAAGCTGGAAAATAAATCAATAGACGGCAGTGAAAAAGTCCCCAACAGTCCAAGTAATAACAGATTGTTCACAAAAGCAAAACAGCCTTTGTTGAAGACTCAACGGCCTTACAAGCCCCTCCCCTCACTTACACAATTGAATATTCGTGATGGAACCTCCATTTTCTTTGTTCTTCCAAACCTGTGTATGACACACTATAATCTAAAAGAAGGAAGAAAGGAAAGGCATTGACAAAAATTCAGGCCAAAGATATAGATATTGGGCTGTGAGTTAGAGGTCCCAGGTTCAAACCCCGGGAGCGGCGTGAGCGGCCGCTATTAGCTCCAGCTCCTGTCAACCTAGCAGTTCGAAAACATGCCAATGTGAGTAGATCAATAGGTACCGCTCCAGCAGGAAGGTAACGGTGCTCCATGCAGTCATGCCGGCCACATGACCTTGGAGGTGTCTACGGACAACGCCGGCTCTTCGGCTTAGAAATGGAGATGAGCACCAACCCCCAGAGTCAGACATGACTGGACTTAACGTCAGGGGAAACCTTTATACCTAGCATTTACTGGTGGTTTGCCCTGTCTAGTTGAATATAGAGGGAAAATATGTGAAATGTGATCTATTCAGCTACTTTTGACTCAGGTTTTCTACAATATAAAATGCTAGTTTAATTGTATTCACAGGAGAAGTACACAACTTCACTATCTGTCCAAATATAAAATGTCGTGTCATTAAGTAGCTAATGTTGAGATTAAACAGAAAAAAACATCAGCTTCACATCTCTTTTGCTGTGAAGCTTCCTTAAGTTGCCCATACACCTTGGGAAAGGAAGGAAGCACTCCAGGAGGCCAGTCTCATTTCAGCAGAGGGCCCTTCCAAATAGCCATATAACCCAGAATATCAAGGCAGAAAATTCACAATGTCTGCTTTGAACTGGATTATCTGAGTCCACACTGCCATATAAACCAGTTCAGTGTGGATTTTATTCAGTTCAGTGTGGTTCCTTGGAAGAATGGTAATAAGTAATTATATGTTTTAAGCTTCACTATTGTATTTTATGGATTATTGTTAATGATTTTAGATGTATTGCTATTTTTATTGATTTGTTTGGCATTGAATTTTGCCAGTTCTTGTAAGTTACCCTGAATCCCCTTGGGTGAGAAGGGCGGGGTAGAAATGTTGTAAATAAATAAATAAATAAATTTTATAAGGTTGTGTGGAAAGGGCATGACTGGACTTTTTAGCCATGAGTTGCCTATCATAACACGTGCGACGCAGTCCTATTCTGAGTTCTGTAATAAGTTTCCACCTTTGAATAATGCACAATGGTAGTTTTTCAGTATTGTTATTTCCCCCACCTTTTTCCCCAAACTGGGATTTAAGTCCGCTTACAAATAAATGCAATTAATTTACAATACAGTAGGGGTTTTCACTGTGTTGATATGAGAACACAATTCTCAGTGGAGGATGGTTATCTCTAAAGCCAATGAAATGAAGAAGCCACTTTATGATTTAGCACAAATTTTAAACCATCTGCCCAATAATGGAATAGCTAGTTACTTTGAAGTCTGGACTAAAACCTTTAGTTGGATTCATGTCCTATTAACAGCAAAGCTACTATTCTTTATTGCTACCTCCACTCTCTTTGTGCTGCTCTTCTTTTTTCACTTACATAAAGAAGAGCATTAAAAAACCAAAATTTGCATGAAAATAGGGGAATTCTTACTAGATTTTCCCAATATAATAAAAATACATGAAATCAGGTTCTTGACAACATGACATAGATGAAAAACTACATAGAGTGAATAATCTAATAAACCTGCATAACTATGTCTACATTTGTTCATATTGTGTCAGTGTAATAACTGGCTTGAGAGCCCCTGTGATTCAGTGGTTTGAATGTTGGACTACAACTCTAGAGGCCAGGGTTTGAATCTCTACTTAGAAACCCACTGGGTAATCTTAGGCAAGTCACATGCTCCCAGCCATAGAGGAAATAAAAAGCAAAGTGTAGAAATCTTGTCAAGAAACCTCTTTATACATTTGCCTTAGGGTCACTATAAGTTGGACACAACTTGAAAGCATAACAACAACAACAACAACAACAACAACAACAACAACAACATAGCTACCTGGTTCTACAGATGTTGTTAGGCAGCATCTTCCAGAAACCTCAGGTAGCAAAGCCTATGATCAGGGATTTGGGGATCTAGTGTCACATAACATCTGGCGTTCCAGGTTTTGGAACCCCTTGAAGCAGCATGTAGAGCAAAAAACAAAACAAACACACACACACACTAAAAATCTGTCTTAGAGTGAATGTATTGCTTTACCTGTTTTACAACAGAAGAAGAAGGATGTTGTTTCCCAACACCCTGGACAAGACCAAAGAACCTAAATTGCTGCAGGGAAATGCTATGGATTCTCTCTAGGCTCCCTGCATCAACAGAATTTTTAACTAAGATCCAATTACAGAATATTAATTATTGATGATAATAAGTGAGCTGAAAAAAAAACCCACAGGACATTTACTTTTTGATCCAAGGCAGTTGGGAGTTTCAGTAACCTTTTTAAATTTGTAAACTCAGCACCTTTCAAGTCAGTCTAGAGGACAAAAAGGTTTCTAGGTTGTTTTTAAGACAGCACAATTGTTAGTTGTGGTGGTGGTAAAGGTGTGTGTGTGTATGAAAGAGAGAGTTTCATTTTATCCTGCCAATAGCTCATTCATTGTTTATTATTTCAAAAACATGTATATCCTGTCCTCTAAAGATCTCAGTGTGGCATACAATAAATAAACTTGAGCAAATTTAAATTTATTTGATGTAAAGAATTAAAATAGATATGCAAGATGCTCCTCCTCCTCCTCCTCCTATTATTATTATTATTATTATTATTATTATTATTATTATTATTATTATTATTATTGTTGCTCAATCTGAGTTAGATCATACTGCACGGAACAAACCAATGTGTAAAGGAGTGTAAGGGATAGCAATTGGCTATGTCATGCACTCAGTGAGATTCCTGGATACATGTCTATTTAAACTAGACTTCACAATCTGACAGTTTACTACGTCTCACTGGCTCTTAATGTTCAATGAAGGAAGTGAAATCGGCTGTATCCAGTGTCTGAACAGAATAAATTAATTTTCTGTTTATCCATTATGTTCTAGAACTCACAGAGTTCTCATTTACAACCCTAAGGCTGGCAGAAATTGGATAGGAAAATGCGAACTTCTCGGGTTCCCTCCCTGCCCCAAGAAATTGTTTACTTGCATTATTTTAAATAGCATAATATCAGAATGGGGCAGATGTGTCTGCTGTCTTTCCCTGGATAGATTTGTTAGCTGTTGACTGTAACTGGAGCTATTTCTGGAAGGCAGGGTGTATCTGGAAGATAGGCTTAGGATGGAATCCTGGGATTTGTAGTTTGGTAAGGCAGCAGAACTCTTTGGTAGGGAAGGCTAAGACCATAATTCCATAGAATTGTGTTATGGCAATTAAAGTGGTGTCAAAATGCATTAATTCTACAATGTATATGCACCCTAGGTTTGGGAACATGTCTCTGAGCAATCGACCAGACCACAGACATTTTTGTTGCCAGTCAGTAACCACAACGTATGTACTTAACAATACTTCTGTTTTTCCAATCCCAGAGTGGCACTAAAACTAAGGGTGTTGTGAAGCCACCATGAACTGATATAAAAAGCATTCATTTTCCTTGGTAGATTTTACATTTTGCTGGCCTGCCTGGTCAAGGGTTGTGGGGAAGAAATCAAAGAATTCGGCTTATTTGGCAGATTTGAGCCTTAATGTCCACGTGATGTGTGACTTCACCAAAAGCAGATATAAAGTCTGTACATTAAATTTAATAAATTAAGGGGAGACTTGTTGGATTCGACCAAAGGCCTGTCTAGTCCAGCAACCTGGTTATAATCTAATTACACCTTCGTGCAGAGTTCTCTGACAGCTCGCCTTCTGTGGCTGGGTGATTAGTTCAACATGTCCAACAGACCAAGACAAAGTATTACTCCTGGCAAAATGCAATTTACCAGAATCTAGATGCACAGTTTGATAAATATCAGAGACAACTTCTCAACCACAGTTACTTCTTAATCAGTGACTTAAAGTTGACTCCAAGTTATGATGGCCATATCATAGGGTTTCCTTGGCAAGATTCATTGGCAGGATTGCTATTGCCATCCTCTTAAACTGAGAGAGTGGAATTTATACATTTCTTGTATTTATAAAATGACCTTCTAATATAAAACCAAATTTAACTTAGAATTTAATACAGTCATAGCATAAAAATAAGAGTTATAAGCATAACATGTTTTCAGATTAGTGTAATAACATTGCTTAGCAGCTCTAAGTGCATAGGCCCTGTGGAACTTTCTGTTTTGGAAAACACAGCTTTTGTTTCTCGATTGAAGTTTTAAAAGGGATTATATTATCATAAAAGTCTTTCCCCCAAACATCTAAGGCAGAGTGTCCTTCAATTCTTTGCCATCTCTGAGATCATTATTATTAATGCTGTCTTCTATGACACAAGGCAAGGTTTCGGTGTATATAATCCAGAGTTTATTTAGTGGAATTTGAATTCTAGTCAATAGGACCAGAGCTTTATTCTATGTTTAGCAGATGTCTGTTTAGTTAGCTTTATGTGAAGATTTTGCTGATTGAGGGTTTTGCTTTCTCCATCCGTTCTTTTTATGGTGTCTATGGCCCCTTCCACACAGCTGTATAAAATCCACATTGAACTGGATTATATGGCAGTGTAGATTCAGATAACCCGGTTCAAAGCAAATATTGTAGATTATCTGCCTTGATATTTTGGGTTATATGGCTGTGTGGAAGAGCCCTTAATGTTTTGATCTTGTTCCATGATTTTTCTGTGTGCATTTATATTCATGTCAGGGTCACCAATGAATGTAAGGTTGGCTGAACTACTTTTACCTTGGCACCACTTGCCAGCTTCCTGATTTAGCGTGTGTCTTGGGGTTAACTACATGGGTCTTGCTTATTTTAAGTATTTATAGTATAAATTGTAGCTACCTCGGTGTTTATTACCAGAGCTGCTTATTGAACAATTTATGACATCTCACTGATGTTTCCCCTTTGCTATTGATCCTTCTGGATTAATGATAAAACAAGTGTTTTCAGATGACATTTCATGTTGATTTAAAAGAGGTGAGCTTGGATTCTTTCCCTGGTTTTCCCACAATTGCAATATGGGAAATATACAACATCACAGTGAGCAACCAGTTTTCTCTGTGAGACACACAAGGAGGATATGAGCTTGCTGTACTCACTTTAAACATTCTTTTATACACTAGAAATCTTTTTAGGATGCCATGTAAGGGTTATGTGCCCAGAGTTTAAATGCCCTTGAAAAGACTTAATTTCAGCCTTCCAATTGATCTAGATGGTCAGATAGTGACGATTTAGTACTGGTGATCACATAGTTTCTGAACAGTTAGGTGTAAATGCAGACTCTACTGGTGTAGCAGAGCATTATGACAGAAACAAGTTAAGGGAAGTAGTAGACTGCAATGATGGATTATTTAATAGGAGGAATATTTGAAGTATTTATATTTAACAACTAGCTTGGGGACCCGGCGGTGCCCGGGTTATTGGAAAAAGGCATTATTTGTCTTTGAATGTTATATATTCTGTTTAGAGTGGGTGAACTACAATTCCCAGAATCATGGGTCAATCCTCCCCAAACCCTGCCAGTATTCAAAGTTGGGCATTTTGGGTCTGTATACCAAGTATGGTCCAGATCCATCATTGGCTGGGTTCAGTGGTCTTTGGATATAGCTGAAGTACAACTCCCAGAATCAAGGCCCATTCCCACAAACCCCTGCAGTATGTTCAGTTGGTCATGAGGTTTCTGTGTGCGAAATCTAGTCCCAGTCCATTGTCGGTGGGGGTCACTGTTTCTCTGGATGCAGATGAACTATAAGTCCCTTTCCCCCGAACTTGTCCAATATGTTGTATTGGTTATGGGGATCCTGTGTGCCAAGTTTGGTCCTGGTTCATGATCAGTGGGGTTCAATTGTAGGTGAACTATAAATCCCAGTAGCTACTACTCCCAAATCTCCAGGAGAATTCCCGTCCAAACCCCCCAGTATTCAAATCTGGTATATCAGGTATGGATGGCAAATGTGGTCCAGACCCATCATTGTATGGGTTTATAGCGTTCTGGGTGTAGGTGAAGTATAACTGCTATAAATTCCCCAGTAGGAGTCACAATGGTCTGACTTGATGCAGGCTAAACTACAACTTCAATCTCCGAAACTCCTGCAGTAAGTTTAGTTGCAGCTCAATTCTGTTGTTTGTTTTGCAGACAGATTGGAAAGGAAAAGGGAGTAGGTGGGGTCATGCAAATTCCACAGCAATGGAGAACCTTGGGATGCCTGCCTGTGGTGGAAGAAATAGCAAAATGTAGGATGAAATTGTCCCCAAATGAAAGCATTCCTTGGGTGGTGGTTTGTAGTGTTTGGGGAGGACATTGGCAGGGGTTGGGCTACATGTTCATGGTGCTCGCTGTAACCTCAATGTCAGTGCAAAGTAGTGACTTGCTAGCTTTTGTGCAGTGGGAAGTGTAGCCTGTTTGTGGAGGCTGGAGGCTGTCTGTGTGAGCGGATATGCATGCCACATACACACATACGGGTTTTAACTTTTATTATGGATTTAGATTTAGATTTAGATTAGATTAGATTTAGATTTAGATGTACCAAGATTTCTAATTGAGTTAGAAGTTTCATCCTCACTTTTTAAAAATGAGCATAAAAGGAGAGGGAGTGGAAATAATCTAACAGCACCTTTGAGGATGATTTATTGAAACTGGAACATTCAAGAATCATCAGAAGAAGTGGAATTAAACCTATGAAAGATTATTCTAGTTCAGTTCATGTCGAAATTGAGTCTACATTCCTTCCGCTTTATTTTTTCACGTTGAATTGCACTAACATGGCTATCTCCTTTTTCCAAATACATTATGAAATACTGAAGTTTGTCCTTTTCCTTACAAAGAAATATGGAGCAATTTACATGTGCAGTCAGCCCTCCACATCCACAGGTTCTGCATTCATGGATTCAACCAATCATGGTTCAAAATATTTTTTTACAAAATCTAAAAGACAAGGCATACTCTTCTGTAACTTCCCACTATTTCTGTTAAATGTTGGAAAATATGCTTACCTACTAGGCTTGAGCAAATTTTTTCGTTAGTTCGTTAAATTCGTTAAAAATTCGTTTCGCAAGTACTTTTGAATTGATATTTGAACCATCTGCTCACTGCCTTACAAATATTACGAATTTGAATAATAAAAGTACCTTTTTTCGTTTGTTTCTGATGTCTTCGGATGTAGCTGTAGCCCCTCTGAGAGGAGAAGCCATGTTGGCATGCCTCTCAGCCAATCAGAGCAGAAGAGGGAGGGAGGGAGAGGCATGGCCATCGATCTGCTAGCATTTTAAAAAAAATGTTGCTTCAAAAATCCCCAAAAATCAGTGGATGGGTCAAACGTTATGAAACTTGATGGGCTAAGAGTGGTTAATTTTTGCTTCCATTCTGGCAAATTTCATCATAATAGCTTTCATAATGCAGGAGAACGAAGCCTCTGAATATTGACCATTCTTTTAAGTGGAAGTGAAGCAATTTGCCATAACGAGAGAAAAAACTCCATTTCCCAGAAGCCTTAGCAAGCCAATCAAAGTGGAAGGAAGAAGGACAGGGAGGCGTGGCCATCGATCTGCTAACATTTTAAAAAAATGTTGCTTCAGAAATCCCCAAAAATCAGTGGATGGGTCAAACATTATGAAACTTGATAGGCTAAGAGTGGTTAATTTTTGCTTCCATTCTGGCAAATTTCATCATAATAGCTTTCAAAATGCAGGAGAAGGAAGCCTCTGAATTTTGACCATTTATAAAAGCATTGGGCTGAAGCAAACGTTTCTCCAATAGTACTATGCCCACTTACAAACTACAATTCCCAGGTGTTCCAGGCCCTCTCTCCTCTTAACATTCCCCACCCCCTTTTGTCCTCACTTAGAATCATAGAGTCATTGAACAGTAGAGTTGGAAGAGACCTCGTGGGCCATCCAGCCCAACCCCTTCTGCCAGGCAGGAAGACACCATCCAATCCCTCCCAACAGATGGCCATCCAGCCTCTGCTTAAAAGCCTCCAAAGAAGGAACCTCCACCACAGCCCGGGGAGAGAGTTCCACAGCTGAACAGCTCACAGTGAGGAAGTTCTTCCTAATGTTCAGGTGAAATCTCCTTTCCTGTAGTTTGAAGCCATTGTTCCGCATCCTAGTCTGCAGGGCAGCAGAAAACAAGCTTGCTCCCTCCTCTCTATGACTTCCCCTCACATATTATACATCATGTCTCCTCTCAGCCTTCTTTTCTGCAGGCTAAACATGCCCAGTTCTTCAAGCCGCTCCTCATAGGGCTTGTTCTCCAGACCCTAGATCATTTTAGTTGCCCTCCTCTGACCATCTTGACCAAACTTTCATACAGTATGTGAATTCTTGGAAGGTATGAGAAGTTTAGAGAGAAGGAGGGAGGGAGAGGTTTTAATTTTGGACTCCAATTGTGGCTTGATTCCCCACTCAGCCACCCACTTGGGCAAGTCACACACTCTCAGCCCAGAAAAGCCAATGAAACAGGAAATAGCACTTTCAAACCAGGAACTAATTTCCTTATTCAGAGGCTGATGGCCATCTGTCAGGAATGATTTGATGGTGTACTATGATTTCTGTTCCTGGGTGATAAATGTCATTTCCTAATTGGTTCTGTCATAGAAACATGGCAAAATCTATGACACTGCCTGAACTTTGTGCAAGCGACATGGATGGAACATATTATGGTTTGGTCCACCAATTTAACAAAGTTTCAGCCACAAAAACAAAGTTTCTGAAGTAGAACAATGACTTTCACAGTAAAGACAACCCAATGAAACAGGAAATAAGACTTTCAAACCAGGAACAGATTTCTGCAATTATTAAAAAATGGTTTATTATAAAAGCTATGAAAATTTGCCAAAAATCAGAGGATAAGGCAAACGTTCCAAATTTTGGTGAGCTATCAGTGTTAAATGTGCTCTACCACTGTACCAAGTTTGAAGAAGATCACTCAAAAAATGAGGGCGGGAGAGTCCTGTAAAATCTCCCCTCGTGCTGTTTTTTTTGCTACTGCGCATGCGCATCCGCCATTAACGAATTACTTTTGAAACTAATGAATTTTCGTTAAATTTCGAAAAATTTTGAGGGCAAAATTCGGAAATGACATCAGAAACGAAACGCTGGCGCCCCCTACTTTTGAAACGAGTTTAGAATCAATTTTTTCATGGATCGCTCAAGCCTATTACCTACCCATAAAAGTAATAGATTTCGGATGGGATACTATCACTGCGCAGATGACATTTAGTTTTGTTTCTTGGTTACAAAACATGAGTGGTGGCCTTGCTTAATCTGAATTGGTGTCTGGAAACAGACTAATAATTATTATAATCTGAAACTGATTTCTAGAACGCCTAGGGCATCAAGTGAATAAGTGGTTTCCGGGTATTAGGTGATTTACTTGTTCATGAAGGGATTGCATTCTTCCTGAAAGGGCAGGTACATTGGTTTCAGTGCTTCTGGATTCATCTGAGTCTTCTGCCACCTTTGGGATGCTAGATCCGAACAGTGCTGGGCAACGATAACTTTGCCACTGAATCCATGTACTGATAGCACAATTAATTCAAGACCCCCTTGGAAGTATCCTGATGTAGACTAGGTACTTTAGTTGGACCTTTGATTGTTTGAATACTACACCTTTATCAGCTGATTATGTGCTACCAAGTCATATTGGTGAGGTTTTCCATACAGACTATCCCAGCCATTATGCTATGAGAGGCCATACTTATTGTACCATGGCATGCTTAGGTTAATTTGGTTACAGTGAGGAAGAAAGCTTTCTCTGTGTAGCATCCCACATATTAAATAATTATCATTGAGTTTAGATGGTTTGAGAAACAGGAGTGTTTGCACCAAGCACTAATAATGAGTTCGCTCATGTATTTCCCTGATTATTTCCGTTTTTTAATGCATTTCATAACGTTTTACTATTTTTATTGCTCTATATTATTCTGTCATTTTATCAGTCTTTATCAATTGCTCTTTCGCAACTAGTCTTTTTTTTAAAGGAAAGGTTCTTAAGTAATAAATAAATACAATTCTCATTATAGTTTTTCATAGAAAAAACTGATTAGTACATTGATGGCAGTGGAAATATTAATTTACAAATAAAAGCAAACTGTACTAATGTTAAGCATTCTTGTCTCTCTGTAAATGCATTTTCCATTTTATTTTTCATCCAAAGAAAAGAGTCAGTGCTATTCAGCTTCCATCATAATGTATAGGGAGGCAAGGACAACCATGGGGCAGAGGTATACCTTGCCTCTGTTGTCCAATTACTTTAAAACTCAGTAGGAACTTTTTGATTTTTTTTTGTAATTTAATAATTTTTATTGTGTGAGAACTGAGAACTAAGCTGCCATCTTTATCTTAGTGAAAAATGGAGAAATGGAGATTAGACAGTTGAAACTAATTAGACAGTTGAAACTGAAATTAGTTACATTTTAAACAAGGAATGGAACTTTAGAATTTAAGCAGTGGAAGTGACTACTAATTATTTAGATGGTGGACTCCTTATTGGAAGTTTTTGAACAGAGGTTAGATACACAGCTGTCAGGAATGCTCTGGTTGTTATGTTTTTACTCTGTCAAATGGTAGGGCCAAATCTCTCTTCCAACACTCTAGTTCCATAATTTTGTGATATAATTAAATATGCTTAAGTATATGTATAAATAAAAAAGCAGAAATGAGAGGAAGAAAAAAGGAAATGTGGCATAAGACTGTTTTTTTAATTATAGCATGAACACTTTCAGATGCAGTTCTAAGTGGCATTAAGGCCTAAGGGAGAAAGCATATTAATTCATACATTGTGGGAGTGGGACAGAATGTAATAGAATCAGAAAGATGCAAGCATGATAAGTTGTGCTAAATCATTCTTTGAAATTTCATGCTCTGAAAATGTTAGTTAAGGAACATGATTTGCATCTTCCTGGATCCTATTACTTTCTGTCTCACTCCCACAATTGTATGCTTTACACCTGAAGCTTTAATACCACTCTGTACTGCATCTGAAGAAGTGAGTTTTTATCCTTGAAAACTCATACTGAATAAAATCAATTAGTCTTAAAGGTGCCTCCACATTTCTTTTCTATACTTCCACTCCCTTCCTACTTTTCAAGATGCAAGAGATTAACTTGTCTAATGCTTTGAAAACAATGCATATATGTGTTCAGTAACTTCTCCCTCTCTTTTTCCTTTCTCTCCTGCAGCTCCTTCAGGCTGGAAGGAATGTCAAAATTTGGAGGCATGTTAACTAGTTTCCCCATGAAAGATTCGACACTGCAACTTCGTTCAGGCCATATATCATTTATAATAGGAGCTCTTCTTGGAGCTTGGAAGCCCTTGAGCCAGAGCACAACCAATGGCTGGTGAAATCTGCATTAAATGACCGGCCTCATATCCAACAGCTATGAGCCAAGGCCTGACAAAAGCAGCAGCCTTAAGTACCCTTCATGCTGACAGAAGAAGAAGGAGAATTATTTTATTGCCCCATCCCACTAACACAGCCATCTCCAAAGCTTGCCATTAGAGGAGCTCACTGCTAAAAAAAGAAATTGAAAACAGCCAGTGGAAATCCAGCTAGTGTCCAGAATAGATACATGGAGCTAAATAAAAGTTTGAAGCACTTAAATCACTGCAGGAAAAACAACGTATTTAGTCCCCTTTGAGAAGGTTGTCATTTTGGATGAAGAGAGAAGATCACTGTTGTCTGTTTTGTAAATTCAAAGCCATAGAAGAAGAGAGGATCTATGATTCTAAAAATCCTTGGAAAGAGCTTGTTTCCTGTCTTCTGCCAAAATAATTCAGTTGTAATAGATTGCATCTTAATGCACTTCTAATATTTGCACTGTTGCTTCCATTCAGGGGAATGATGTAGGCCATCATTTGCACAGATGGCTACATGAAATATTAGTCCACAAGAAAACGTGTCTTGATGGGCTTCTAGAAGAAATTGTATTGAATCCATCTACGAAAATATAAGGCCCTTCTATTCTTTCACAGTTGGAATCTTACTCAAAAAGTAAATTGTTGCTCCTCAAGACTGAGGCTATTTTTGTTTTTAAAAAAAGCATCCACAGGCCAGTCTGAATTTTAGAGTGGATCTAATTTGTAATACATTTTGTATCATTGTAAGAATAAAGAAATTGAGTTGAGTAACTCACATGGTCCTAATGAACATTGAAAATATCCTACCAGTTGTACAAGAAAGGGGAAAAACATTTGTACTACATATTTGACACATAACATTTTTATAGCTAGTTATCTGTTCTTCATAGGAAATGTACCAGCTAAATGGGCATTTTCAGTTTATTTTTCTAAATAAATGTGGTATTTGTATAATTTGCAATCACTTTATTTTGCTGATTTTCATTGTAAGCCCATATCCTGCCCCTTTTACTCTCCTTCACTATAAAGGGAGATTTCGAGACAAGACCAAAACATTTGTTTTGCCATGTTAAATCATAATGATTTGCAGACTGAAAGCTTTAATATAAGATGTTGTTTGTAGAATTATAAAATATATTTCTACTGGAGAATATGTATGGAAACCCAGAAAGGCTGTATTTTAATCTTTAATTTCAACACATAGGTTATTTTTAATATTCCTCCAAAAGTATTTGGTTAATGTAGTTTGCTTAAAAGTTGTTGGAGAGGATCTTGATTCAGATGTTTGCAATTTTTCAACAATGATAGCCACATCAGGAATTATGAGCCTGCATGTACATAACACAGGTCACAATCCAACACTAGGCCTCTGCATGCTCCAAGGACTCTGTTGTGAAGTTAGTACTAATAAACAGGCTGGAAGAATTGTACACATATGCTCCAACTCTGTGATAGGATTGAATCTGTAGAGCAGGACATTGTGTTACAGCGGGAGACCTTCTTCCAGAGTATGTCAGTAGAGCATCTAGTCATCTGTGCTAATAATTGTGAATAGTCAATTTCTGTCCATACCACACTATAGAGGCTAGGATGGATACAGAAAGGGATGGGTGGGTCAGCTGTGAAGTAGCTTCATGGGCCCAGTACCTGCATGCTGCCTGGTTGGCTTGACCCAAGTTGCCGGTATTCACAGATCTACTCCACTCTTTTTAGAGCTTAGGGGGAAAAAATGACCATTTTTGGACTACAGATTTTAGAAGCTACAAGCCTTCATGGCCATTGGATTTTGGGAGCTATAGTCCAAAAATGTAACTTTCCAACCCTGCTGTTTCTTTGCATTCAGATTGCTCTTGGAGAAATTCAACTCCATACCCCTAGATCTCCAGCTCTGACCTATGGTAATGTGTGATCAAATAGCTGACCTATAGTAATGTATGATCACATTTGCACCTTTGCCTTCCTGCAAAGCAAAGGTGCCAATGCACATCTACACTTCCTGCCACCTACATAGAGAAGGGCTAGATCAGGTGCATGGTCTGCAGATCATTTTCATGAATAGGTTCAGTACTGATGAATCTATAACTGATGTGTTGTACGGAGTGCTCTTATTTCTGAATGCTTGCTAAAAGCATAATTCAAAACCTCTGAATATTGCTATGGTCATGTTCACAAATGACACTTTTTTCTCATGTGTCACTCCAGCGCAATTTTGAAAGTGGAAGAGAGCCATTGTGAAGTCAAAATCAATATGGGGCTTTTGTTTGCATTTTGGACATATATAATTCAAATTCAGGTTCTAGAATTCAATTTCCTTATAAGTTAATTTGGATACAAAGACATTATTCTTTGCACATGTATTTTAAACTTTTAAATACATGTTTTGAGCCTTTAATGTTGGTTGTGTTCTCTTCACAACAATAAGGGCTAGAAGCTTAATTGGTTTTTATGTGAAATCTGAGGAAAAGACTCCCTTGCAGCCATATGACTGTGTGGTCATTCCCGCTTTCCATCTCAGAAGATAAAACAATTGTCATTGTGGCCTGATTCCTAAATTACACATGTGGCTTTTGGGTAGCAGGGATATATTCTCAAATTATAATACATGGTGCTGTTAAAGATGCCATTGCTTGATCCGTTACAATCTGGAGAGTTAAAAGATAATACATTGTCTGATAATCTTAACCACAATCTGCAAACAGGAAGAGTCACTGTATCCATTCAATGCAGTATTTTGTTATTATCAGTTCATAGATTCCTTCAATGCTAGAGTTCTTTTGAATAAAAATATATATTTTCCTTTTCCCAGAGTTTTCTATTTATGTATCATTTTGCATACACGCCAAGAGAAAGAGAAGCACTGAGAGTTCCTTCTGACAACACACTGTCCTTAATCAGATGAATGAAGCAAGGCAAGGCTGGTCCAGTTTTAAGAGTACAAACAAAGCACATTATGTTTACCATCGGTTTATGATGGATTCTGTCCCAATCCCACATGAAGTGGCATTCAAGCGATCTGCTATCCACACCTGTCTTCTACAACCTGCTGTTGTCCAAACATGTTGGACCCATCTCCCATCATTTCTGACCAGATGGAAATGCTGATTGTGGTGATTCAATATGTCTAGAGCACTGCTTCTTAAACTGTGGCTTCTGACCACAATTCGGGTCCTCTTTGCTCAATGTTAGGATCACAAAAATTTCACAATTTCTGAATGTTATCTATTGGCTGTTTTAGACATTTACATGAATCTGTTTGCAACAATGCACAGTGTTACAGTAAACTGCAGAAAATGCTTCAGCTGAACTTCATAGAAAGGAAAATCAGCTTATTTAGCAAGCCCTGCAAATACTGATTTATTATCTAGAGGACACCAGCCTGAAGAAGATTAATTTATCATCTCAAATGGTACAGTTTTGGAGAGATTATTGTGCTGCTACCCAATAGTACAGAGTGGACTATAATGCCTCTCACTCAGCCATGGCAGATGAGGATGATAGGAATTTAAAAACAATTTATCTGGAAGACACCAGGCTGTGAGATGCTGCTGTAACACATCCCTTTTCCTAATATTGTAGGACTCAATAATCATTTCACTATTTCATCATCAAAAGCAATAGAATTCTGAACAATCCTACCTAGACCATTCAAACTGCTCACAGTAACAGATTCTAGACATCAATTTACAGTGCCAGGGCACACTTGGACATTTAAGAAAAGTTTTCTAAAATATCGAAGCAGCACACAAGCTGTCACTTCCAAATTTCTTTTCTTACAGAGAAAAGAGCCAGCTGAGGAGGGTCTACTCATATTATAGTGTGAATAATTGGAGCCCCCGGGGATGCAGTGGGTTAAACCCTTGTGCCAGCAGGACTGACGACTTGAAGGTTGGGTTGCTGACCTGAAGGTTGCCGGTTCGAATCCAACCCAGGGAGGGCATGGATGAGCTTCCTTTATCAGCTCCAGCTTCATGCGGGTACATGAGAAAAGTCTCCCACAAGGAGGGTCAAAACATCAAAACATCCAGGCATCCCCTGGGCAATGTCCTTGGAGACAGCCAATTCTCTCTCACCAGAAGCGACTTGCAGTTTCTCAAGTTTCTCCTGACATGAAAAAATTAGTGTGAATACTAAAGCCTCCTAGTTACAAACCTTTTGTACCCAGTTTGGTACAGAAGATGTGAATGGTACATCTGATTAATTGCCTTATAGCCACCGATAGCAAAATGGAGAAGAAATCTCAACTGAACCTAAATCCTGTCTTCAGAAAGCAATTCAACTAATGTGCAAGCAAAAAGAGTCACTCTGTTTTGCAACAGAGCTGATAAAATAGCAGCAAAAGACTACCTTCACCTTCGTTTTAACCCAGTATTGGAATTCAATTCATTTTGCCAATCTGCTGTGTGTATTCTGTATTGAAATATTGTATGGGAGTCTGGCTGCCTTACACATTCATCACATAGCCTTGTAAACTGAAAGCAAGTATCTGGAATGTAATGGCTTTTTTGAAGCAAAAGCATTCCAAGTCCTCAGAGACATATTGTCCAAGTGTTCCAATTTGGCAGGGAAAGTCCTATTTAATCCTGTCATCCCATTTTCAACTGCTTTTGAAATTTCTCTCTTTTCCTCTCACTTTGTCCTCAGCTTACTTCACTTGCTGTAAATTTAATTTAAAGTGCAAGAGTAGTTTGCAATCAATTATCAACATGGAGGAGAGGAGGAGGAGAATCTTGCTCTTTCCAGTGGTTCAGGCAAATCAAACTACCTAGCCTAGTTCCAATTCACTAGTAAAAGAGGCTGCAGTAAGAAGTCTTCTGACTGGGGAAATCTGAGAGCTTGTCAAAAAAAAATTTAAGTATTCCAGTCTGATTAAGGCCTAAGTAAAATTCCTTGGTTGATCCTGGAAGAAGACTTAAAACTAGTACACTTCAGTGTTTAAAAACAGATGTGATGCTGGTTTGCAAATGTTTGGTAGCACACTTTGTTCTGATGTGTACTGAAATACAATTACTTTTAAAAGTACATTTTAGCAAAGAACATTTGAAAGTAGCAATAAATTCTTGCTGTCAGCCTTTTTTATTAGCTCATATAGCAGGGTCCTGGTACTCAAAAATATTGTGAAGCAGTTCCATCAGTCTTTCTTTAACAGATTCTCCCTGACAAGAAAAATGGTGGAAAACGAAGGAGAATTACAAATGGACACCACTCCAAAATATTATGTGAGTGAAGGAGGATTAAAAGACTTGATGTGGAATCACCTGTGTTGCATAAGACTTCCAGATAAAAGCCTAGTAAAACAGTTCATTTCAGAAAGTTGGGCTAATATGTTCTCTACTATACAAACATGCCCTAGGACAGTGGTTCTCAACCTGGGGTCCCCAGATGTTTTTGGCCTCGAACTCCCAGAAATCCCCACCAGTTTACCAGCTATTAGGATTTCTGGGAGTTGAAGGCCAAAAACATCTGAGGACCACAGGTTGAGAACCACTGCCCTAGGAATAACAGCTTGAAAGCTGTGCTACCTAAATTTAAGGCCCTGTCTACACTGCCATGTAATCCAGTTTCTGAATGCAGATTAACTGCTTTGAATTTTATTAAATGACAGTGTAGATCCAGCCTAAGTCATCAAAATTAAAACTAGCAGGTGACACCAATGACTCTTAAATGGATGAGGTTTGGTAATGTTTGTGATCATGTCATATCTGAAGTTCAGCCACATACAAGCATGCCAATCAGATAAACGACAGGAGTTCAGCCAATCATTCCTGCTCCATTCCTGAATAAATTCAACACGTGTGTTGGATTCTTGCAGTGTGTTTTTAGATATGAACCTTAGCTGAATGAAGTGGCCCTGATAAAGAATTTCAGCTATTGGTTCATTGAAATTCAAGTTTGACAAGATCAAGCTATGACATTGTGTTTATAGATGAAATTATGGGAAAAGATCTCTGTTATTAGGGATCTGCTCAGAACATTTTGGTGGAAAGGGAAAATCAGGTTTCATTGATTCTCTTCTCTCTGCACCCTTCAGCACCACCTCTTCCACTCCTCCAGAGGTTCAAATGCAATTTTGGGGAGAGGCAACAAATGAATGCTAAGTCAGACTATTGGTCAACCTAACCGAGTACAGTAGTCCCCAAGTTATGAACAGGATAGATTCTGTAGGTTTGTTCTTAAGTTGAATTTGCATGTAAGTCAGAACAGGTACATTTTTAACTCCAGCCAAAAATAATAATAAATTTAGCTATGGATAGCATAGGGAAGCATTAACACCCCTGGAGTGTTTATTTTGCTTTCTGTGCCCCTGTTCAGAATATTTCACCTCACTTTCTGTCCCTGTGATCATTAGATTTTGGAAAGTGTGGCTTGTTTTGGAAACAAAGATTAGTGATAAATCTTCAGTGGAAACACATTTTCCCCATGATAACTCTTTTAGGGGTGAATTTCCCTTCCGATGAGCAGATTTCTTTCACTTTCTGTTGTCTCATGCCCATTCTTAACTAGGAGTAAGTTGTAACTTGGGAACTGCTTGTACTGTCATCTCTTGACTGGCTGCAGATGTACATGGTTTTAGTTAGGTATAACTGACTCACAAAGATTAATGAAGTCTCCTGAATTCTACAAGTTTGATTGTTCTGCTGGTTCTCCTGGTTAAAAATTATACTACAAATGGAAAAGACTTATGAGAGGCAATGCTGAATCCAATCAGTATTTTTCAGATGCAGAGATAATGGAACTGAAAAATCTTAGCTCTTTAAAGAACACATTCACAAATGACTTCTTTCCTGAAGAACTGTATCTATCTCCAGCGCCAGTGACCAGTTATTTTGTGGCCTAGGCAAGGCTAACTACTTACAGTAACTACCTCATCAGAGGGGGTTGATTTTAATATCCTAGGAGGATGGAGACTGTTGCTGGACATCACATGACATTGTGTGACATCTGCCAGAGGCCCCGCCCACAAATGGGGTGAAAAATTGCCAGACACTTCCACCCCAATACAGGAAGTTACCCGTGTGGTGCTGGCACCAATGGAGCCAGCATGAAGCTTCCCTGCAAGGGCAATGTTTCCCCCCATGTGATAGGGAAAGCATCGCAGAGAGGGAACTATGTGTGGGATGACAGATTTGCCCCACTGCTCCCTCTTTTGTTGCAGAAGCCTGGGAAAGCGAGACACTTCGTCTGGTGTTTCTGATGAGGGGCTAACTTCAGTTTTGAAAAGCTTATTATGTAGAAGATGTAACTGATATTTTTTCATATTGGAATAATATGTGATGTGATCATATTTTATTATCTTCCCCACACACAAAAACATTTTAGTACATAAATCAGTTTGAATAATCTCAGCATTAGTTTGGGAAGTCTTTATGGATAAACCTTTTAGCCTTGTGTGATCAAAAAATTCTATTAAGGTCTTATATATACTGCTGTAAACAACACATTTTGCCAACTAAGAATTTTAAAAGTTTGTTTCTTAGTCAAAAATGAAACTTTAAAAAAAACAGAGAAGGTATAAATAAAAATAACAAAACACAAATCTGCATAATAAATATACAGTACATAAATCTACTTGTGCACCTCAATGGTCAGTACTGCACCCTTCTGAAGTTTGTGTCCTAATGATAGCACTGGCCTTTACCATCTCATCCTTGAATTCTTTTCTGTTACCAAACAGGAAAATTTTCTAAAGAAAGGTCAGTAGCAACCAGGTCAGCTACAAATACTCCTGCAAAGATCGTGTAGAGTCAAATAAAATAGTATTTTAATCTATTTCAGATTGGGTTTGCTAAACCTAGGATTAAGGGTGAAGAAAATGCCTGCAACTACAAGTTAAAACAATTTTATTCCATGTCAGATTAATAGTAGTGAAAGCTCTCTGACAGTGTTTTAGATGGATTTGTAGCTCTTGTAACAAATAATGGCTTTGAAGGGTCTGCACTTATATAGACGCTAATCCTTAATCATGTGTGTCATGTAAAAATGTACACAAATGCCAGAAAATGAGAAAAGAAAGGGTATGCAGGGACACAGCAAGAACCTGTCCACAATTCCTCTAACTAAGCATGTTTATTAGTGTGGGGTGGTGGTTTCAGTGTTGAACTATGACTCTGAAGACAAGGGTTTGAAATCCCATGGAAACCCATTGATGATCTTGGGCAAGTCACACTCGCTCAGCCTCAGAGTAGGTATGCAAAGGTAAACTTACCTTAAACAAATCTTGCCAAGAAAAACCCACCATACATTGTAAATGATTGACATCACACACCACCACCACCACTGATTCTGTCCAGCGCTTGGAATATACATTTAGATTTTATAGGAATGAAAAGTAGGTTTTACAAAGAGCAACATAATAACCCATTATAATAGTGAATGCAAAAGTTCACAGGGATTTGTCGATCACAATCATAGCCCACATTCTTTTCATGAAGGTGCAAGAGATGTTCATTTGACAGGCTCAGCATGTGGTGTACCTGAGGGCAGCCTGGAATTGAATAGGAAATCCTTTGCTGAATGATTGATAGCATTTAATGCACTTGCTTGTAGTAGTCTAAAATCCTTTCAAAGCTCTACATACAAAAATGGCAGCTGCCCAGCCAGTTCTCCTGTGTTGAGAGCCTGGAGTCAATATACCTCCTATAGCTTGCATGTTAAAAGTTTCCACTTAAATGTCAAGAATTATTATTATTATTATTATTATTATTATTATTATTATTATTATTATTTCAGCATTAGAGATGAAAAGTTAACAGTGGTTTCAGTTGTTGCTTGCTACCACCACAAACAGGAAGTTGTTTAACTTTCAAGGCATCTGAAGATGTTTATTTCTTCCATAAATCTCAAGTATCTTTGCATCAGTCAGAAAATAATTTGACAGACAGGTGCATGGGAAAGCTTGTATATTTTCAACAATAACTTACAGTTCAGAAGTATTTTAATTGAATTTAATATAGGGGCTGAAAAGAGCCCAATACAATTTCTCGTTAAAAATTGGTGTATATGTTTTTAGCAGACTAAGAAACTCATTGACAGTTTTCATACTGTCATATTTTACTACTAACAAATGGCTCAGATAGAAATGAGTGAGGATATCGTCATGTGCATTCTTGTCCAGTTCAAGTATATCTGTGTTTGATATTAATAATTCTACACTGGTGGAAATGTTTTGAGAATTAGATATCAATGGACTATAGGACAACATTATACAAAATCATTTTCCCAGAGTAATAAAAGGCACCAGATCCTGTCTAATTTTGGAAACTAAGCAAGACAACCTTGGTTAGTACCTGCATGGAAGACTGCCAATGAATACCAAGTTCTATATGTTATGTTTCTGAATAAGGAACTGGGGAAAAAACACCTCTGAGTATTCCTTGCCTAAGAAAGCCTTATGAAATTCAAGAAATCACTGTAAGTCAACAGGCAACTTGAAAGCACATAATCAAAACATAATATAGTAGAGTCTCACTTATCCAACACTCGCTTATCCAACGTTCTGGATTATCCAACGCATTTTTGTAGTCAATGTTTTCAATATATCGTGATATTTTGGTGCTAAATTCATAAATATAGTAATTACTACATAGCATTACTGCATATTGGACTACTTTTTCTGTCATATTTGTTGTATAACATGATGTTTTGGTGCTTAATTTGTAAAAACATAACCAATTTTGATGTTTAATAGGCTTTTTCTTCATCTCTCCTTATTATCCAACATATTCACTTATCCAACATTCTGCCGGCCCGTTTATGTTGGATAAGTGAGACTCTACTGTAAAACAAAATGTCATAGTGGAGCCAGGAATCATGGGGACAAAATGACAATATATGATTACTGATTAGTACACACTGTACAAAAAACATCTCAACAGACAGACAAAATAAACTAGAGGAATCAATTGGTGTAAAAATAACTATGAAGATTAAATACCTAGGCATCCATATATCAACCAATAATAATAAACTCATAAAATACAAGTATGAGAATAGATGGAAAGAAAGCAAGAAAGAGCTAAGCATCTGGAATAATCTGGGACTCTCATTGCTAGGGAGAATTGCAGCAATCAAAACATACATTCTCCCAAAGATGCTTTTTCTTTTCCAAAGCCTACCAATAATTAGAAGTCACAAAATGTTCTCCGAATGGCAAAAAGACATCTCAAAGTTCATATGGCAAAAGAAAAAACCAAGGATTAAAATGAAAAACCTTTCAGATGATAGAGAAAGAGGTGGCATGAACCTCCCGGACTTACGGCGGTACCATGAAGCTTGTGCCCTAACATGGGCCAGAAATTGGCTATTCTTAAAAGATAAGAAAACATTAAATTTAGAAGGTTTCAATCTCAATTCGGGCTGGCATCTATGCAAAAATGAAAAGAAAAACTTTAAAAATCACTTTAAAAGAGACCTATTAAATAGGATTTGGGAGAAATACAAGAAAAGAATGTTCCCAAAAACACCAATGTGGCTATTGCCTTTAGAAACAATTCAGAAGAATTACCAAAGAAACTCGAATTGCCCAACATACAAAGACATTTTAATTAGAAATGATAATGAATACATCTTAAAATCACAAGAAGAGATACTTAAATCATTTAAGCAATTAACATGGCTCAACTTTAGACAACTAAAGGCACAATACAATAGAGATAAAAAAGAAGGCTTTATGACAAAAGACTCAGAATGGGAAAAAACATTAAAATCAGAAAACAAGTCAATTACAAAAATCTATAAAAAAAATTACTGGAATGGAGCACTGAGACAGAACATGTCGAGGATTGCATGACCCAATGGGCCAGAGATATTGGGAGACCCATAAATTTCAAGGAATGGGAAAAGATCTGGAAGAAAAACATTAAATCTACCTATGCCACCGATCTAAAAGAAAACCAATGTAACATGTTTTATAGATGGTACATCACCCCGAAAAAACTAGGACACATAAATAAAGATATAAATACAAAGTGTTGGAAATGCCAAGTTCACGAGGGAAATTTTTACCACATGTGGTGGTCTTGTATCAAATCAAAGATGTACTGGATCAAAATACATAGATAATACGAGAAAATAATGAAAAAGAAATTCAAAATGAGACCAGAACTATATCTTCTTGGTCTAACAAACATGAAGTTAAATAAAAATGAGGAAAAAATACTAAACTATCTAGTAATAGGAGCAAGAATTGTTTTTGCCAAAATATGGAGATCAACCCAGATACCAACCACAGTCCAATGGTTAACAAAGATATGGGAAATAAAGAACATGGGCAGACTAACATTTTTGATGAGGAACCACCAAGGCAAACCAATAAAAGATACTGATTGGTTAAATCTGGAAGATTACATAAAAACAAGTAAAGACACAATTCAAGGTAGCGAAACAAGATCTAGGAAACCCAAGGAAGATTAAAACCATCAAATACAATAACCAAGAAAGAGAAAACCCCTTCTCAAAAACTGTAACCATCCCACTTCACAATTTAAGATCTACGAGAAGAAATTTTACCACATTTCTACTAACTAAATAAACTTACCTCACAGACCTTCCTCTTACCCTTGCCCCCCTATATGTTTCTCCTCTCACTACTCTATAACCTCCACTTATTATCCTTCCTTACCTTCCCCCATTCCCCTTTCCTTCTTTTTTTCCTTTCTTTTGTTTTTTTAATTCTGTATAAAAAATTCAATATTTTTTTAAAAATAGTACACACTGTACACATTGTTATAGAAATCATAACACTAAGTAAATGTTAAATCTTCCCATTGATCCATTTGTATATAATATGCAAAGTTTCTAGTCCACTTTATCATACAATCATTTACATCTTTGTTTTCTGCCTAAGATTTTAACAAACATTTCACATTTTACCAGTTTTTCATCATTCATGTATATTTGAGTTTTGGATTCATACGTTGACAATTCAAAATCATGGTTTGTTGATCTAATTTAAATCTTTTGCATAATTACATATAAAAGCACCAATAAATGTTTTCATTTTCGATTTTATCTCTTTGGCAGATGTTTAGTATATCTTGATGTCTTCACCATTTCTAATGTTTTGTTTTGTTTCTATAAAAAGCTTCTTGTGTAAAGACCCACAGTGGCATTTTTGGCATAACTTGAATTTGAATTCTGTCCATATTGTCCTTAAATGTATGCTTTAATGGCTGTTAAAATCTACATTAATCTTATCCTACCATAAGTATGCATGCAATTCAAACCGTATGTTGTGGTCTTCTATTTCCAAAAGTTTCAAATTTCTCAATAGTATCTATTCTTTTAACCAAAGTAAACAATATGCAGCAACATACAATATTAAATTTAGTAACCCAAGACTTCTTTGCTGTTTTGCATACTGGAATATTTTAGTCTTCACTTTCTGTTTCTTCTTTTGGGACAAATCTTTTTGCCATTTTTAAAAAATACTTATTTTGTATATATTTATATACATATTTTATATATAAACTTTATTATGGTCCATGGACCCACAGCTGTTAAGTGGATAACATAAAGGAGTTTACAGAACATTCAAAACTGGAGTAAATGTGATAAACAGACACATACTATATAAAGTCAGGTAATGCCCTGATCGGAGATTAGGCCCTTTCTCAGCCTTTTGTAATTCATTATTGTCTGGAACAGAAATAGCATTCTAGATAACACATTCGTTTTTATAACTGAGACAAATTCAAAGTCTCTCATCTTTCCCTGTTCCTTTCCTTTCATATTTTATGTAATGTGCAATATTAATCAGTCATCATAATACCTAAGTATTTCACCTTCTTTTCAATGTTAAAGCCCATTTTTTTAACTAATTTTGAATTCAATAGGAAACCAGCAGTGGCATATTGATATGGCTAATCTACTGTTTCAAAGACTTGCTTTGAGGTAGAGGTGAAAACTAGGGTAACCCGGTGGGTTTCTGGTATAACCTGGCACAACTTGCTGCATTTTGGACTTTCCTTGGATTCTTCAAGGCCATGATTGCTATTGAGATGAGCACTTACATTGTAATATGTATTGCTTCAATACTGCAAGAAGCTATCTTTCTTTCCGGTAGATATGAAAGGTGTATCTGAAATTTATACACAAATTAATACACCGCTTTTAAGGTATTAAAAATGTATTTACGAAGTTTGGCTCCCTCATTTGGATGAAAATGATTTCTTTAACAACTACCTAAACACTTCCTGAGTGCTACTTTACTCCATTGGGATGTTAGCAGCACTTAATAGTTAATGATTATTAATATGACTGCATAATGATATCTTTCCCTGGAGAGAAAAATGCTTTTGCCAACTTAATGGCAACTATGGAGGAAAGACACAGTAAAACCTAGTGCTTGTCACAGCAGCTGAGTATGCTTCAGGAAAAACAAATATCTTTATATGTAGATGGTGCAAATATGAGAAAATTGGCAAGTGGTAACCTTTCATATTAAGCCTATTGTTCCCTTTTTCACTCCATGAAATCTAAACAGGGACAAATGTCCGAGTTTAGCTGGTTTTGACTTTTGTCCAGATTCTGGCATATTGTAACAACACACCAAAAAAAAGTACAAAATATGCCCATTAACAGAGCTCTGAATTTTTGGCCACTTTGTAGATGAGTGAGTAAATATCATCTGAACCCCACTTTTTCATTTCTTATTTACTCCAATCACATTATCTCTGAAAAATACTGGAAAAAGTGCTGGGGTTGTTTTTGTACCTAAAACCAGTCACAGAATCTATAAATGTTAATACTTTTTTAGGGTACCAATGATGAGTGTGCAACATGAGGAGTGAGATCCTTGCAGCTAACAGAAGATACTGGGATGCCACTCAGAACTGTTATGAAGAGATGCTGAACTCATGTTATAACTGTTTTACTCATCCAAATACCTTTTTATGTCAGGGTCTGGCATCCATGGCCTGGACATCAAAAGACACATTTGTAGAAAATAATGCTTGGAAGTAATTTTAAGGAGAGGGAAAAAGATATGGCCTATATAAATATTTCTGGAAGTGAAATGATGCAGACTGGATAGCAAGAATCAGCACCATATCTATATATATCAAAGAGTGATGGCATCACGGCGACTCACAAAACAACAAAAGTACAGGCCCCCCAACCTCGAAATTTGACAACACAACCCATCATCCATGCCTCAAGGTTGATACAACAAAAAGAAAAGAAAAATAAAGTCCTAATTAGAGGGAGAGCAATATTTTTTTTTTATCCAATTGCTGCCAGTTTAGAGGGCTAATCTCTGCCCACTTCGTCTCCTAGCAACCAACTCCTAGCAAGCCAAGGGACAGCCAGGGTTCAGTTAGAGGACAGGCAGACTTAGGCTATCTAATTTGCACTGGATTATATGGCAGTGTAGACTCAAGGCCCTTCCATACAGCTATATAATCCATTTATAATCTTATATTATCTGCTTTGCACTGGATTATCTTGACTCCACACTACCATATAATCTATTTCAGTGTGCATTTTATACAGCTGTGAATATGGGGCCTCATATAATCCAGTTCTGAGCAGAGAATATAAGATTATCAATATACAGTAGAATCTCACTTATCCAACATAAACAGGCCGGCAGGATAAGTGAATATGTTGGTTAATAAGAAGGGATTCAAGAAAAGCCGATTAAACATCAAATTAGGTAATCGTTATACAAATTAAGCACCAAAACATCATATTATACAACAAATTTGACAGAAAAAGTAGTTCCATGCGCAGTAATGCTATGTAGTAATTACAGTAGAGTCTCACTTATCCAACACTCGCTTATCCTATGTTCTGGATTATCCAACGCATTTTTGTAGTCAATGCTTTCAATATATCGTGATTTTTGGTGCTAAATTCATAAATCCAGTAATTTCTACATAGAATTACTGTGTATTGAACTACTTTTTCTGCCAAATTTGTTGTCTAACATGATGTTTTGGTTCTTCATTTGTGAAATCATAACTTAATTTGATGTTTAATAGGCTTATCCTTAATCCCTTCTTATTATCCAAAATATTCGCTTATCCAACGTTCTGCTGGCCCGTTTATGTTGGATAAGTGAGACTCTACTGTACTGTATTTACAAATTTACCACTAAAATATCACAATGAATTTAAAACACTGACTACCAAAAACATTGATTATGAAAAGGCAGACTGCGTTGGATAATCCAGAACATTGTCTAAGCTAATGTTGGATAAGTGAGATTCTACTTTAATATGAAATAAGTACTGGGATAGAATAATGCAGAACAATATAATCTCTAAAACCAGGACAGTAAATAAACAGGGGAATTCCACACAGGAAACAATCAGGGCCAGCTAACACCTCCCAACAAAGTATTCCCATCAACAAAGTCTGGCAAATTCTCAGTTTTCTCAGGGCCACAGACAGTAGAAGCACATAAAATATGGCAAACAACACCACTCTGAAAACAAGGGAATTCCAAACAGGAAAGAATCAGGGCCAGCTAACACCTCGCAACAAAAAAATCACTCAGGGAGGAAACAGCCAGGCTTTAAAGCTGCAAGGCCATTACATCCTAATCATTTTTCCTAATTGCAGCATTCATACTTGCCTCCAATAGACAAAAAAACCAATCAGAAATATTGTATATTCACAACCTTTAGGAAATAATATCCCCTGATGGCGCAGCGTGTTAAAGCGCTGAGCTGCTGAACTTCTGGACCGAAAGGCCGCAGATTTGAATTGGGGGAGCGGAGAGAGCCCCCACTGTTAGCCCCAGCTTCTGCCAACCCAGAGGTTCAAAAGCATGCAAATGTGAGTGCATCAATACGTGCTCCAGTGGGAAGGTAACACTGCTCCATGCGGTCATCCCACATGACCTTGGAGGAGTCTACGGACAACGCCAGCTCTTCGGCTTAGAAATGGAGATGAGCACCAACCCCCAGAGTCAGACATGACTGGGCTTAATGTCAGGGGAAAACGTTCACCCTTTACTTTAACTACCACCAATTCCTCAATACTTTATTTCCCATGCCACCATACTTCGCCACAGCAACGCGTGGCCGGGCACAGCTAGTAGGAAATAAATTGTTAAGATTTGGAGGTTACATAAAATACAGTGAATGGATTTTGGTATAATGGACTCACCATAAGTGCTATAAGATTAGTCAACTAAGGGATGAAATCTACAAACAACTGACTAGGCATTAAAATAAGGGCTCTAAAACACAAAAACACACTCTGATGTTAGGATGCTTCCAGACAGCACAAAAATGGTTATTTATTTATTTATTTATTGAGTTTTAATTGTTTTATTGTGTATATAAGAAATAGAACAGACAATCAGAAAAGAAAAGAGCAGAAAGGGAAAAAAAGAAAATAGAAAAATGAAAAAATGTCCAAAAGAACAAACAGGTTTTATTTATTTATTTATTTGTTTGTTTATTATTCAGACTTATATGCCGCCACTCCCATAGGGCTTGGGGCGGCTTACAAGAACAGGCTAAAATCTAAAACAATTTAAAAATAGCAGTAACAGAAATCAAAAGCCTGCCAAAACAGGTGTGTCTTACAAGTCCCGGAAGGCACAGACTTCAGGTGGCAGAGTGTTCCAAAGTGATGGCACCACTGCCATAAAGGCTCTGTGTCTAGTTGTTGTTAGACACAAGGTCTTAAGACTGGGAACTTCCAGTAGATCTTGGTCCTCAGAACGGAGGAATCTCTGGGGTTGGTAGGGGGTGAGTCGGTCCCTCAGATACATCGGCCCCAGACCATGTAAGGCCTTAAAGGTAAGTACCATCACTTTGAAAGTGATCCAGTGCTCAATTGGTAACTAGTGCAGCTGCAGTAAGATTGATGATATGTGGCATCTCATCGGGACTCCCGCAAGAAGCTGAGCAGCTGCATTTTGTAGCAATTTGAGCTTCCGGATCACCGACACAGGAAGGCCAATGTAGAGGGCGTTACAGTAGTCCAGTCTTGAGATGACCGTAGCTTGGATCACTGTAGCTAGGTCGTCCCTAGACAGATAGGGGGGCAGTTTACAAAACAACATATAGCAAACACTCATTAAAAATGTGAAATAACAATATTAGTTATGGTACCTTAACATTTCCTTATCTCTCTAACCCCACACCTGTGAACCCAACCCCCATGACTTCCAACGCCTCTCAATGTGAATCACATAACTAACTAGCAACTACCCATATGTCTTCTTTTACTAGATCCCCTTTGTGGCAGTCATCAGATCTACCTTTGTCTTCTTTTCCAAATATCCTCACATCCTTCATAAATCTGTCATGATATTGGAACAAGCCAAACTAATCTTTTATCCCTGATTATTTTCTCCCTTTGAGAGAAAATTGACCTTTCTTTTTAACCAGATATTCCTTGTACATTCCAGATTCAGTGTGTGTAGCCAGACTCAGGACTGCTTCCAATGGCCATAAGGGTTTTTTTTTTTTGCTCTATCTCCTCCTTGTAACTTTTCCATGTTGTTAAAAGTCTGGCTCTTATTATATGTCCATTAAATGCTTTTTTCACCCTGTATTTTTCATCCCACAGCAAGGCATGCAATCCATATCTTAAATTATGGCCCTCCAGCTTAAGCAACTCCTTATCATCCAGTTTAATCCAGTTTTTTAGCCATCTAAAATTTGCAGCTTCATAGTAGTATCTGAGATCTGGCAATGCCAGGGTCCCTTTGTCCTTCGCATCAATAAGGTTCCTGTAGGCTATTCTGGGTTTTTTGCCTTTCCAGATGAATTTAAGCACATCTTTCTTTCATTTTTCAAACACCTTTCGAGTAAAGGCTTTCCCCTGACATTAAGTCTACTCGTGACCTGTGGGTTGGTGCTCATCTCCATTTCTAACCTGAAGAGCTGACATTGTCCATAGACACCTCCAAAGTCTTGTGGCCAGCATGACTGCATGGAGTACTGTTATCTTCCCGCCAGAATGGTACTTATTAATCTACTCATATTTTCATGTTTTTGAACTTTTAATCAGTAAATTTTGAAACAGAAGCAATATTTTGGGTAGAATCGTCATTTTTATTACTGCTATCCAAATAAACAATAGAGGCGACAGGGGACAGCCTTGTCTTGTCCCTTTTTGAATTTCTATAAAATTTGTCATTTGGTCATTTATTTTCAATTTGGCCTTTTGTCTTAAATAGATTGTTTCTATTGCCTTTCTAAAGCGTTGGCCCACTCCATAATGGTACAGCACTTTAGTCATATAGTCCCATTGCATATTATCAAATACTTTATCCACATCTAAAAACAATAACACAATCTCTCTGCTTTGGTTGTGTTCAACTACTCTATTATGACTAACACCATTCTCACATTTTGGCTCAGATGTCTGCCTGGGAGGAAGCATGCTTGATCCCCATGTATTATTTTAGCTAAAATTTGTTTCAACCTGTTTGTTAAAATTTCAATGAATAGCTTATAATCATTATTGACTAATGAAATAGGTCTATAGTTCTTCACTTGTTCTATGTCTCTGACATTTTTAGGGATCATGGCTTCCTCTGGCATCTCTCCTTTTTGGAGCACTTGGTTCATTGCTGAAAGCCGTAACAGGTATAATTCTTCTTTATACAGCTTATAAAACAAAGCAGAGAATCCATCCAGGCCTGGGGCTTTGTTTAATTTGGTTTTATCTATGGCTGTATTCAATTCTTCCTGTGTAATTTTTCTATTCAGGTTTGATTTCATGCCTTCTGAAAATTTGGTAACATTCATATCAGCTAGGTATTGGTCTACTTTTTAGTATCTATCTGCTTATTTTTATGGAGGTTTCTTTAGCAGTCCTCAAAAACTTTTTGAATTCTTCTTATATTCATAATAATCTCTCCTTTGTTATTTATGTTGGCTATTAATGGCCTATTCCTGTGATCTTCCACCTGCCACTCTAAATGCCAGCCAGTTTTGTTTGCATTTTCAAAGAAATCATGTCTATTATACATAGCTTTTCTTTCTAACTCATTTGATAAGAATAATTCATATTGCTGCTGGACTTTGGCTAACTCTTGTTGTGCTTTTTTTCCATCCACCTTAGGCTTCTCTAATTGTTTTTTCATAATCTCTGATTTTCATATGCATCTCTAATTGCATATTGTTTTTCTTTTACACCAAATACTATGTTGTTGAATTAGTCAACCCCTTACCACCATTTTTCCTGTGTCCAAAACTATCATTTCAGCTATGTCCATCTTTTAAATCTAAGAAAAAAAAACCCCTAGGGACTATGTCAGTCCTAGAATATGGGCCCCTTCCATCCTCACAGCCTTCCTCTCTAGCAGATAAAGATGGAGAGCAAACAGAGTCCGGTGGAAATTTTGTTTTTAAAAAATTCACCTCATTATGTGCTGGACCATATATGTGCACATGCGATTATCTTAATATAAACACACGCAGTTTTACAGCATGTGTAGAAGGACCCTTAGAGGTTTAGTACATTATAGAGAAGTATGCATTCATTTTAGAAGAAGCATTTCCTGCTGGAAAGAAAGGAGAGGGGGGTACTTCTTCCTTTTTGGCAAGTTTTTCTTTGTAAATTATTTGCTGCTCAATTGATTGGTTGAAAATATTTCCCCAATCAAAAGTTCTTCAAATACCTAAAGTTTAAACAGATATTCTGAAAAATATTGCTGCCTTAGTTGTGAGATAAAGAATTGGCAAAGCATCAAGCTGAGAGAAGCAAAAAAACCCAGATGAAGGGAATATATAAGAGACAACTATAGAGAATCAGGAAAATAATAGGATGAGAAAAGACTTCAAAGAACCTTGAGTAAATGTAGGGCAAGATGAGCATGCATTAATTAGAAGTGTTGAGTGGCAGAAAATGAACCTTATAGTTCAAGGAAACAAGGTCCCTTGTAGTTCAAGGAAACAAGGGAATTACAAAGAAAAACTAGAAAGGGAAACAGCTGGAATTAATTTTATTCACAAATCCCAATCTATTAGCAGAGGTATGAATAAAGACAAAGGCTTCATATATAAATACAAAAGTCCCCGATGCTGCACAAAAAACAAAAAAGAATCTTCTCAGTGAGAGTTGTGAATTCAGGAAATTGAATAAAAACTAGATGAGGGAGGAAAGTGAAAAGGTATTGTGACTGCACCTTTAAGACTAAGGGCTTCATCAGATGCATTGCAGAAAGTGGGGGGAGAGGGGTCAGCTTCTTAGCAAAAAATATCATCCCCTTCCATTTTAAATACACTGTTTCATTTTAAAATTTTCATCAGATGCATTATGTTCCCCCAGCCTTCTCCCATTCTGTCCTGTGTTCTAAACCATCATACAAGAGAGTGCAGTCACTGCCCACATCGTATTCTTAGGATTTTATTTGTAATCATGAAAACTTCAATATTGAAAGCCAAAATTACTTTATCCCATTTGGGGGAGGGGGAAAAGTGGGGGAATTTTAACCCCCTTTGCCATGATCTGTCTTTCCCATGCCTTCCTTCCCTCCATTACACCAATGTTATTCTAAACCACTTTGCCACAATCCCCTCCTCTCAGCCGTTCCTTCCCTCTATTAGATCAGTGTTAATACAAACCACTTTGCCATGATGTCATTCTCCCAGGCCTCCCTTCACTTCATTTTTCCAACCTCTGTTCCATCAAGGGAGAACTGACAGTTTCACTATCCAATGAGATTTCCAGGTATCAGTAATGTGATTTCACAATTGTCTCAAAATTCATTCATAGAGGATTTATTTAAAGACATCACTATCTAACACTATACAAGGAGCCTCAGATCTGTGGTGACCACCAAGTCCTCTGGGTTTGTATTTTCCTAAGCTATCACTATTTGCTATTTTGTAAAGCAAGACTGTTATAATTCTGAGCATATGATAAAGCCCTGCAGATTTACTTTATTCCATTTTATGCTTTTAAATAATGCTTAATTTATAAATGCCCTCAAGGCAGTTACAGAAAAACACAAGAGCAGTAAGTAAAATCACAGACAAAACAAATCAGCTCAATCAGATTCAAAACATTACAATATGTGTATCTTCCTTTATGTTGCCTGTCGATTTATGGTAACCCATGAATTTTATAGGGTTTTCTAGGCAAGGAATGCTCAGAGGTGGTTTTGCCAGTACACCTGATATTTGTTGGCAATCTCTCACCTTAAGTACTAACCAGGGCTGATCCTGCTTAGGATCTGGTTCCTTTTAGGGTACAATCCAAGCATTAATAAAACTGAGTATAACTCTGTTGTCCTTCACTCAACTTCCTTGGAATGGTTTGTAATACTGTTACAAAGTAAGGGAGTCAGAACGTAGTCAATACAGAGCAATGGTCCCTAAACATCATCTTCTGAAACTGGCCATCTAAATAGAATAGTGCTAGAGAAATGTTTGGATGAATGGCTGTACATTCCTTTTATTTGTTTGATGGAAAGAACAGCGTTGAGGTTAAATTATCTTATTTAACATTTGTTCAATTTAAACTAAGCAAGTTTTACTTTCAGAAAGAGCACATAACAGCAAGCCATGGTGCTTATATAAAATTCTAACCATCTGCTAAAACTCTTTTTTTTAAACCCCACACTTGATTAAAAGAGAAACCGCTACTGAATTAGAAAAAAATGTAAGTGATATCTGTTTGTCCCCAGTTCCACTTTCCTTTCAAGAACTTCTTTGTTTAAAATATTAAATTTTAAATACTTTTTATAACCATCATATAATGTATTAATTTTGAAATGATGATATATTGTCAATTAATTGCCATAGCATTCTGTCCCGCCCTCCAAACATCCTTTTTTATAGTATTTCCAATTTGTTGAATATACTGACATAATCCCATCCAGCTGGTGGATGAAATAAATAACCTGGCTGCTTTCCAGTCTCATAGTGTTTATATTGACATAGAAATCAATCTTCCCCATTCAATTACTATTTTTATTCTGGTAAATATTACCCAATCTTTTATCAAGAAGCTGAGCTGCTGTGGTTTGAAAAATAATTACTAAATAAGGAGTGATCTTAGAGTGCAGTATTTGCACATATTAATCTCCCCTTCTTGCACAAACAAATCAAGCAATCAAGTCATTGCTTTAAGGAATTGAAAGTGCTGAAGCATCTTTGTCACTGTTTCTTGGTTTTGATCAATGTCATTGTCATGGCAAAAGGGCTTGCATAGCCTGTACCCTGAAAGGAAGAGGAGACAGGCAAACCATCTAATGCAGGCTGTCATTTGCCTTCATTTTCCAATGGTTCATATTGCTTCCACCAGTCAGACATCTTTATTCTCCCAAGTGCTGCTTCCATTAAATCAGCCTCTTAGCCATTCTGACTTTCATGCCTTCAGTAGGCTTCCTTGATGAGTCAGCCAACTCCAGATTGTTCAACAGCAATGAATTTCTTGGACATCTATTCAATTTAAACTGAATCTCAATTTTTCCTTCCTTGTTGTATAATTCCTGAACCAATTGGCCAAAAAAGAAAGCATTTTGAGATTTATTGGAAGTTGATGTTCGTGAGGGCAGTTTGAAATTCACTGAAAATCAAAAATATCAGACCAAACAATGTGTGGTAATACATAAATAAAGATGAAAGGAAGAACATAGCATGGAGTAAGTGCTGCTGAACACAGAAGGCTTTACATCTGTAAGGTTGCAGTCCTGGTATAACCCCCATCTTGTTGTCACCTGGAAGAAATAACAATATTTGGTCTTCACTATCACAAATAGGTGACGTGTACCCATTAAGAAATAGAGATGAAATATAGTGTGTATACTCATGTATAAGCCTAGAATCTTTTGTCAGACAAATGGGGTCAGCTTATCTATGGCTCAATAAAGGTGCAGTGCTTTTTTAAAAGCTTGGCAGGAAAAGGGTGTTTCCTTTCCAGTCCTTGAGTCCATAAAGTGCCAGTGCAGAAACCACCTTTCATCCAAGGCTGCCTGAGAGACACTCTCTTAAGCTATCATTTCCCCTTTCCTATACTATCACCACAGTATGATGTATTTGGCAACCATGACAACCAGTCTTCCCAAAGTCCAAAAGTCTAGACACATTTCTTTAATATTTCCAGATATTTCTAGATATATAACTAGACCAAAAATCCTACCCAGACTCACAAACTTGCACTGATTTACAGAGAAGGAGTAAGAAACCAACTATCCCCTTTGCAGCCTATAAGAGCTGCAGAATGAAAGTGAGGCCAAGCTTTCTCAGTGTTAAGGAAGGGTAAGAAATAAAAAGAAATAAAAAGAACACAAGCAAATAAATTATATTTGCTATATATAGATCATAGGATCAAAGCAGAAGAGCAGTTTAAAGACAAAGAAGGTAGAGGAATAGCAATTAAAATAGACACAGGTTCTGAAAAAAATCCTTCTTTGTAACATTTATGCACCAAATGGCCCCAAAACAAAATTCATTAAATCACTGTGTGAGAATAGTAATCAGACAGAATTCAACCATATAATAATCTTTGAAGATTTTAATGGTGTTTTAAATAAAGATTTGGATTTTTAAAAAAGATAGAATAACAAGTTACCTGCCAAATTTTTTTATCGCACTAAAAGAAGAATATGACATGTTAGACGCTTGGAGAGTGCTCAACCCACAATCAAAAGACTACACATATTTTTCAAGTAGACACCAGTTGTGGTCAATGATCAACATGATCTGGACCTCCAAATCAATACTGACTAAGATAAGTAAAATAAAAATACTTGCTAGAGACATATCTGATCACTGCCCATTAATCATGGTAATCAGTAAAAAAAGCCAATCCTAAAAAATGGAGGCTAAATGAGAATTTGCTAAAACAAGGAAAAGATATAGAAAGGATTAAAGCTATGACAACAGAGTATTTCAAATTAAATGATACACCTGACACAAAACCTCAAAATATTTGGGACGCCTATAAGGCGGTGGCCAGAGGCTTCCTGATTCAATTAAATTCAAGAAAGAGAAAACAGAGAGAATTAGAATTATTAAAAATAGGAGAAATAGAAGCAAAGGAAAAGGAATTAAAAACCAATCCTAGAAATCACGAAATAAAAAGAAAATTGGAATTATTGATGAAACAGAAAAAGAGATGGAAATTGGACAATTTAGTGAAAAAAATAAAATGGGTAAAACAAAACACTTTTGAAAATGCCAATAAGCCAGGTAGGTGGCTTGCAAGATTGATAAGGAAGAAGAAACAAAACCAACAAATCACAAAAATTAAAATGCAAGAGAGGGTAGTTACTACGGACGATGAAATAAAAGAAGAATTTAAAAATTATGATGAAAAACTTTATACAAAAGACCGGATAAATCCAGAGGCGATAACAGAATAACTGGGAAAACAAAAACTTGGGAAAATTACAGATGAGCAAAGGCTAAAATTAAAGAAATTACAGAAGAAGAAATCATTAAGGTGATTAAAAACCTAGATAGTAATAAAGCTCCCGGTCCAGACAGATTTATAGCAGGATTCTGTAAATTTGAACAAGAAGAGGTTATTCTCTTCTTAAAAAAATAATGAATCAGGCCCTACAAGATAAAATTATTCCGGAATCCTGGAAAGAAGCCACGATAACAATGATCCCTGAGGAGGGAACCAATCCTACTAAGGTTCGAAATTACAGGCCCATATCCTTACTCAATGTCGATTATAAAATTTTAACCAAAATTTTGGCCAATAGAGTGAAGGAATTGTTAACCACCTGGGTGGGAGAAGAACAAACAGGCTTTCTGCCATCCAGAAATATAAAAGATAATGTTAGAACAATTATAGATACAATTGAATATTATAAGCAAAATAATAAAAAAGAATTAGGCCTTCTATCGCTAGATGAGGAGAAGTCCTTCAATAATTTAAATTGGAAATTTTTCAAACTATTATTTCAGGAATTGGATTTGGGCTTACAATTTCAGAACAGTGTATATGGGGATCAGTGGGCTAGAATACAAATTAATAGAAATGTAACAGAGAAATTTAAAATCAATAAGGGCACAAGACAGGGCTGCCCCTTATCGCCCTTAATATTTATATTCACCTTGGAAGTATTACTCAAAGCCATCAGGAAAGATGAAAGTCTACAGGGAAATAGAATAGATAGACAAGACTTGAAATATCGTGACTTTGCTGATGATGTAATATGTATTATAGAAAACCCCAAACAAAATATTCAAAAATGGCTTGCGAAAATTGAAGAATTTGGACAGGTAGCCGGCTTTAGATTAAATAAAAATAAAACAATGATACAAAAAATATGTCAAAAGAAAGACAGAGCCAACTAAAAGCTATCTCAGGTCTGGAAACACCTTCTAAAATAAAATACAAGGGATCTGGATATCAACCAAAAACAATCAGCTTCTTAATTTAAATTATATAGCCAAATGGACAGAAATTAAAAAAGACCTAGAGAAATGGAAAAATTTGAACCTGTCACTTATGGGCAGAATAGCAGTTATAAAAATGAACGTCCTCCCTAAACTACTCTTTCTGTTTCAAAATATTCCAATTGTTAGAAATGTCAAATTATTTAAGGATTGGCAAAAGGATATTTCAAAATTTATTTGGAAAAATAAAAAACAGAGAATAAAATATACTACAATGATCTCTCCAAAAGCTAAAGGCGGATTTGGAGTACCAGATCTGAAACTTTACCATGAAACCAGTGCTTTGCACTGGATCAAAGATTGGGCTAAACTAGAAAAAGTTAAAATCTTAACCTTAGAAAGCCATGACCTGGCACGGGTACCTTTGGTATGGGAAAACAAAAACTGAAAAGAATTTTGGTAATCATTTTATTAGATCTACCCTAATCAAAATTTGGGAAAAATATAAAAGTTACTTCCATACCCAAACGCCACTATGGCTCTCCCCTTTGGAAGCCAATCAAAGAAGGCTATTATGTTGGACAGATTGGCCCACATACAAAGAAATTTTGAATAATACAACTAAAAAACAAGGAATACCCCAATTAAAAGAACTGAATGATCTACAAAAAATCAATAAAAATCTATCTTGGTACCAGTACATTCAAATCAAAGAAGCCTATAAAAAAGGACAAAATTGAAGGCTTTGATTTAGAACTGGGGTTCTGGGAAAAAATTCTTGAAATAGAAAAGAAAAATATATCTATATTATATAATAAATTACTAATGTGGGAAACAGAAACAGAAGAAATTACTAATTCAATGATTTTATCGGCTAAGAATATAGGTAGACCAATTCAAATGCATGAATGGGAGCAAATTTGGAAAATGAAAATGAAATATACTTATGCGACAGACCTGAAGGAAAACTGGTTAAAACTCCTACACAGATGGTAACTGACTCCTAAAAAATTAGGCTTAATGTACAAGAATGTTAACAACAAGTGTTGGAGATGCAAAGAACACACAGGATCATATTTCCACATGTGGTGGAATTGTAAAAAAATCGAGAAATACTGGTCAATGATCCTTGAGGAAAGCAACAAAATTTTAAAAACAAAATTTGAGATAAAACCAGAGCTTCTCCTGCTAGGGCTATATGATACTCAACATACAATTGATACTAATACAGATAAATTCTTTACTTTCTTTATCGCGGCAGCGAGAATGGTGATAGCAAAGCAATGGAAATCAGAAAGTGTTCTGACAAAAGATCTCTGGATAGACAAAATGATTGAAATAAAGGACATGGATAATTTAACCTTCTTGATAAAGAAGATCAATGGCAGAGCGATGAAGGCTACAGATTGGACTACCTTTGAGGACTACATAAAGAAAACAATTTAAATGAACAATCAAATGAGAATCAACAAGAAAGAAGAACAAAGATCGGAAGTCAACCCAACCCTACCCATTGTCTATCCCTACCTATCCCTCTATGTTAACCTCCCCCTACTTCCCCCCTCCTCCTCCCCCTTTCCCTTTTTAGACAAAAAGGATCTACCTTCCTTCAAACCCCACTACCCAACCTACAACCTACCCTATATCTCCTCCACATAGAGATCCCTACCCCACTGTCCTTCTCCCCACATTTATCCCTCCCTGTCCAGGTACTGTCTGTTATTGTGTTATAGAAATTTTCAATAAATACAATTTAAAAAATAAATTACTTCTCATTTCACAAATTGAGGGCAAAACCTACAATTATTTATATCATAGCCTAGTTAATCTTGATTTGTACAACCACATAGATATATCTGAAATAATGTTGATCACACATTGCATGATGTGTGTACCATTGCTTATAAAAGAGCAATGTCTAAACAACAGGAAAGTAATTAACTGATGATTTGCTCTTTTGAAAAAGTTGATGATACTGAGTTGTTCCTGATTTTTTCTTTCCCACATTTTAGCAAATTCGTCTTGGGAGTTGCAATTGCTCAAAGCATCCAAATATAAGGAGTTAAAGATGACAAGACACCACAACCATCTCTACAAATCACCATCCCTCCATTTTGAACAATTTAAGAATCTGGAAATTCACTTCACAGAAATCCTCTCCTGTAAAACCCATATAGAATCTACTAGAGCAATAGCTTTGAGATATTTTGGGGCAATCCTTAGCTTTTACAAACTGCAGGGTCATCTGTTTGTTTCAGCCCTGAAAATACTTCAGGGCAAAATCATTTCCCTTATCCTGTATGGTGCCGTTGCCTGGGAATGGGATGACTTTCCAGTAGATAAACTGGAGTCTCTTCAGAACACATTGCTCAAGAAACTGTGAAACCTGGACTCCAGCAGCTCTGGTTTAGGCAGAGATCGGTTTCCTTTTATTAGATCTTGTGTGCATTTTTAAACTGCTAGACAACTTTAAAAGAATCCTTTGTTAGGCTTTAGACTCAGTCATGTTAGAACAGCTATCAAACTACAAAGTTTGAAGTTCAAGATATCAAAAGTTCCTTCAATCGTATTCTACTCCGCTTGACAATTTTTGTCTTCAGTGTAAAAGTGAAACTTTGTGAATACAGTTTTGACATTGAAGCACAACTGATCAGAGAGACTATTAATAACTTCATTTTTTTTCCCAAAATGGTATACAGTGTTCCCTCACTTATCATGGGGGTTATGTTCCAGGACCACCCGCAATAAGTGAAAATCGGCGAAGTAGGGACACTATATCTATTTTAATATTTATACATTATTTTAGTAGTTATACACTATTTTAAGTCTCTATCAACCAATCGTGTGTTGATAGATCTCCTCCTTCTCTTCCTGTTGCCTCTTGGGCTCCTTTTCTCTCCCTTCGGCTTCTCTTTCCTCCCTTCCTTAGGCTGTAAATTGTAATTTTTTATGATTTATAATCTTCTTTTAGAGTTTATTCAAAAACTGCGAAACAGCGAATCCACAAAAAAGCAAACCGCGAAGTAGTGAAGGAACACTGTATTATAAATTTGACCACCAAATAGCAATTTACCTTGCAAAGCTCATTTCCAAAACATAGGCAAGCTTTTACAACCATTCCTTTTCAAACCATGCCTATAGTTATGATTGCTGGTAGATATTTTCATACCTCTCTACCCCTCTCTGTGTTGGTGAGGTCCCAGAAATTGATTATTCACCGCCTTATGTGATCTCCTGCTCATTATATTCTGAATCAAGAATCAGAATGTTGGGATCTGTCTTACCTACATTCCAATAATGTTTCAGAAAAGATTTTCTGTTTCCTGTCTCATATTGACTCTATTGTAATTCACAAAATTTCTCCTTTTGTGCTGGCAGCATTGAGAGTTTGGGCAAGATTTATCACTGCTCTGGGGATGCAGTGCTCTGGGGATGCACTGCTCTGTCAGCTGCGCCCGTCTGACTTGGCCACGGTGGTCCACGCTCTGGTCACATCCCGGCTGGATTACTGCAACGCGCTCTACGTGGGGCTGCCTTTGAAGACGGCCCGGAAGCTCCAATTACTACAACGGGCGGCAGCCAGATTGCTAACTGGGGCGGCTTACAGGGAGCATACTACTCCCTTGTTAAGCTAGCTCCACTGGTTGCCGATATGCTACCGAGCCCAATTCAAAGTGCTGGTCTTGGCCTACAAAGCTCTAAACGGTTCTGGTCCAATTTACCTGTCCGAACGTATCTTCCCCTATGAGCCCACAAGAACCTTAAGATCTTCTTGAGAGGCCCTGCTCTCGGTCCCACCCGCCTCACAGGAACGGCGGGTGGGGACGAGAGACAGGGCCTTCTCGGTGGTGGCTCCCCGGCTGTGGAACTCCCTCCCCAGTGACATTCAGCAGGCCCCATCCCTTTTGGGGTTCAGAAAAAAACTGAAGACCTGGCTATGTACGCAGGCATTTGAAGAATAAGCATGTGTTGGCTTCGACTCGGTCTGAATTACGGCTCTTGTATAACGTCTGGTGGATGAATGGCATAAGCACTTTGCATTGTTTTAAACTTTGTATATTGTATTTTACGACTATTTTATGACTATTTTATGATTGTTTTAACTGTTTTAATCATTTTAGTTTATTGTATATCCGTGTAACGGCATCAATTGCCACTTGTAAGCAGCCCTGAGTCCCCTCGGGTGAGAAGGGCGGGGTATAAATAATTGAAATAAATAAATAAATAAATAAAATGTCATTATCTAATCTAATTAAGTATTGTTGTTTAGCTCACCTGTTTTACTTTACTGCATTTTTGAAAAATATGTAAAACCTATATGTCACTTATTGTATATACTAACTTTATATTGTATTTATTTATATTGTATGTGAATGATGAATAGTTAATAAACTACTACTACTATCCACATGTTACTGCTCACGCATGCACCCCATTTGGATTTAATTTTAAAAAAATCTACTTTATGCTGAAAACTCAGGAAGAACTCTAAATATGAAATTCCAAAGACTATTTTCTAAAGGCCAGAAATATTAAGCATTAAAAACATGCACAATGCTGATGTGAAGTACACAAGATTTGAACTGTAGCCAGTATTATTTAATATTTTCATTAATGCACAGCATGAAAGAATAAGCAGGATTTTAATGAAACTTTGGGGAATTTGAAATTGGGGGCCTCTTGCAAACTCCAATAAGATAGTGAGGTAATAAAGAGGTCTGAAAGTAGTTAGCGACAGAGTAGGAATATTAAAAAGCTAGACTCCATTCAACAATATATATTAGAAGCAGACATACTTGTTCAATATTACAGTTTCTATTAAAACTGTAATATTGCAGTAGCAATGCTGGATTTAAGATGACTGAGTCTATTGTCTTCATGAATGGAGCAAACAAAATCCATAGGGGGAAAGAAGAATAGCTCATAAAATGGCACCTTTGGCATCAGCAACTACACATTTATCTTCCAAAAACAGAGACATGAAGGCTGGCTGGTGGAATCACACAGATGTATAATGTTGTCTGGCAAAACAATATAGAGTCACATGAAAAATGTTTAGATGGATATGCGAAAGCCCATAGCTGTTTGTGTTCCAAACTGTTGGTGTTCCAGAAAATATATTTGATTGAGAGAGTTCGTAGTCTTTTTTCTTTGTTCAGAACAACAAGCCTGATATATAAGAATACTTTTTTTTCTTTTTCATACCACACAAACTGATGTGAGCATCTAGCTTTCACATTGTAATGTGTGGCCTAGAGTCATTCAACACTAACCACTAATTTAATATTTTTATTACACTAATAACTCACTCACTGGGACTTATATGGTGCACAGAGTGTAGTCCAGAAGTCCAAAGTTATTAATAAAGAAGAGCACGGAAGCCAAGAATGGCTCAGTAGTTGGTTTATGACTGTGCCTACAGGGAAGGAAAAACTTCCACCCCCCACATGGAATTAATGGAATTGAAACTACATTTGCACCTTGAATTTAATTTGGAGCAATTGAAGGCTACTTGACAGATCGTATTTCCCAGCATGAACCTGCCTCAGGAGAAGCCCTGCTCTTGGTCCCACCATCATTGCAAGCACAGTTGGTGGGGATGCAAGAGAGAGCCTTCTTTTCAGTGGCTGCCTTTAGACTCTGGAGTTCCTTGCCCAGGGAATCCAGAATGGCCTCCTCACTTTTGTCTTTCCAGCAGCAGGCTAAAACAGTTTTATTTGGGCAGGCTTTTAAATAAGAAAGTTTTTAAGATTGTGTCAAAGTATTATGTGGTGATTATATTTTAAATAGGTATTTAAAATAATAATAATAATAATAATAATAATAATAATAATAATAATAATAATAGAAATTGGAATAATGTACAAAAATGCTCAAAATTTATGTTGGAAGTGTAAAAAAAAAAGGAGGGAACATTTTACTATGCTTGATGGACCTGTCCGGAAACGTTGAAATACTAGAGACAAATACATGAAGAGATGCAAAAAATGTTAAATAGGACATTTCCAATGAAACCAGACTATTATCTCTTAGGATTAACTGAAAGTATAAAGGACTGGAGCAAAAATAATGACATCTTATTAACTTATATAACGACGGCGGCAAGGATAACCTTTGCAAAATACTGGAAATTACAAGAAGTACCATCAAAAGAACAATGGTTAGAAAAAATAGACAAAATCTACGATATGGACAGATTGACCTTCCTGTTAAAAGAAAGTAAAGGAAAAATATTAAAAACAACAGATTGGAAGAAATACGAAGAATATAGGAAATAAAACAAAGGTCTAGAAAATAACTAATGAGATCCTGCAAATTTGTATACGGATGAGTCTAGAAAACTTTGAAAAGAATAAATTTAACAGAACAATAATCACGCAAAGAACAAAGAACGGAAGACCAAAATATCCATATACCCTGAAATTCCCCCCCTTTTTTTCTTCTTTTTCTTTTTTTCTCTTTTCTTTTCTTTTTTCTTTCCTTTCTTCAATACTATATTAGCTTTTAGAACTAGATACTTAATTTCTACCCCATTTTTTATGTTATATACTCTCTGCTCACAGATTGTACTTTTTACTTTTATGTAACGCACTTAAAAACTGAATAATAATAATAATTTTATTTCTTAACGGGCTTGAGGCCAATCACAACATTCCTATATGATAAAACATATAGGAATATGTTTTAATAATAATAATAATAATAATAATAATAATAATAATAATAACAATAACAATAATTATTTTATTTTTATACCGTGCCCCATCTTCCCGAAGGGACTCGGGGCGGCTTACATGGGGCCAAGCCCAGGTGACTGACAATATAAAAACACAACAATGAGACACTTCTTCAGTGTTTGCCTCACATTGCACTGCAGGTTTGTCTCAAAAGCTCAAACATCGCCTGCCCATGCTGCATGATATCACTAAGAAAACTCTGCTCATATACAAATTTAGCATTTTGTTTTAAGCTAGGCCGTAAATTGTAGAATGCATGAATGTTAACAAAGGACTTTTTTTAAAAAAAGTGTGCTCACTGTCTGATCCTTGAGCCGGCATTCCATTTTCTTGTATTTACATCTGTTATTTCAGTTGTAAAAACAACTGAGAACCTGGTTCACATGCCAAATCTGACATTTTCTGCACAGTTTGCCAAGATCTAGAGAATGACACAGAGAAAATATTGGTATTTTCCTCTTCCTCCTATCCCAATAAACCCACATTTTTCCTACTTCCATTTTTTATTTTGTTATTTCTAGTCAGGGCTAATTTAGAAAGGAAAAGAAAAATCTCTGGAAGTATTGAGACTTTCTTGTTCTTTTTAATTTGGATTTTAGCTGTCTATTCATGGTTTTGGTAATCATGAAAGGGTGACACCAAAGGGGTTCGCCCCCTTGGGGGAGCCACTTCGGGAGTGGCACAAGGACGAGGACCTATTACCTTGTTTAACCAACTGCCTGCCTGATTTTATATAGGATTTTTTTTCTTAGCCTGCCCCATACAAGAAGGATGTGTTGTTCTAAGGAGGGAGGGAGTTCCTGGAATTGTGGGAAACCCATCAGAGTCATACAGGGCAGGAGGAGATATGGAAGGGTGAGACAGGTTCAGTATCAACAAAATGGGGAGAGAACTAGAGTGCATATTGCCCCCAAACTGTCTCCTATATCTAATAGCCTGGATAACCAGAGTGACAGTCGTCAAGGTTGAAAATGCTACTGTTGAATGCCAGGTTGCAAGGTTCACTTTAAAAAAAGGCACAAGAGTGGCTTCTCAAACAGGCAGGGGGGAAAGATCCCAACCACTGCCACCATTAAATGTGGGACACCATGCCCAAAGCCCCTTTACATTTAGGGATAAAATCAGCTATCTTTCGCTGTCTAGCTAAGACAATGTCTTCAGGAGGAAAATTAAGAATAAAGTTTATTGGCAAGAAAGCAATGGAATTTCTTCTGATCCTTCTTGCTGAGAATAAGATGTTTGACTTTCTGTTTTGGAAGCAATTGAAAATATAATGGATTATGTTTGCCACTGGAGTCATCAGTAGTATTATTTCCCTGAGGAGAAGGGATAATAGAATCAGGAGATGTGAAATTAATTGTACACTTAAGATTTGCATATGTGTGTATTTCTAATATCTGTAAAAATTATATTGAACAAAGATATAGGATATGGTTTATATGATAAAGTTCATGTGTTTAATTAGAGCCCAAGGAGGTAAACAACAAGACAAAGATTGACCATAAAACCATTCCATATATATTTTTGAGCATAGTAAAGGTTAAAGGTTTGTTGTCTTTAATATTTATGTTGCTTAAAATTACATTAGAAAAACTATAGAAAGTATATGTAACTGGAAATTGATTTTTTAAAAAAGACAAATTGTAAATGTGAGATATGGATTATAAGGGAAATAATTGATCAGTTGGGAATCAATAACTTTTTATAATTGATGTTACTCAAGTATACAGATGTCTATATTTTCTGTATGTTTTCTGCATTTTTTCTGTAAGTGAAGCAAAATACTTCTGAGATGAATGGAGCATTTGTATGACACACCAAATATTTCTAATGATTCACTACCTCCTGACAACTGAAGAAGTATGGACAGGACACAGAAAGATTAAACCTTCAAAAAATGATTATTCTTATTGATGTAATTTGCATTTATGTTTGAAACACTTGATCAAGAACTGTAAATGACAACTGATTAATTAGAAAAATCCCAGCTGCACAATGTTTTCATATTTATGATGACCTCAAGCTGCCAGAAAGAAAACGGCAGGTGCTCCCATCTGTCTAAAAGTATAAGTTTTGGTTCATTCCCCATAATTACATTTTCCCAATCAGTTGATATGCAAATATGTAGAGGCTAAAATTTTGTTTATACGCAGCAAACGTCCATCAAACAACCAATGGACAATGGCACACAGGTAAAACACTCCTCACTTGGACTTGTGCCAATTAATTTTGAAGAACCTTGGAAAGGTCTCCTAAATATCCAAGCTCTGTGACCATGGATCATACTGTCACAATTATGCACAGCCAAAGCAGGTGATAACAGATATTTTGACTAGAAGCTGGGAATTTGCTTTTAAGAAGAATGTCTATAAAGATGTGCTGAAACCATCCATAACTGAAAGCGTGATGGCCAAGATTTCAGAGCAACATCATACCACTATTCAGTTATGGATAGCTTCAAAATGTCATGATATTCATTCTTCTTAAAACTAAATTGTCTTGCCTTGTTAAAGTTGCTTCTGTGGTTATAGGCCTTTAATGTCATCCCTATCACAGGGCATTATTGGCAAGATTTATTGAAAGGAGGTTTACCATTGCTGTCCCCTGAGACTGAAGACCTCATCACATGGGGCCAGGGCTCCATCTTATGATGTTTCCAGGACAGAGCCAGAATGAAACCTGCCAGAGCCCATCACATGACACAGGGCTACTTCCAGACAGCCTCTGTCCTGGAAGTGTCATAGGGCAGAGGACTGGGAACATGGGTGCCCACCCGTGTTTTCATTAGTTAAGTCAGGGACTGTGTGGTGGGAAGCTGGGCAGTGACGACTTCCCCCATGTCATGGATGATGTGGACAATACGGGGAGCTTGAGGATGGTTTCCCCCACTGCCCAATGGATTCCCCCACTGTCCCCTTGCTTAAGGACCTCAATGTCATGAGGTCCTTAGACGCCATCTACACTGTCATATAATGCAATTTCGAAATGCAGTTTAACTGCACTGAATGCTGTTATATGACAGTATGGACTCATGTCCAGTTCAGTGCAGTTAAACTGCATTCTGAGACTACATGATATGGCAGTGTAGATGGGGCTTTAGACAATATGACCTGATTAAGGCCATTCAGTAGGTTTCCATAGATGAGAGGTGATTCAAACTTTGGTCTCTTGGAATTGTAATCCAGCAGTCCAAACACTACACCATCCTAGCCTTTGGTTCTACTACCAGAAAATCATTTCAGATGGGTCTTTTATTGTCGAAGGTGAGCCCTACCATTAAGCAAAGTGGATCATTGCCTCAGGCAGCAAAATCTAGTATCTCTAGTATTAGGAATTTTGTGAAGGCAGCAAAATATCTTAGCCTGGACATTCTATGCAGTACAATTCTGTCAACTAGCGTAGGTACATATTAGTTCATATTTTAATATGTATTTTATGCAAATATGTTTTAATATGTGTATTTTACAGAGTGTTTTTAAATGATTGTGTTTTGATTGCATGTTTTAACAATGTTGTAACCTGCCTCGAGCTGTGAGGAGGAAATAAAATTATTATTATTGACACAACGACGTTGTATGACACAGCAAACAAGATAGATATGCTGGATTTCATTATTATTATTATTATTATTATTATTATTATTATTATTATTATTATTGACACAACGACGTTGTATGACACAGCAAACAAGATAGATATGCTGGATTTCATATCACAAAATCACAAGTCGAACACTTCCCAAGTGTCTAGGACTGTGTGATGTATTTTCGGATGATGCGTGCAGATCCCAGTAGGGTGGCCTTTTGCAGTTGGCAGATGATGATTTTGTCAATGTCTATTGTTTCCAAATGCCGGCTGAGATCTTTTGGCACAGCACCCAGTGTGCCCATCACCACCGGGACCACCTGCACTGGTTTCTGCCAGAGTCTTTGAAGTTCAATCTTGAGGTCCTGATAGCGGCTGAGTTTTTCCTGTTGTTTTTCATCAATGCGACTGTCACCTGGGATGGCAACATCAATGATCCAAACCTTGTTCTTTTCCACAACTGTGATGTCTGGTGTGTTGTGTTCCAAAACTTTGTCAGTCTGGATTCGGAAGTCCCACAGTATCTTTGCGTGCTCATTTTCCAATACTTTTGCAGGTTTGTGATCCCACCAGTTCTTTGCTGCTGGGAGGTGGTACTTGAGGCATAAGTTCCAATGAATCATTTGGGCCACATAGTTGTGCCTCTGTTTGTAGTCTGTCTGTGCGATTTTCTTACAGCAGCTGAGGATATGATCAATGGTTTCGTCGGTTTCCTTGCACAGTCTGCATTTTGGGTCATCAGCTGATTTTTCAATCTTGGCCTTAATTGCATTTGTTCTGATGGCTTGCTCCTGGGCTGCAAGGATCAGGCCTTCTGTCTCCTTCTTCAGGGTCCCATTCGTGAGCCAGAGCCAGGTCTTCTCCTTATCAGCTTTTCCTTCAATTTTGTCAAGGAACTTTCCATGCAGTGTTTTGTTGTGCCAGCTGTCAGCTCTAGTTTGTAGTGCGGTTTTCTTGTACTGGTTTTTTGTCTGCTGTGTTTTGAGGAGTTTCTGATTTTTGACTTCAATCAAAGCAGGTTCTTCACTTTGCTTGACATATTCTGCCAGGGCATGTTCTTCTTCTTTGACTGCTTGTTTTACTTGTAAGAGTCCTCTGCCCCCTGATCTTCTAGGCAGATATAGCCGGTCAACATCACTGCGAGGGTGCAGTGAATGATAAATGGTCATGAGTTTTCTTGTTTTTCTGTCCAAATTGTCCAGTTCCACCTGTGTCCAATTTATAATGCCAGCAGTATATCTTATGACAGGTATGGCCCAGGTCTCTATGGCCTTGATGGTGTTGCCTCCATTGAGCTTGCTTTTGAGAATTTTTCTGACCCTTTGTGTGTATTCTTTGCTGACCACAGTTTTCACATGTTCATGCTTGATGTTGTCCAGCTGTAGTATGCCCAGATATTTATAGGCCTCTGGCTGGTGACACTTTATTGTTTGGCCATTGGGCATATTTATGTCCTCACTTTCAATTATTTTTCCCTTTTTCAATGCCACTGTCGAACATTTGTCCAAGCCAAACTCCATGCTGACATCAGTGCTAAAAATTCGGACAGTGTTGGTCAGAGACTGGATTTCAGTTTCCGTTTTCCCATACAGCTTCAGGTCATCCATGTACATCAAATGTGAAATTTTGTGAGAATTCTTAGATGTTTGATAGCCGAGATTTGTTTTTTGTAGGATTGTTGACAGAGGGATCATGGCGATAATGAAAAGCAGAGGGGACAATGAATCTCCCTGGAAAATTCCTCTCCTGATGTTGACAAGTCCATAGCTTTCATTTCCAACAAACAGTTCAGTTTTCCAGTGCTCCATCATGTTTTCAATGAAGGTGCCAACGGTTTTACAAATCCCGATGGCATCCAGGCACTTGATGATCCAGCTGTGTGGGAGTGAGTCAAAGGCCTTTTTGTAGTCAATCCACGTCATGTGAAGATTAGCTTTTCGGCTCTTACAGTTCTCCAGAATCATTTTGTCAATCAATAACTGGTCTTTTGTGCCCCTGCTTTTCCGTTTGTTGCCTTTCTGTTCATCTGGCAAGATGTTTTTTTCTTCAAGATAGTCTTGAATTCTGTCAGCTATGATGCCAGTCAGTAGTTTAAACATAGTGGGCAGACACGTTATTGGCCTGTAGTTTCCTGGTGCTGCTCCTTTTGCTGGATCCTTTTGTATCAGGTATGTTCTTCCAGTTGTTAGCCATTCACTGATACTTCCTTTCTGCAGCATCTCATTGAATTGTTCGGCCATTTTTCCATGTAAACTAATCAGATGTTTGAGCCAAAATCCATGAAGTTGATCACTACCAGGCGATGTCCAGTTCTTGACTTTTTGCACTCGTTTGCTGATCATTATTATTATTATATGGGTGGGTTACAAACTGTCAAAAACCATAAATCTCTGAACCGAAGGAAAAACAATTGATACAGATGAGTGCCAAATGTCCAGCAAAGTTAAGTAGAAAACTTTTCATCAATCAGCTGTGAATATGATCATAACTGTTTCAAAGATATCTATGTATGTATAAAGGTGTAGTTGAGTCCCCTTTGGGGCAAATAAATTAAATAAATAAATATTCATTAGCACAGATAGTCCAGCTCTTCTCCCCCGAAAGAGAAAAGAATACACAGAGAAAATAGAAATAGAAATATTTACATAGGAGTAGAGAAATTCTGATAACAGCTGTAGAAAAATTGCAGGCTAGATATATGTAATTTTGGCCTCAATTCCATGTCCATTTACCAGGACAAAAGTTCTCGTCAACACAACAGGCTGTGCAAATAAACATGCAAATGATCAGGCTGCTAGTCTGATTGTGTTATGTTTCTTTTCTGAGTAGTACTGTGGGATGTTGAATGTCTCCCAATTCTGAGCTGTATTTATATCATAGTTCAATTTGTAATCTCTGGAGTCTACTGTTGGTAATTGCATCTGACAATTGAATGCTCTGTTGGAACCTATATAACAGACTTGGCTCTTGTTAAAACTTTCAGCATTTATTCTCTTTTCTGATTCATGACAATGTTGCTTATAATTAGGCAGAAGTGGAAGACTTCCTCTTCTTATTGGAGTTGTTCCAGTGATAAAGGCCAAAGGAAATAATACATCATAATGGTATTGTCCAATCTTATTTTATGTTGCATCATGAAGGCAACAAATTCAAAGACTAAGTGCACACTACATTCTTCTCTTGGTTCCATCTTCCAGTACTAATGAGAAAGCTATTAGTATAAACTGAAAACTGAAACAGATTGTAGACAGATTAAAGTAAGGTAATACAGTAGAGAACGAAAGAAACAGATGAAAGACACTCACCAACAGAATAACAAACATGGATAAATGTTCACAAAATGATTTCACAGAATCCAGTATCATGGGTTCCTGGCTACTAAAAGCACTGCTATTGCTGTGCGCCTTCAGGTCATTTCCAACATATGGCAACCCTAAAGTAAACCTATCACTAGGTTTTCTTGGAACTTGTTCAGAAGAGGTTTGCTATTGTAGATTGTAAAAAAAAACATTATTTAGTTCATTATAAATCGAGGAAGATCACATTAAAAAATAGTAGTAACTCTGAAAAAAGGTCCATTGAAATCAATGATAGTGAAAACATGTAACTTTGATTTCGTTCTGTACATAGTCAACATCTATGGTTTGGGTTTTCATTATTATAAAGGTATAATTTTATACTTTTCATTGAATATGTACATATTCACAAAGACACACATATGTTATACTTTCTGGTTAAATTACTTCCTATTTTTATGCATGTGTAAACATATCATCATTAAATTTTGGGAACATTTTCTGTATGTGCTGAGTTGCATTTCTGAACAGTACTAAAGTGGCTATTGATTTTTCCCCCAGTGCCTGCTGAGAGGTGATTCACATTACGTGTCAATTAGTTAGACTGTTTCTCTCTAGAATGGAGCCAATATTTGGGTCAGGATTGAATTGCTACAAGATAATGGAAGATTTCTTTTCAAAATTGTGTTAGCCACTTAGTGAATCTAATACTTATTTAGATATCATTTATCCTACTGCCAACCATTTCCTTGTGAGTCATATGTCTATAATTTGAATAATAAAAAACTTGCTAGATTTTCTGTCTCATATTCAAGAGAAACAAATGTCTGAAGGTTCAGAAATTATTTTGATCACATGACTAGTATTTACTATTTATATTCCAGATAGGCATGAAGAAAGTGATATAAATATTCCACAATAACTTCCTTTGATTACTTGTACTCAGTGATATCTCTCTCTTTGTTTAATAGTTTCCTTCTTCCCTGTCACGACCCAGGCTGCAGGGCACCAATAACCAAACACAGAGGCCAGAATCTATCTAATATCTTTATTAAGGAAATATATAAAGTTAATAAAAGCAAGTGTAGGGAATAGTTCAGAAGTAGACCTTTCAGGAAAGGTCAAAATTAGTCCAAAGAAACAATGTCCAATATGAAATATTAAGGTCCAAAGTTGTAATCCAATAACCGAAACACCCACTTTGCCAGGCAAAGTGAGGGGAGATGACAAGGTTCTTAGTCCAAGGAACTTGATTGTAAAGCTAGGAAGTAAACTTGATTCTTGGAACACAAGGCTTGATACAAGGCAACAAGGTACGAGGAACAGGGACAAGATCCGTGGTAAATACTTGGCAAGGTCCTGAAAAGCAAGGCAAGGTTCGTGAAGCAAGACAAGGCTGGAAACGTGAACGACGGCTTGGAAACGGGAACGAAGGCTTGGAAACAGGAACGAAGGCTTGGAAACGGGAGTAGCGCTGTCCACACACAACCTACTCCAGTTGCTGACAAATTGACTCCGCAAAATTCCTTCAGGGCAAGGAACCTAAATAGGGTCCCGTTCCCACCAAAGAACACTTCTCTGGGGAACCAGAACCGAAAGTCAATCTCTGTGTCCAGATGCATGACTCCCTAAAGGTTCTCATGAAAGCAGTCTTAATCAGCTGAATGCCTGGCTGCGATTCTCAGGCTTCTGCGATTAGCCTGTTGAACTCCTTTTTGTTGTTGATAATAACTACGGCAAGAAAATGGGGGAGATTTTGACTCAGGGCTTGTTTGGCAGATTTCTGGAAGACAAACCTCCTGCAGGTGCAAGGGCTCCAGTTCTGGCTGGGAAAGTTCCAATTCTGGCTGAAATGGTGGAAAACCCAAGTTTTCCTCTTCATCTGCCACAACAGCGCTAGGAACGGGACTACATGGCCCATGAGTCATCACATTCCCCGAGGACTGAAAAAGAGAGCCCAGACCTTGTGACCTGATAACCCTATTTCTGTCAGTTCTGTTCATCCTTGATATATAGCTCCTGAAAAATATCCCTTGAAATGCCTATCCAGTTTTTGAAAGCTATTTGCATTTTAGAAATTGTTTTGCACAAAGTTTATACATGGGTTTTTTTTGCCCAGAATACTGAATTTATACAGAAAAATGTCCCTAGTTGCAAAATTTTCTGTGCAGAAATTAATATTACCATGCAAAAGTGTTATATTCTGCACAGATTAAGTATTTTCTGTGCAGATATTGTCCTGAGCTGCAAAAAGTCAAGTCAGCTTATCAGTATTCAAAAAACATATTTTCTGTCATTTTTTGAATACAGGTTTCTTGGAACTAGAGGTGCTTTGGATTTTAGTTTCATGTTAGCTTTTCCAGCAAGGAAGTAGTTTACATTCACTTCTGCTAATCATGTAGAGTAAGGTCACCTGGTGTTTCCAAATGTTCTCCCACTTCTGTTTGTGACCTGGCTAACAATAGAACATAAAGGCTTGTGTGACAGATTTTCCTTGTTCCCAGGAAAAATTAGATAGTAAATGCAACACCCCCTTTTACATATTAATATACCTGAAAGATTGTCTAAAATTTGTCCATCAAAGTTAGACAATGTTGGGCAATCTGACCACATATCTGTCAGTGTGCCCATTTGCCTGCCCTTTTCCTACTACATCAGCGAATGGGAAATTCATAAAAATGGCAGATCAAACTCAAACTCAAGCAGCAAAATATCTTAGGCTACTACTAGATCTTCTGAAGCAGAAGATTTATTATAGGTAGCTTTGCTCCAGGGCAGACATGACTGTTCTACAGAAACCACAACAAAACTGGACACAGCTGGAAGGATGGGAGGGAGAGAGTGATAGTGGGATTTATGTCAGTAACTTAAAGCATGATATACTCAAGATAGCATAGTTGAAATTCAATCCACTGCAACCTGCTCTTATGACTTTTATACTGCATTTATATGCTTCTCAGTATCTGGTAATTCATTCACATGAAAGGAGAGAGAACCGCTGATAAAGATGTAAAAAGCCCTAACATTGGTTGCAGTGATCTTTAGGATTATCAGATAATGATTAAGATTTGAGTTAGATGTATTGTGATAATGGCCTAGAGATCTGCAAATGGCATTAATCTTCCACTTCATGCACACAAATGAAATAGCAACTCTGAGTTAATGCAACAAATATACTGCTCCCATGGGAACTCTTCTTTTAGTTAATCTTTCTATATCCATAGACCTTTTACTCATTTAAACTGCTGAAACCCATTTTTATATGTAAGCAGCTACTAATGAAAAACACTTAAATAACTGAAACAGTAATTAAGACTGAAGTATGCGTTGTACACTAATGAGTTTATATATCACTGATTCAAAGAGCTATTCAGATGAGAAGCAAAGACTTATACACAAGGCCCTGTAAGAAACAACACATTTCTTATTGCAAAACTGAATTAATAAATACAGAATAGAATGTACATTATTAATCATTAATTTATGCTCAATTTTTAATTTTTCTCAGTGGATCAGAAATAAGCAGATCACAGAGATATATGATTATTACAGTACATTATTTTATTTCTTTCACTTTTAGACCACTCATCCAGATTTCTCTGGTAGTGGGCCGGGCTGTGGCACAGCTGGCTAGTAACCAGCTGCTATAAATCACTACTGACCGAGAGGTCATGAGTTCGAAGCCCGGGTCGGGTTAAGCCTCCGACCATTAATAGCACCGGCTTGCTGTTGACCTATGCAGCCCTGAAAGACAGTTGCATCTGTCAATTAGGGAAATTTAGGGACGCTTTATGCGGGAAGCTAATTTACAACACCATAAAACTGCCAGCAAAACACGAGGAAAGGAATGCGGAAGTACAGCCACTACTGGACGGTGAAGCAACAGCTCCCCCTGTGGCCGGAATCGTGAAGCTGGAAAAATGTTAAAAATGCCTCTGAGTCTGTCTAATGTATGTTGTTTGTCTGTTGGCATTGAATGTTTGCCATATATGTGTTCATTGTAATCCGCCCTGAGTCCCCTTCGGGGTGAGAAGGGCGGAATATAAATACTGTAAATAAATAAATAAATAAATATATCTACAAGAAGCATGTAATAAAACCTACATAAAACTAATAGCAAAGTGTAAAAACATATAAAATTCAAATAATAAAAGTACTAAGATAAAAGAATTGTAAATCTAAAGTACAAAAAAAAGTTAGGTCCCAAAAAGTATTTAAATGGCATCAAAAGATGATAGCATTGGTACTAGTTAAGGGAGAGTATGCTATAAACATCAACAAAAAGGTGATGGCACCTGCTAGATCCACCTTTTTGGTTTCAATTTCTGGGCCATTTTGAAGAGATCTTCTGATCTGTCAAAACAGAAATGGAGAAAATACCTTTCCAGCCAATTTGTCTCCAAACTATTTAGTGTTTCACAGTTTTAATTGGGCTGAGGGCGCATCCAGACAGGGCGCAAAATGCACACCCTCCCAGATATTTGCGGGAGCATCCAGATGATGCCCCACATAATTGTGAATGTTTTCTGCGCAAAGCAAGAAACCTGCTTTGCACCAAGATTATTTGCTAGTGGGTTTGTTCCACACCTTCTTGAAAGGTGTGGGGCAAACCCACTATGGCCGCTGTCTGGCTGTCTGCACAGCTGTCTCATCATTGCCAAGCTGAATCAGCCTGGAAAAGTTGAGAGGGTTCAAACCCACTCCCCAATCCCCCCCCCAATGCTTTAAAAATGAAAGAACTTACCCAGCCTCCTTTAGCGTGGTGCCAGAGTTCTCCTGGCATATAGGAATGATGTGCCAGGAGAAAGGGGAAGGAGGAGGAAAATCTCTCCTGGCACCCTCCTTCTCCTGGCACATCATTCCTATGCACCAGGAGAGCTCCAGCACCATGCTAGAGGCGGCTGGGTACATTCTTTTATTTTAAAGGGTTTTGGGGGGGGGGATGGGGAGGGGGTCTGAGTGTCTTCCTGTTCTCCTGGTAAGTACCAGGAGGACGTGTAGACAATGCTCATGAAAAGTACGGGCTTTTGGAGCGATGTGCAGACTACAGTCCACTCTGACCCAGGTTTCTTAAACCCAGGTCAGTGTGGACTTTACCCCTGTCTGGAACCGCCCTGAGAAACAGACTAGGAAACAGTCCCAATTAGCAAACTAGCTGCCCTGTCTCTGGCAAATTTTCAAAGGCAGTCCTTCAAGTCTCCCGTCAACTTAGGATAACTTTGAATTGCATAGGTTTTAGTCAACAAAGACACAATAGCAATTGCCTTCCTCTGAAATCTAACATACTATATTCCCTGATTGTCTCACATCCAAATTCTAACTAGACAAGACCTTACTTAGATTCCAAGACTGGGCAGGTTCTGGTGCCTTCAGAATATTTAGGTTACACAGATAAGTGAAAAATATATTCTTGAATCCATTGAATATCTGTAAATCTCACCTTAATTTTCCTTCTTTTTGGTATTGGGTTCTGAGACTCTGCTTTATATTCCTACAGAAAGAAGTCATAAGTGCTTCTGACCGTAGTTTGGACACCCCTAGTTTTGTTAAACTACAGTTGCTGCTTAAGGGAGTTTGCAAACCTTGAAATGTGAGGATAAAGCTCCTGGTGCTATCAAGAAGTTCCTAGCCTCCATTTTACATGTGACATTTTTTCATCTCATTGTGACTACAGTGGCATACAAACTGTGAAAGAATAGTCAAACCATGTATTCATAGTAAGCCATTTGAAAACAAATTATTGCGAGTAAAGCATCCCAATGAAAGAGAACAATTATATAAGTTTTTAAAGCTCAGAATTTTTAATTGACATAATTACCTTATACATTGGAAACAACTTGAATTACAAAAAGACAGTAACCTTCCAGTGAATTGATTACATCCCTATGCCATCCATAGAACACTCTGAATTGTGGGGATCCAGTTTTCTGATGCACTTTGGTCCCTCTGCTTTCACTGGCAACAGCAAAAATTAAATTATGTAAGAAAGTATGCATATCAACCCATATGAAATGCAGCATAGGAACTGAAATTATTACAGATAAGGTGATCTCTTCATAATAGTAACACTTAAGATTGAATTGCTAGGTTCATGATCTAACCACAGAAATCATCACTGATTGGTCATTTTTATGTTTCCATCCTACCTTGTCTCTAATGAGTTCAAGGCATTCCACATACTTTTCTGCTTCTTCATTTTATCTTTACAATAATTCTGCAAAGTACACCAGACTGAGAGAGACAGTAATTGTTTTAAAGTTGCCTGATGAATTTTAGAGCTCACTGGGGGCTGGAACTTACATCTACCAACTCCCAAGACAACACTTGAAATCCACCTTTAAAACTCCTTCTGCTCGACCTTGATGTGAAATTTACACACATTCAATTTAATCCTTGAAAGACTGTGCAAGGGGGAAACACTTTCTCCATGCCCATATACAACTTTTAAAACAAGCAATAGAATCCAGGAGACTAAAATGGAGAAGCTTGCTCCATTCTGCCTACACACCAGTTTCATCTTTGCTAAGAGATCATTTTTTACACACTCCCTGCTCGCTATTCTTTTTCCATGCTTTCTGCATTGGTTGATTTCCTGATTGCAAAAACTGTAGTGAGCGAAAGTAAACAAAGCACCAGTTTAAATATTGAAGGAGGGGAGTTAAGTTAAGAATATTAGGGGATGAAGTCCTATATTTTCTTGCTGCTTTACTTTTAAAATCAGGCAGAAAGGGCCAGTTTCGGTACAATAAACACAAACAAAAATACTTTCTTTCATTAGTTAATCTTAGGGAGAAGAGAGAAAGAGGAGGAACTAATAGCAGTGAATGACTGATACACATGCACACTATAGTAATGCTGTGGGAGCCAGGCCTACTTTGCAATGCTGAATTTCACTAGTTAATCTTCAGGAGTAGGTTTCAACATAGCAGCTTGCAACAGAATGAAAAGAGACAGCTTGATCACTAGCCAACTCACCAGTTCAATTGTAGGTAACTGAGTCTTCCTTCAGGCAAACTATTTGAAAGGAAGGCAGCAGTGGGGAGAGGAGGAGGAGGAATATAAATTTATGACAATTAAGCAAATGTCCCCCCACCCACCCCCGCCGCTTTCCCTTGACAAATGTTACTAGAAGACTATGTGTCCTTTGTTTGATCTGGCCCTTAAGGAATGGTATTTTAATGGGGATTTGTTTGTACTCAATTTGATTACTCAAATGTGTGTGATGATTTTACATACTTTAACATTTTCTCTCTCTCTCTTTTTTTTTTTTTACTCCAGAACTACAATTATTTTGAAAAGTATTACAACAGCCTAAGGGCCATGTAATGCTATTTCTAACTCATCTGGTCAAATTCACTTTACACAATCCTTTGTGGCAGAAACGTTTCTTCACAGTCTGACCTTTCCTTCTTTCTGTTTAGTGGCAAAATTTGCTTGTGCCTTTGCTTTCACATGTCCACATTTATAGTCTGAAAGAATGATGAAACACTATGGGCCAAATCCAATCCAAAAGTAAGGGTCAATCGGTTGAGCAGAATGACAGCATTGGATTGAAGTCTAAATTCTTCAGAAGAGATTTAATGGACGGATTTCACACTTGCCAGCTCTACTTTAGGTCTTCTTGTTTGTTGTTGTTAACTGTCTTCAAGTCACACTTAACCCATCAATGAGAAATCTCCAAGACACCCTATCATCAACTACACTCCCTGCTCAAGTCTTGAAAACAGAAGACTGTGGTTTCTTTGATTGAGTGCCCTTCCAGACAGGGTCCAAAAATGCAGGCATTTGGACACCTCCAGTAAGAGAGGATTAATTCAGGACAAAGAAGGAAAACCCTGCTTTATTCCAAATTGATTTGATACTCCATTAGACCTGGGCCTTCCTGGAGTATAGACCCTGTGGGGACTGACCCAGGGATCAGTCCCCACAGCCCATCTCATTTCTTCAGGCCTTGTGGGTCCAGAGAACCGAGGAGGGTAGCCACCCATCCCCAACCCCCCCCCCCCCAATAAAAAACCCTGAAAAGAAGGGAAAACTTACTATTCACCTGGAGTGTGGTCTTCCTTTCTGACTGCCTTATACCTCATCCAGGATGCCTTTTCATGATGTGACCACCTCTTTTTAATCGTTTTGCTTTCTACAGAGACATCTGGGCTGATTTGTTCCAGGATCCATTTATTTTATTTTATTTTATTTTTGCAATCCAAGGTATATGCAGAACTCATCTCCAGTATCACATTTCAAATGAGCTGATTTTCTTCCTATGAGTTTTTTTCCATCAGCCCATTTTCCCATCCATATATTGTAATGGGAAATACAAATGGCATGGCCAACTTTAGCAGTGATATATCTTTGCACCAAGAACTTGTTCTATTTTTTCATAGCTTTCAAAGTCCTAGTTGGGACATGATACAAATGATATATGCTGATAATGCCATGACAGCACCATTGGGTCAGATTTCAGGGCCAAGCTGACCTATGGGCAAGTCCTTGTGTAACCACAGGCATAGACAAGCAAACGTTGGGAGTAGGTCAGAACAGTTTCCAGTTCATCTAACTGTGGAAACAAGCATGCATGTAATATGGATAATTGAACCCAGAGTTTGGGTAAAATCTGGCTAATAGGACTATACAAAATTAGATAGGAAAGAAAAACATTTCTCCATCCTGGTGGCTGAAGGTTTTGTCTAGTAACGGTAGTAGTTGCTCTCTTCCCACTAGGTATCTCATTCAACAAAGTGCTTCTCTCAGCATACATGACACATGGGAAGTTTTTACAAACCCCATGTGACTCCTGTGGTTTTTAGAAGACTCACTGGACTGTGTACAATGCTACATGGGTTCACTCTGTGTGCCACTATTGGCTGAGTGGAAGTCAAGTATAGAAGCATCTGCTTTTTATAGGGTACTTGTGTAAGTAAAATACACAAACTATATTTTCAAAGAAGGCTAAGCCTGGTCTTTATTTTTCTGCTTGACTTTGTGAGGGGAGGAATTACTTATTTTATGCCTACACATAGTTGCAACTATTGACTTAGAATCATAGAATCATAGAATAGTAGAGTTGGAAGAGACCACATGGGCCATCTAGTCCAACCCTCTGCTAAGAAGCAGGAAATCGCATTCAAAGCACCCCCGACAGATGGCCATCCAGCCTCTGCTTAAAAGCCTCCAAGGAAGGAGCCTCCACCACGGCCCCGGGGAGAGAGTTCCACTGTCGAACAGCCCTCACAGTGAGGAAGTTCTTCCTGATGTTCAGGTGGAATCTCCTTTCCTGTAGTTTGAAGCCATTGTTCCGTGTCCTAGTCTGCAGGGCAGCAGAAAACAATCTTGCTCCCTCCTCCCTATGACTTCCCTTCACGTATTTGTACATGGCTATCATGTCTCCTCTCAGCCTTCTCTTCTGCAGGCTAAACATGCCCAGTTCTTTAAGCCGCTCCTCATAGGGCTTGTTCTCCAGACCCTTAATCATTTTAGTCGCCCTCCTCTGGACGCTTTCCAGCTGGTCAACATCTCCCTTCAACTGTGGTGCCCAAAATTGGACACAGTATTCCAGGTGTGGTCTGACCAAGGCAGAACAGAGGGGGAGCATAACTTCCCTGGATCTAGACGCTATTCCCCTATTGATGCAGGCCAGAATCCCATTGGCTTTTTTAGCAGCCGCATCACATTGTTGGCTCATGTTTAACTTGTTGTCCACGAGGACTCCAAGGTCTTTTTCGCACACACTGCTGTCAAGCCAGGCATCCCCCATTCTGTATCTTTGATTTCCATTTTTTCTGCCGAAGTGAAGTATCTTGCATTTGTCCCTGTTGAACTTCATTTTGTTAGTTTTGGCCCATCTCTCTAGTCTGTCAAGATCGTTTTGAATTCTGCTCCTGTCTTCTGGAGTGTTAGCTATCCCTCCCAGTTTTGTGTCGTCTGCAAACTTGATGATCGTGCCTTCTAACCCTTCGTCTAAGTCGTTAATAAAGATGTTGAACAGAACCGGGCCCAGGACGGAGCCCTGCGGCACTCCACTTGTCACTTCTTTCCATGATGAAGACGATGCATTGGTGAGCACCCTTTGGGTTCGTTCGCTTAGCCAATTACAGATCCACCTAACCGTAGTTTTGTCTAGCCCACATTTTACTAGTTTGTTTGCCAGAAGGTCGTGGGGGACTTTGTCGAAGGCCTTACTGAAATCCAGGTACGCTACATCCACAGCATTCCCTGTATCGACCCAACTCGTAACTCTATCGAAAAAAGAGATCAGATTAGTCTGGCATGACTTGTTTTTGGTAAATCCGTGTTGACTATTAGCAATGACCGCATTTGTTTCTAAGTGTTCGCAGACCACTTCCTTAATGATCTTTTCCAGAATTTTGCCTGGTATTGATGTGAGGCTGACCGGACGGTAATTGTTTGGGTCGTTCTTTTTTCCCTTCTTGAAGATAGGGACCACATTCGCCCTCCTCCAATCTGCTGGGACTTCTCCCGTTCTCCAAGAACTCTCGAAGATAATTGCCAGTGGTTCTGAAATAACTTCCGCTAGTTCCTTCAGTACTCTTGGGTGTAGCTGATCTGGCCCTGGGGACTTGAATTCGTTTAGAGAGGCCAACTGTTCCTGGACAACTTGTTTCCCTATTTGGGGTTGGATTTCCCCCAATCCTTCGTCCATTCCGTGTTGCTGAGGTTGAAGATGGCTTTCTTTTTCTGAGAAGACCGAGGCAAAGAAGGCATTGAGTAGTTCTGCCTTTTCCCTGTCCCCTGTCGCCATCACCCCATCTTCTCCTTGCAATGGTCCTATCGCCTCCTTTTTCTTCCTTTTTCTACCAACGTAAGCAAAAAAGCCTTTTTTGTTGTTTTTTATGTCCCTGGCAAGCCTGAGCTCATTTTGTGCTTTAGCCTTGCGAACCTTTTCCCTACAGGTGTTGGCTATACGTTTGAATTCTTCTTTGGTGATTTCTCCCCTTTTCCACTTCTTGTGCATGTCACTTTTGAGCTTTAGCTCAGTTAGAAGTTCTTTGGACATCCATTCTGGCTTCTTTGCACTTGTCTTATTTTTCTTCTTTGTTGGCACTGTTTGCATTTGCGCCTTGAGTATTTCACTTTTGAAAAACTCCCATCCATCCTTAACTCCCTTGTTTTTTTTAATATCGGCGTCCATGGAATGCCGCTCAGTAATTCCTTCATTTTTTGGAAGTCAGCTCTCTTGAAGTCCAGAATGCGTGTTTGACTTGTCTTAGTTTCAGCATTCCTTTGTATTGCAAACTCCAGGAGCACATGGTCACTTGCCCCTAAGGATCCAACCACTTCAACTGTATTGATCAGGTCTTCCACATTTGTTAAGATTAGATCAAGAGTTGCTGATCCCCTTGTTGCCTCTTCTACCTTCTGGACCATAAAATTATCTGCAAGGCAAGTGAGGAATTTGTTGGACTTTGTACTCTTGGCTGAGTTTGTTTTCCAGCAGATATCGGGATAATTGAAATCGCCCATGACTACTATATCTCTCCTTTGTGCCTGTTTGGTCAGCTGTTGACAGAAGGCTTCATCAAGTCCTTCATCCTGACTCGGAGGTCTGTAGTAGACACCCACGACAAGATCTTTTTGAGTCCCGGTTCCCTTGATTCTTATCCAGATGCTTTCAAGCTGGTTTCCCGGATTACAGTCTTGCATTTCTTCTGCAACGTAACTGTTTTTGACATATAAAGCTACTCCCCCTCCTCTCCCCTTTGTTCTATTTCTGTGAAAGAGGTTATAGCCCTCAATGGTTAAATTCCAGTGATGGGAGTCATCCCACCAGGTTTCAGTGATGCCTATGACATCGTATGTGTGGTGCTGTGCTAGGAGTTGGAGTTCATCTTGCTTATTTCCCATGCTCTGAGCATTAGTGTAAAGACATGTAAGCCCCTGTGACCTCCCCTCGAACTGTTTATTTGGGATTATTGTGCTCTCTGTACTTGGTCCTTGCTGTGTTTGTGCAGCCCTCCGTTTAGCCTTTCGGCGGTTCCCTGTGGTCGTGGGTAATATAGTGTTCGCCAGGCTGTTGTTCCCCTCCCCCAGTGGATCTAGTTTAAAGTGCGCCTGATGAGGTTTGTGAGTCTGTGTGCAAAAAGATGTTTTCCTACTTGTGTGAGATGCACCCCATCGCTTGCCAGTAGTCCATCCTCTTGGAAGAGTAGACCATGGTCAAGGAAGCCAAAATGCTCCTCTTGAAACCATTTTCTGAGCCAGTTATTGACCTGTACTATTTTTCCGGCCCTTGTAGAGCCATGTCCTACAACAGGGAGGAGGGATGAAAAGATCACATGTACATTATACAGTTTTAGCTTTGTTCCCAGAGCTCGAAAATCATTTGTGATCTTTTGAAAAGTATGCCTAGCGGTGTCATTGGTACCTACATGAATCAACATAAGGTGGGGAGGGTGATGGGGCTTTAGGAGCCTGCTGAGCCTCTGAGTGATATGGTGTATTTTTGCCCCCGGGAGGCAGCATGTTTCTCGAGCCATCCCATCCGGTCTGGAAATGATGGCTTCCGTTCCTCTAAGGAGGGAGTCACCTACTACCAAGACCTGTTTCCTTTGAGGATTGACAGGGTCCCATTGGTGCAAGACAGTGTGTATGCCCCCTGAAGAGTGTTCCTGTTGAAGTGAATCATGTAGGTGTAAAGTGTTGTCCTTCTCCTCAACATCCCCAGTGCATTCATCAATGACAATCCATTGAGATACATCCGAGAGCCCATTACTCTCCCAAGGATGTTCCTGTTGCTCCTGGTCTATGATTGGGGATGGAGCATTTGCATGATTACATAAGTGTGACTGTGGTGATGCACTGTCCCCGTCAGGGCTATCCCCTGCGCATTGATCCAGGGTGGTCCACTGAGTGGTATCTAAGAAACTGTGGTCCTCCACAAGATGTGTTTCCTGATTGTATGTTAATGATGTAAGAATTTCAAATCTGTTGTGTAAATGCAGCTGAGCAGAGGAGTTCTGCGGAGGCTGCCTGGTCCTGGGTCTCCTTCTATGGGTGACCTCCTTCCAAGCCTGAGGGTTGTCTACCTTTGAGTTGATCTCCCCATAAGGTTCCTGATCATGGTCTTGGTGGTGTTGGTGTGATGCAGGCTGCTGATCTACAGCAGCGTGTTGTGCAGTGTCCAAGAAGAGCTCGAGTGCCTGAATGTCCTTAAGGGTCTTAATACGGTGCTCGAGCTGTTGGATCCTCTGCTCCATCAGAGTCATCTGTTTGCATTTGGAGCAGATGTAGTTGTCTAGTTTTTGTGTGAAAAAGCGGAACATGCCACAGCTGGTGCATGTGATGGGAATGTTTTGCTTTTTTGCATCTCTTGGTGAGCGTGGCGGCCAAGTGGGATCTTTGTACAGTTAAGTAATATGCACACACTTTATGTGCAAACTGCAACAAACCACCTCTTTGTGTATTTGTTTATGTTGCTTTGTTTCCTGTATGTACTGCAAAGGATAGTTAGTAAAGGTGCCTTTTTGGTAAATAAAGCTTTCCCAGACAGTGCCTGCTGTCAATCAACTTAAGTACCTGGCTCTCTTTCAACACAACAGTCACACAACAGTTAGACTTTGACCACAGGAGCCAAGCCCACACTCAGTTTAAAATCTTAGCCAAATCTTAGCCAAATCCTACCTGAAGCCAGGGAGCAAAAATGTCCTCCTGCTGCCTCTGCTTCTGCGAGAACCAACTTGTAAGGTTTGGTACAAATTGAGCATTCTTTATCTGGAATTCCAAAATCCTAAATGCTCCAACCATAAGAATTTTCCACATCAGTGGTTGAGATAATGATACTTTTGGTTTCAGATGATTCAAGATAGATTCTTATTGTTTCATGTACAAAATTATTAAGCTATTGTATAAAATTACCTTCAGACTATGTTTAGACACAGATCCCATCTGCAAGGTATCTCATTATTTACATAAAACTGACTCTCAGGGCTGCAGCAGAGTATTTTTCATGCAGGACTCGAAACCAAGACATTCCTAATGGACATGGACATGTGCATCAGTGCATCCCAGTGGGTTAGTTAAGGGGGGGGGGGACTGGATTTTCTGGTGACTGTCTGAGAATCTATTGTGTATGCATATACAGGTATTCCAAAATTCAGAAATTTTTTTAAAAAAATCTTATTTCAAAATTTTCAGATAAGAATAATCTGTATTAGCTCACTCACTTCATAACAAATCAATCATTCTTCTGCTCTAGTGGTACTTATCCTGAGATATGTTTGTCTGCCTGGAAATCTGGAGAAGCACAGTTCCCTGATTCATCAGTTCATGCTGTGAGATCTAAAAACCTCACCCCATTGAAATCTTCACAGAAATACTTTTTCAGAAAAAAACTTCATTGAATAAAATGATTGTGAAGAGAATAACAAAAGAACAGTTGGTCCAGCTTCATGAAAGAAAAGTTGTGCTCACAAATATCAAGACAAAAGAATAAATAGCAGTGTCATCATTTGCGGATAGATATATGCAGTGTTTGTTTCTTGTAATAACAATTTGAAAATCATATACACCACACATTGTTATGACGATCATCTGTTAGTCAAGAAACAATGGCTGGGATCTGATGGTGTAATTTCACTCATGGAATCATTTATGTTAGTGAAACTGGGAAGGGAGTGGTTTCCACCATGGCTGTAGCTACCTGTGCAATCCAAAAACTGGGTTTTGGGTAGCACCAGAAGATGTAAAGTGGAGAAGTGAGGAAGAAAGTTCAGTTGAACTGACAGCCACATTTTAATGTGATGTTGCATGTTGGCCTCCACCTTCTTTTCGTTTCATAAAGCTTTGTGTTAGCCTTTAGAAATGGTCACCTATACAGAGGGAAAAGAATGAATGCCGGTCTCAAGGACTGAAAGCTTCATTAAAAACGCTTCTAGAAGGCACATTGTTCTCCTTGCTTTTGTAGAGTTACAATAATTCACTCCTTTTACATGGATTATAACTCAGCACAGAAATTACAGCTGGCTGATTCAGTATGACCTTACAATCTATTGCCTGTACAAAACAATATATTTGATGTAGTGGAGATTGGCTTGAGATAGTTATAATTATGAGTTTTAAAATTATTTTCCTTGTCAGTAGACATAGCTGACCAGTGTGCTTTGTAGTTGATTTTATCTTTTACATATCTTTCATTAAGAGTTAGAACCAGAACATTAGAGAGGGAAAGCCTATTGACTGGTGTAAGTTTAGGACATTCAGTGGAGGGGGCAAACCTCTTTCTGCCCCCAGTTGTGTATCAATTATTTGTTTTCATTATGTATCAATTATTTTTCTTCGTTAGACTTTTGTATATCATACAATTATATTGTTGTAGCTATTAAAATCTCTCTTCAGTAGATTATATAGTCATATTTAAGGCGTCTTCTACACTGCCATATAATCCAGATCAGGGGTCCCCAAACTTTTTAAACAGGGGGCCAGTTCATGATCCTTCGGACCGTTGGAGGGCTGGACTATAGTTGGCCACGAAGCAATAAATAATAATAATAATAATAATAATAATAATAATAATAATAATAATAGTAATAATAATAATACATCAAACAGTCCTAGACCCTTGGGAAGTGTTCGACTTGTGATTTTGTGATATGAAATCCAGCATATCTATCTTGTTTGCTGTGTCATAAATAAAATAATAATAATAATAATAATAATAATAATAATAATAATAATAATAATAAAGAGGGTTGGAAGAGAGCCTTTGGGCCATTGAGTTCAATCCCCTTCTGCCTTTGTGCACCAAAAGCACAAGCAAAGCACACCTGACAGATGGCCACCCAGCCTCAATGTTAATAATAATAATAATAATAATAATAATAATAATAATAATAATAATAAAGAGGGTTGGAAGAGACCCCTTGGGCCATTTAGTCCAACCCCCTTCTGCCTTTGTGCACCGAAAGCACAAGCAAAGCACCCCTGACAGATGGCCACCCAGCCTCAATGTTAATAATAATCATAATAATAAATACATCACACAGTCCTAGACACTTGGGAAGTGTTCGACTTGTGATTTTGTTATACGAAATCCAGCATATCTATCTAGTTTTCTGTGTCATACAATAAAATAATAATAATAATGAATAACAACAAGAACTAGAACAATAATAATAATAATAATAATAATAATAATAATAATCATCATCATCATAAAGAGGGTTGGAAGAGACCCCTTGGGCCACTGAGTCCAACCCCCTTATGCCTTTGTGCACCAAAATCACAAGCAAAGCATCCCTGACAGATGGCCTCCCAGTCTCAATGTCAATAATAATAATAATAATAATAATAATAATAATAATAATAAGGATTGGAAGAGACCCTTTGGGCTATTGAGTCCAATCCCCTTCTGCCTTTGTGCACCAAAAGCACAAGCAAAGCACCCCTGACAGATGGCCACCCAGCCTCAATGTTAATAATAATAATAATAATAATAATAATAATAATAATGTGATTTTGTGATATGAAATCCAGCATATCTATCTTGTTTGCTGTGTCATACAATATAATAATAATAATAATAATAATAATAATAATAATAATAATAATAATAATGGTTTTAAGAGAAGAAGAGACCCCTTGGGTCATTTAGTTCAACCCCCTTGTGCCGTGGGGGCCGGATAAATAGCTTCGATGGGCCGCATCCGGCCCCCGGGCCTTCGTTTGGGGACCCCTGATACAGATTATCAAAGCAGATAGTCCACATTATCTGATTTGAATTGGATTATATTTGTCTACACTGCCGTTCAGATCAGACAATCTGGATTTTATATGGCAGTGGAGAAGTTATACTTATTTCACAAGTCACAAGATTTCTTGATTATCTGCAGACAGCTCAAAATTAGTCACTTGCTGCTTGTTTGCTGACAAACCAGGTAAATAAAGAGACCAAACAACAGTAGTGAATTGAACTAAGGACAACTTTTATTGATTAGTTATGTATTTATGCTGTTTCTTGAGGATATTCAAACTATTTGGGGGAGCGATCTGATATGGGGGTGATTGAGACAGTCTGCCATTCCTGACTCGAGCCCCCAACCTCCTTTTGGGTGTTACACAAAAAACCTCAAGAGCAATTCCTGATTTTCTTGGTTGCTCAAAGGCCAGTTCTTATCTTGGAAGGCTAATCAAGATATGTAAGCTCCCAGATCCAAGCTAACTAGATCCAAGACCTCAAAGACCAGCCCCAAGGACAGGATATTCATCTCTCATCCCCAGATCACTGCAAGGGGGTGGGGGTCACAATTCCCATCCAACCCCAAATAGTGCCAGTAGGTGAACACCAAATCATAGCTCCTTCCCCCTAATACCTGCCAAGAAAAACCTTGACACCTCCTGAAGCCAATTTGCCGATTCTCCATGACAGTGTAGGATAGGCAAAAAAACCCTATCTGGCCCCTAATGAGACCATGTAATGCTACACTATGAAAGGAGTCAGGCAGATGTGCCAATGAATTTCAAAAGAGGGCTACCTTAAATCACCTATTGAGGTCACACCCCTTTCACACCATAGAAATGTGGCACTGCTTCTTTAGTTTCCCCTGGATGCCAGCAAATCAATCTACCCGACCTCCATTACTTTCTGGTGGTGTAAATGTGCTTTCAGTCCAAAAAATCCTTAGGCACACATGTAAATTCACACAGTAAGATAATGTTGGAGTTACACTCCTTGAATTCATTAGGTAAGTCCCATCAAACGGTACTTGCCCCTATATACAATTCAAATATTCTCCTCTCAGGTAGGTTCTTCACTCCACATAAAAATTGCTCTTCATTGGATCTTAAACTCAGAGTTCCAAGACAGAGCCCAGCATTTGTTTAATAAACTGCTGAGTTTACTCTATTATCAGTATCCTTTCATGAACCTTAAAAAGTTAATATATTCCCCTACAGTACAGGCTCTAGAAGTCATTGGACACAATTTTTGAAGCTCATGTGGTTGAGTGTTAAAATGGCAAATGGTCTTCATGAATAAAAAGGCCTGAAAGATAATCAAGTTGACCAAACTGCCAGCAGTTCCCAGTCACTTTCATACATGAACACATTAAAACATGAACAAAAGCTGATGTCAAAATGTATCTTTAAAGAAAGAATATCCAAATGTAGATCTGAGATTAGTTTAAATACATCAATGTGCAGGTGTTCAGAGCCAACAAGATACAAATCTCTGTTTATTTGACAAATATTGGTTATGTTCAGGCTCAAAGATGTTGAGCCTGAAATACAGTGGCAAATAACTATAAATAAATGTCATGTGTAGAATTTCCTTTATCTGTCTTTTCGATTATGCTTCCATGTGGATTAAAAAAGGAACTAAGTAATCACAGGATTTTTTTTTCCTGAGAGGATTATGCGGTTGCTTACATACTCCAAGAAAACATGTATTACAGTGTTGATTGACTGTAACAACAACAGAAAATCTCACATAAATACAATTATACATCTCCACAGTAAGAACAGATCACGGAACAACAGACTGGTTCAAGACTGGGAAAGGAGTACGGCAGGGCTGCATACTTTCACCCTCCTTATTCAACTTGTACGCAGAACACATCATGCGACATGCGGGGCTTGAAGAATCCAAGGCCGGAGTTAAAATTGCTGGAAGAAACATTAACAACTTTAGGTATGCAGATGATACCACTCTGATGGCCGAAAGTGAGGAAGAGTTGAGGAGCCTTATCACCAAGGTGAAAGAAGAAAGTGCAAAAGCTGGGTTGCAGTTAAATGCCAAGAAAACCAAGATCATGGCAACTACACCTATTGATAACTGGAAAATAGAAGGAGAAAACGTGGAGGCAGTGACAGACTTTATATTTCTAGGCACGAAGATCACTGCAGATACAGACTGTAGCCAGGAAATCAGAAGACGTTTACTTCTTGGGAGGAGAGCAATGGCCAATCTTGACAAAATAGTGAAGAGTAGAGACATCACACTGGCAACAAAGGTCCGCATAGTCAAAGCAATGATATTCCCCATAGTAACCTACGGAGGCGAGAGCTGGACCATAAGGAAGGCTGAGCGAAGGAAGATAGACACTTTTGAACTCTGGTGCTGGAGGAAAATCCTGAGAGTGCCTTGGACCGCAAGAAGATGCAACCAGTCCATCCTCCAGGAAATAATGCTCAATGGCTGCTCACTGAAGGGAAGGATATTAGAGGCAAAGCTGAAGTATTTTGGCCACATCATGAGGAGACAGGAAAGCTTGGAAAAGATCACGATGCTGGGGAAAAAGGAAGGAAAAAGGAAGAGAGGCCAACCAAGGGCAAGATGGATGGACGGTATCCTTGAAGTGACTGGGTTGACTTTGAAGGAACTGGGGGCGGTGACGGCCGACAGGGAGCTCTGGCATGGACTGGTCCATGAGGTCACGAAGAGTCGGAGATGACTAAACAACTGAGCAGCAGTGACCTGCACAGCTTTCTGATATTTTTCTTATTTCTCTCTCATTACTGTTGAGGATTGATGAATAAAAATATGACTTTCTTATGAAGATAACCTGCGAAATATTCCAGAAAAGAAAAGAAAAACCCACATCAAGTTTACATAATTCTTCTGCTATTCCTTTCAAGCATACCCAGGACTTTAGCTACTTATGTGGAAGGCAATGGTAACTAATGAGCCAGCTTGCTTGGAGTTTGTGACAAAGTGAACAAGAATACTTTTCTTACTAGCCATCTGTGGTGAAGGGTGGATCAGAAAACAGTATACAACCATGCGGCTGCTGGTATTAGTTGCCTGCAGCAGGGAAGTAATTCAGCAGGAAATTGAGAACAGCGATCAGAATCATGTTATTGCCTATAGATTGAAGTAAAGAGAAAGTGCTGACTCCCTTCCTAGCTTGTGTGATCTTTTGTCATCTTGAGCCCATTCTGATATTGCTTGGCTGCATGTGTCTCAGTTTCCATATATCAAATGTTGGAGGGTATTCAGGAAACAAAATGGCAGTTCAAAATATTTTACTATCCAGGTCAGAGCATCGAAAAAATCTCTCCCTACATCATTCACCCAAGTCAAAGTGTATAGGACTTAAAGCCAGCCAAACCCTTTTGATATCTGGGTTACAAATTTCTAGAGGTAAATATCCACTTCCCAGCCAGCAAAAATATAGTAAATAATGAAGAATGTGCTGTCATTTCACATTAACAAAAATTGTTTCTAAAGGGACCACCTGACACTATCTTTTAGTAGGATCGACTCTGAATCACAATTATTAGACAGTGTTGAGAAAGCACCTATAATCCACGACCACTTCATCAACTTCACTGTGGTATCTGGTAAGGATGGGCTTTCTACACTATTTCTCTTGAGGTGACATCTCACCAACACTAGAAAGTCATATAATTGAACCAGATTTACTCTTGTAGCAGCATACTTCATTCAGAACCCATTACTTTGGATCTCTTGCACTCTTCATTAACAAGCACCACAACATCTTATGGAGAGAAAGCACAAGATGGATAGCCATGTGACTCTCTTGCTTTTCCTTGCCATTGCTCAAATTAACTCAAAACACACCTAGTAACAAATAATAGAAAGAAACTCCTGTATGTTATTCTGAAAAGTAATGAATTACCTCACTAGAAAAAAAGGGACACAATTCCTTGTCACTATAAAAAGTAACTAGTCACCAAAGTTGCTGATTAAAATTTTTAAAAACCTTTTACTTCCTAGTTCTGCTGCTTTTGCTGCCCAATCTGTTGGTGAGCAGCATTGGATCATGTCCTATATATGCATATATGGGCTTTGATTTGAGTCATCTCCTTCCCAAGTCAGTTTTTCTGCAGCCTTTTAAGGTGGAGCTCTTTTTAAAGATCCATCTGCCAGCACTGTGAGCAACAGGGCAATGAAAAAAATAACTCCATTCAAAACATATTTCTCTTAGGAACTATCCTCTATTATGTTAGATTTTTCCATAGCAATAACAACTCCAAACAAGTTATTTTAATGGACTACTTGACTGTGCCTCAGGTGTATTGTAAAGAAATTCATAATATTAATGTAAACTGAATTGATTGCATAGATGACTCCATTAATACATGCCCTACAGTGTTTCATTACTTTTTTTTAGACAGATGTAAAACCGTTAGGAAGGAGTTGTGATCAGGAGAAAAAAAATTCAGCCCAAGCACATATAAATTGGATAGGGGTTTGTTGTGTTCTGAATAAGAAAAAAATATGACAGAGATAGGTATGCTATTGGATTAGTTTTTGAAGAATAGCAGCAGGGCTACAGGTATGCTAATTTTTCCGATTACTTCAAGTACGGCAAGACTACTTTCTAAAAAAGTAACGTTCTAGGATTTGGACTGTGTAACTGAAACCCTAACTTCCTATCCTGGATTTTGATGGAAATCCCATCAAGCACATCTTGAAAGCAAAAGCAGATTGCAATAAATAAAAAGCTGGAAAAATTTCTTTTTGGATTGCTGCTGCTGCTCAATTACATAGTCGTTTCCAAGTCTTTGTGACCTCGTGGATCAGTCCACGCTAGAGCTCCCTGTCGGCTGTCGCTGCCCCCAGTTCCTTCAAGGTCAAGTCAGTCACTTCAAAGATACCATCCATCCATCTTGCTCTTGGTCAGCCTCTCTTCCTTTTTTCTTCCATTTTCCCCAGCATCATGATCTTTTTCAAGCTTTCCTGTCTTCTCATGATGTGGCCAAAATACTTCATCTTTGCCTCTAGTATCCTACCCTACTTTTGGATTACAAGTCAAGAATTCCCTAGTGAGCTGACTAGCATATTCTGAAAGCTGTAATACCAAAAAAAAAAAAAAGTCCAACCATGCAAATTCACTTACTGTCGAAGTGAGGAGAGGAAAATGCAATTCTCAGAGATTCCATAGAACCCCTAACTTACTCTGAACTCATACTTCGGTTTAAATATGATTGACTTCTTGTAAAATGGTAAAATGTGGGCTAGACAATACTACTGTTAGGTGGATTTGTAATTGGGTCCTCTGGTGTTCCTTCCTGTTCGTTCAAACTTTTTATGAAGACACTTAGTTGGAATGACAGGAAGTCTAACTTTTAGTGAATCATGCTAAGTTTACTATCTGTCTTGTTGAATTTTCTGCAACAATTGCATGTGATTAATGTTTTTAAATATGTTTATTTATTCCTTATTGTAAACTTATCTTTATAGGTTATTATTATACATATGTATGTTGACTTGTACTGTTTTTTTATAATGATGTGAGCAGTTGTGGGTCCCGTTTAGGGAGAAAAGTGGGATACAAATAAAGAATTATTTTATTATGACACAGCAAACAAGATAGATATGCTGGATTTCCTATCACAAAATCACAAGTCGAACACTTCCCAAGTGTCTAGGACTGTGTGATGTATTTTTGGATGATGAGCGCAGATCCCAGCAGGGTGGCCTTTTGCAGTTATTATTATTATTTTATTATGACACAGCAAACAAGATAGATATGCTGGATTTCCTATCACAAAATCACAAGTCGAACACTTCCCAAGTGTCTAGGACTGTGTGATGTATTTTCGGATGATGCGTGCAGATCCCAGTAGGATGGCCTTTTGCAGTTGCCAGATCGTGATTTTGTCAATGTCTATTGTTTCCAAATGCCGGCTGAGATCTTTTGGCATGGCACCCAATGTGCCGATCACCATTGGGACTACCTGCACTGGTTTCTGCCAGAGTCTTTGAAGTTCAATCTTGAGGTCCTGTTATTATTATTATTATTGACTAGTTGGGTGCTGCAGGGTTCTGTCCTGGCCCCAGTGCTGTTCAATATCTTTATTAATAACTTATATGAAGGTTTAGGGAGCATGCTTATTATGTTTGCAGATGACACCAAACTGGGAGGGATAGCTAGGAGACAGGATCAGGATTCATAATGATCTTAACAGATTGGAGAGCCGGGACAAAACTAACAAAATGAATGTCAACAAGGAGAAGTGTAGGCAGACAAAATGAAATGCACAGATACAGGATGGGTAACACCTGTCTCAACAACAGTCCATTTGAAAAAAAATCTTGTCATTTTAGTGGACAACAAGTTGAACACGAGACAATAATGTGATGCAGCAGCTAAAAAAGCCAATGGGATTTTGGGCTGCATCAAAAGGAGTATAATTGTGTGTACAGTGTGACAATCCCATCCCTGAATGCAAAAGAGCTAAACACAAGACATTTTTTGGGATAACAAGGCCACAATTGGTTTATTGGTAACAGCAGTAAATAGCAGCCTCACATGGGACCTGGATCCCAGCATCAGACAGCCTGACTGCAAGTATGAAAACTCAGAAGAGGTGGTGGTGACACAGGTGCATGTCCGATGATACTCCTGGCTTCCTCCTGCCATGCCCCCTCCCCAATACACCAAGGATGGCCTGAGTCCCGAGAGGCAGGGGCCCATACCGGATCCAGGGACCATGCTAACCCCCCTCCCCAGTTGTGACAAAGAAAACATATCACAACAGTAAACAGAATGAAGGTAGTGGGAAGGGAGAGCTCGAAGGCAACTGAGGTGAGAGCAGCTAAACTGGGTAATTTATACCCAGCAGGCAGACCTGAGGGAAGCATGCTTCCCTTGGGCCTGCCCCCCTTTCAGACAATCAGAGGACTTCACGTGCCCCTCCCTGATTGGCTAGCCAGCCCTGCCCCCGCTATGAGGCATAGGAAGCCCAGAGTTTCCCGAGAAGAAGGATGCCTAGCAAAGATGGTGGGCAAAAGGAGCACCCACCACCACAACTACCCCACCCAGTAAGTTGAGAAGGGGACTTTCTAGATCAAGGAAAGTGTTGGTGCCCCTCTATTCCACTTTAGTCAGACCTTACTTGAAATATTGTGTCCAATTCTGGGAACCATAATTTAAGAGAGATATTTACAAGCTGGAATGTGTCCAGAGGAGGACAACTAAAGTGATCAAAGGTCTGAAGACCAGGCCCTATGAGGAGCATCTTAAAGAACTGGGTATGTTTAGCCTGTAGAAGAGAAGGTTGAGGGGAGACATGATAGTCATGTATAAATATCTGAAAGGGTGTCATGAGGAAGAGAGAGCAATCCTATTTTCTGCCCTTGAAACTAGGACTAGGAGCAATGGATTCAAATTACAGGAAAGGAGAGTCTGCCTGAACATTAGGAAGAACTTCCTGACTGTATAAGCTGTTCAGCAGTAGAATTCTCTGCCTCAGAGTGTGGATGGAAATGCCTTCTTTGGGGACGTTAAAACAGAGGCTAGATGTCCATCTGTCAAGGGTGGTTTGATTGTGTTCTCCTGCATGGCAGGGGGTTGGACTGGGTGGCCCATTCAGTCTCTTCCAACTCTATGATACTATGACTGTCACACTGTATTATCAAACCAAGAGTTTTTTGGTGTCATGAGCTGCAAGTCACTTCTGGTGTGAGAGAATTGGCTGTTTGCAAGGATGTTGCCCAGGGGATGCCCGGATGTTTTGATGTTTTTACCATCCTTGTGGAGACTTCTCTCATGTCCCCACATGGAGCTGGAGCTCATAGAGCGAGCTTATCTGCGCTCTCCCCGGGTTGGATTCGAACCAGTAACCTTCAGGTCAGCAACCCAACCTTCAAGTTATCAGTCCTTTCGGCACAAGGGTTTAACCCACTGTGCCACTGGGGGTTCCAACCAAGAGGGTAAATGATAGTATCAATGAAGTGGTCAAAACTGAAATATTACCAACATTCTCAGATACTCTGAATCATGTCATTGTGTTGTTAGTTCAATAAAGCTTCTTTTGCCATTTTAGTATTTTAGAATACTCACATCTGTTCCCACATATCTTTATTCTCTCTTCTAACTGACACTTTTGTTGTGACCTATATGCAAACATTGGTGTTCCCCACACACCCTTTCCCAACTGCAGAAGCTCTTATAAGTACATAAGGCAAATGCATCAGTGTTACAGTGGACACAAAAAAAAATAATCAAAAACAGTCATCTATTTGATTCATTGTAACATATGAGTGATGGTCGCTTGGCTTGGCTTGGTGTTTGTATGTCTTTGGAGATTTGGAGATATATAGAATTCAATGAATTCTTGATTTTTTCTAAGAAACATGTCAGTTGGCATAGCTGGCACACCTGTCAAAGCCCTGTTAAGATTATTCCACAAAATCAAGTCCTTCAATAGTGTAGAGCCCACATATCCCTCTGGTCTACAATTAAACAGTCTGGATGATAAGTGGATGTGAAGATAAATAAATCATATAAGAACTATGTCTCTTTTGCATCAGTAATATCAGGAAGGAGGCAAAATGAAATTTCAACATAACATCACTGGCATGGGAACTTCTCCATTACTGGAGGGTACATAACAACTAGACCCTGGAGGCCTGCTATGACAAGTTTTGAGACCATTTGAGGCTATAATTGCTTATACTCATAATGATCATGTCACCATTTCTGGAACATTTCCTATAAAGGAATCAGATCACTGTTTAGTGAAGTTGTATGGAATTAATTTCAGTTGAAGTAGCTATGATCGGCAGTTTAAAAAGGTAAAAGAACTGTAGCAATAAGTAGTTCATTATAAAAGTATCTTAATTATCTTTAACTTTTTTCTGACAATGTGCTTCACCAGAATTTTCATGCTTCACAGTATAATAGATTCTAATTACTCCGTTTTCTGTGTGAGAAAAATGCATTAGAATATAATATTTCTGTTGTAGATGGGGCTAACTATCTCAGCTAAATCGTTGATTGTTTAGAAATTTAACTAAATTTCTTTTTAAACATACTCTCTCAAATCAGGATAAAACATTTGAATTATCTGGTTCTCTGTTTCACCATACAAATATGCAAAAAGCTTGTTAGTTTACCTTATTACCTTAGCTCAGGTCTTTTGAGAATGTAATTACAAAATATGGCAACAAACTTCATGATCTGTTATTCCCTTTATCCTAAATGCCTTTGACTGGGCAAATGCATGGAGGCCAACATTTTCCCCTAGACTCCCAGAAACTGCAACCACCCTATACCAAGTCCAGCTCTTTCCATTGTCCTCAGCAGCTCTTCTCAAAATGGTGACAGGAAGTGATCTTATACAGAATGTAAAAAAGCTATTACTCAACATTTTCCTAGAAAGGAAATTGAATTGTTTTGTGAGAAAAGGGACAAAGACATGTGGAAAGAGAAGCTGTTGAGTTTCTGTTTCATAAATCAGGCACTGTATAATGTCCTAGAAAGGCTATACAACACAAGATGTGAGGCACTCACAATTATATCTCCCATGTTCACCAATTTTAATTAAAATAACAGTTCCAACACATGTCTTTCTCTGTGTGAATACTTTCCCTCCATTATAACTTGTCCTTCACAATTGCTATCCTCTATAGCACATTTGGCAAGACCTGCAGGCTGAATCCGGCCCACCACATCATTTTATATGACCCACAAGGCTTTGAATGCCAAGTCAACACAGTTATGTTAATACAATCTTCCAATTACAACTGGTCCTTTGAAGGCAACCATTAGGCTGATGTGGCCCTCTGTGAAAATGGGGTTGGCACCCCTACTCTATTGGATAAAAAATTGTGGTTTTTCCTACACATTTTGTAGTTCAGCTCTAAAGTTATTACTAAAGCAGAAAGAGAGGTGCAGAGATCAAGTTGCACACAGTATAGTCACCTACAAGTGTTCACGCTTTGGGGATAAATATGTCACATTTCCAGACTAAATCAGCAAATGGGACTGAGACCATTTATCAATGTAACATACCAAGATTTCTAAAAAAAAAAATAAATCTAAAAATTGCTTTTATCAGGTATTTTCAGAATCATTTTGATAGATATTTTTCAAGTTTACACCATCCTAAAATTTGTGTTTCCCCCCTCTCAAAATGTGGTGGAAAGTAACTGAAAAATACAAGAACAAGTGTAAACATTTTTTTTTGGCTGCTAGTTGATTCTAGGTTTTAGTTTGAACTTTAAAAGTACAGTACTATGGAAGTTGCTGAGCCTTTTTGGGGGATAGCATTCAGAAAATTGATAGGACCTTTAAAGTTGAGCAGCACATGAACACCAAACCACATCTACTTCTAGCATGTAGATATATTTCTCTCTTATTCGAAATTAAATTTAGGTGCAGAGATGGTTGTTTAGGAGAGGAAAAATAATGTATAGGAAAGGAAAATGTATCGCTTCACTCCTGGACTGCTGCTTCTTGCTTCCCAATTCAGCCACATTGCACAACCGTAAAAAATATTGTCAGATCACTTTAGCTTAGGGACGGATGGGATAAGTCTTCATAAGATTTCCCTTACACATATATTTTATTTTATTAATGGGAAAAACATAGCTATATGCTGGACAGTGAAGAGAGCTGATAGGAAGAAAATCAATTCATTTGAAATGTGCTGCGGAAGAAAAGTTTCACAGATATTCTGAATTGCCCACCCCCACCCCACCTCACCCCAAATAAATAGATTCTGCAAATCAAGTGTAAACAGTCTCTAGAAACCAAGATGACTAACTGAGATGTTCCTATTTTGGAGATATCATGAGAACACATGGCTCACTAGAAAAGTCTATCTACTTGGAAAGGTGAAAGACAATAAGAAAAAAGGGGTAGCTACATTCCAGATGGACAGGCTCAATCAAGAAAGCTAAACCCAGAGTCTGTAAGACCTGAGCAGGGCTACTGATAACCTGATGACTTGGAGATCTCTCATTCATAGTGTTGCCAAATGTTGAACTCAGCTGAGGGGCTGTTACCCACATTATTATTCTTAATCTTATTGTTATTATGTTTTTATACTCCACCTTTTGTCCCCAAAAGCAGACTCAAAGTAACTCAATAACAAAGCTACATGCTTTGCAGTAAATGTGACAGGTAAGTTAGCATTGAGAGTAAAGAATCTCTTCCAAGGTGTAATGAGAAGATGTTAGAGGAGCCATATGTGCTTTGCCTGCTATTTCCAAGTGAATTAAAAATCTACAAAAATGCTTCTGTGCAGGTTGTGAAGTGGCAACATGGAAATATGTGGTTAAACACTTCTTCTTGTGCTGTCTCTTTTCCCATCTTTTTGATTTACTCATGATATCAACAAGAAGATAGACTCATGTGGTCTAATTCAAGAAAGCTAGATGCCTCAGTTTACTTAATAATAGGGGCAGCTTGTGACTGGTGCCAAAGGAGCTACTGCCAAATACGTCATCCCCTCTGCTCACCATCCCATCTCCACTTGCTTGCCCCCCCCCGTTGTTTGCTCGCTTGCTCATCTGTTTGTCAGCCCCCTTTCCCACTTGTCTACTTGCTTGCTTGCCCCCCTCGCCATCCCACCCCTGGTCACTTGCCTGCCCCCTTGCTTGCTTGCCCACTGCCCTACTCACCTGCCCCCACTTGCCCGCTTGCTTGACCCCCGCTTGCACTCTCCTGCCCCCCTGCCCCCCTGCTCACCCCCCTAGCTCACCAACCCCATTTACCACACTGTGAATGCCACTCCCTGGTTTGGGCACTCTGTCTCTAAAAGGTTTGCCATTACTGACTTAGGAGGGCTTCGTATTACTCGTACTCCTGCAGTTCAGGAAGAAGAGACATTACAGTCAGATAAGATAAGGTGATTTCCTAAGTCAAAGATTTACTATAGACTGCAGTATATTCATTCAGAGATTTTCTATCCATCTTCTTTAAATGATTATTTGATTTAAAAAACAGCAAAGGAGAATCATACCTAGCACTATTTTTGCAGAAAGGTAATAAAATCAAGACCAGGGGTATGAAAATCTGTTGTCCTTATTGCTATGATGGCTCCTTTAATCTTGATTAATCTTGTGTTCCATTCCAGTTTCATAATGCTTTGGTAGACAGGGTTTCAAAAAATATATATTCATTTTGTGGTACAATTTTCCTGACCGATCAAAATGTGTCCGTTGGTACAAGTTTTTCAAATATAAGGTTCTAAAAATCTGTGCATTTATCATATTTATGCCTAGTTTTGTGTTCATTGTTTTCTAAGAAATATTTATTTACTTGTTCATAGAAATACTTATACAGTCAGTTTTCTTTATCCATGGACACTGCACTCATGGATTCATGCATCAAAGGCTTGAAAATGTTTTTAAGAATCCCCCCCAAATAAAGCATGATTTTGCTATTTTACATAAGGAATACCATTTTACTATGTCACTGTGTATAATGGGACTTAAACATCCAGGGATTTTTGTATCTATGCAGATGCCCAAGCCTAGCAGATGCCCAAGGTTCACTATATTCTTCTGTATATAATAAATTGCAAGATGGCCTACAATAAAATCAATTTCATCCTTGGAACTTTAGGAAGTGTGCAGATTTCCTAATCAAGATGCCCTTAGTGACATTTCCAGACTTAAAAGGTGCAAAATGTACATTTCCATAGGCAAAGATGAGCCCAGCACATTTCCTGTCCATCTTCAGTCAAGACAGGTGGTTGGGGAAAATATCACTGAAGGGAACTCCTTTGTTTTTCATTCATTTCATGCTACTGGCACTCACCACAAATGCTCAATGCCTCTTTCATGATTAACAGTGGCTCACAATTGACAAGAAACATAATTGACAATGACAAGGTTTCCCCTTCTGTCAGTCTTTATATTAGTGGATGCTAACCCTGAACATCTTGTGGAGGAAACTACAGGGAATTTGAAATCTTTTTTTAAATCAGAAGGGCTTCAACTCTGGATGTTAGCAGAATGAAAATAAATCCCATGTGAATTCAACAAGAGCTTCTGTTCTGGCTGCTACAGAAGAGCAAGAAATGTATTTCATGTACTTTCAGAGACAAAGCAGGAATCAGGTCCTTTGTGTCTGCAGCTGTCCTCACTTATGACTGATAAGCTATAGCTTGTCAAAAACTTCTATACACGTCAGTTATAGGTATGGTAGCTGTGTGCTTGCTTGTATTCAGTGCCTTGGTGGAAGGTATACTCTGCCTTGGTGATTTCTTTGAAGCTATAAACTTACCAAGTGATCTCAAGTCAGTCATATTATCTCTCTAACACATACCTTTCTCAAAGGGCTGCTGTCAAGAAAACCATAGGGAGAAAGGCCAATCATGCTGCCTTCAGTGCCTTGGAGGAAAGGCAGGATAATCATAAAATTAATAATAATTAAAACAAGCTAAAGAGAACATAGGTCCAATGAATGGTTGACCCTCTTTCACTGAGAAATGAGAAAAAAAACTAGGACAGGCTGCTCAATAGTCTCCTGCAATTTATAGCCATTTTTGTTTTAATTGGTGCTCTTTTATCCCTCTAGTTTTTCTTTTGCTTCTTCACTTCTACTGAATATTTATCTGTCCTTCCTCATCCCAACTGTAACCCCAATTTGCAATCAGGTGAGAAGCCAACTAAAACACCTCACATCCTATCCTATCAAGACCCAAGAAATTAAGCAATTCTTAAGCACAGATTTCAGCAACATCTCGATAGCTTCTTTAATCCTTCTTTTCCTCATTGTGGCATGGGAGTGACAGTAGTCAATCTGACTTAGACGGAGGATTCTCTGGGTAGGACCAGCCCTTTATCCAGAGTTCTTTTTCCCTCTCTTTTCATTTCCTTCTTTGTTTTTTCTTTCTTTTTTACTGGCTCCGCAGAACATTAATCTCTGCCTCAGTACCTCACATTCCTTCACTGCTAATCGGAATGATGGCACTGGTGCAGCAAATAGAGAGAGGTGATCCAATCTCAAGACATCCTTTTTTACCATCCAAATCAACAAAGTGCACCAAGAACACAACCAAGAAGAACGGATCTCAGGATCTTCACGTACAATTGCCCATCGATCGCGTCCCTAGTGTAACTCCATCTACTTGTGGAAGAGACACATAGAATTAAGTACGACATTATCAGACTGAGTGAAATAAAAATGAAAGATTCCCTGCAATGCATATGGAACGATGGAACCAGTACATACCTAGGAAAATGAATGGCCAACTCAATATATGGCAGAGTGGGTTTTATCATGGCCCCACAATTCAAGCATTGTGTCATCAACATACATTTCTACTCACACAATCTATCTATTATTAATTTATTTATTTATTGCATTTTATTGGACCAATTTTTATACTTGTTTTCTCACCCTTAGGGGGACTCAAAGCAGTGTACAGCATAATAGATGGCAAAAATTCAATGCCTCACATACATATAAAACAATACAATACGTGTGATGTCTCATGGGCCATGTAGTCCCGTTCCCAGTACTATTGTGGCAGATGAAGAGGAAAACTTGGGTTTCCCACCATTTCAGCCAGAATTGGAGCCCTTGCACCTGCAAGATGTTTGCCCACCAGAAGTCAGCCAAACAAGCCTTGAGCAGAAATCTCCCCCATTTTCTCGCCGGGATTATTATAATCGAGATAGAGGCGCTCGGGAGGCGACTCGCAGGAGCGCCAGGATAGCTGCCAGACAATTAGCTGATTAAGTCTGTTTCCCTTGGGAAACTTTAAGGAGTCATGCATCTGGACACAGTATGGGTTTCGTTTCTTGTTCCCCAGGGAAAGTGTTCCTTGGCGGGAAAACAAGATCCTATATAGGTGTTTGCCCGCAAAGAAATCCTTGCGGAGTCAATTCGTCACCTTGTGGAGTGAGATCGTGTGTGGACTACGCTACTCCAGTCTTTTGCCTCCAGGACCAAGTTCCAAGCCTTGTTTCACGGACCTTGTTCTAGCATCAAGCTTTCCTTGTTCCACGGACCTCGCCACGGACCCTGTTCTTGCTTATTGTCTTTTGTAGCCACGTATCAAGCCTTGTTGCCAAGAATCTAGTTTGTTTCCAGCCTTGTTGTCAAGCTTCATTGGACTAAAGGACCCTGTCATTTCCCCACACTTTGCCTGGCAAGGTGTGTGTTTCAGTTATTGGATTATAACTTTGGACTCTAATATCACATATTGGACATTGTTTTCCTGGACTATATTTGACCTTTCCTGAAAGGTCTACTTCTGAGCTATATTCTTCACTTGTTTTTATTGACTTTATATATTCCTTTAATAAAGATATTAGATAGATTCTGGTCTCCGTGCATGGTTATTGGTGCTCTGCAGCCTGGGTCCTGACAATACATATCTAAAACAATAGCATATAACTTTAAATTAAAATCATTTAAAAAAAACCTATACAGACCATCAGGCATGATCATAAATATTTTAAGTATTACATCAATCCTGTGATTGTCATTTAGCTGCTTCAATATTGCTGCCAATATTGCGGTGAATGCCTGTTTGCATAGCCAGGTTTTGAGCTGTTTCTGAACATCAGGAGAGAGGGTGCCAATGTAATCTCACTGTGGAAAGAGTTTCACAGCTGAGGGGCCATCATTGAGGAGGCCCTGTTTCTCGTCCCCACCAATTACATCTGTGCAGGCGGCAAGACTGAGAGCAGGATCTCCCCAGCTGATCTTAGCACTCTAACAGGCTCATAAAGGGACATGCACTTGGACAGGTAATCTTATTAAAGTTCTCAATGTCCCCAATGCGACAGGCTGTCTGTTCCAAGTATATGCATCAACTGTACATTTTGATGAGCAGGAACATGCAGACTTCTATGAAGAGTTGACTGATGCTGTAAAGGCCTGTTGAAGCTGCTACAAGTTTTTGGTGGGTGACTTCAACGCACATATGAGCCTTCAGAAACAAGGAGAAGTGTACATAGGACAATTCAGCGATGAGCAGAGAAACAACTCTGGAGAACAACTTGCTAATTTCTGTGAAGCCTTCCATTTGTGGCACAGAAACAGCCACTTCAAGAAGCCATCAGCTCAAAAATGGACCCACATGATCCCAGATGGACTTCACAAACTCGAACTTGATCACATTCCCTGCAACCGTCATTGCATAATGGATATAGCAGTAGTACCATTTTTCATGACTGGAAGCGATCAAAGGATGCTTCAATCGGAAGTTCATCTCATTCAGAATAGCATCAAGTTGGACTGGCTGTTGAACAGAAAACCTGCATGATGACTACTAGATGCTGATGCAGCATCAGTGGCAGCAGTCTCTGCAATTTTTTGCTCTTTGCCTGACACTGATGAACACTATAAACAACTTGTGGAAATGCTTGCTGGAATCAACCAAATGGCCACAAACCATGCCTCTTGCCATGCTACAAGTAGGTTGTCGGAAGAAATGAGATGTCTTTTAGATAAAAAAATCATCTCCTGAATTTCACAAATTATCCAGGACATGCGCAGAAGCAGTATATCATGATCACAAGGAATATGAGAAATCACAATTTGCTCTCCACAGCCAAAGACAGAAGGAATCTCAAAAAAACTGCTTGTGATATGGCCGAGTATAGATAAACAATCCCATGTTTAAAGACCAGTGAATGCAATCGAGTCACTTCCAAATTTCTCATTGAGCAGAATATGCAATTGTTTTACACCAACCTATTTTGCAGTGCTCTACCACAGCAGCTTCATACTCCTTCTCCATCCAACACCACACTTCCCTTCCTCACATGTGAAGTTCATTTAGCCATCAAATACATGCCAGCTGAAAAGGCTCCAAGTCAAGACATCACTGCAGAACTTTTAAAAGCATGCTAACCTCCTCTTTACAAAGAACTTGCCTCCTGCTTCTCTTGTTATCTAGCAGACAGCCATGTACTGAAGACTTGGAACACCTCAAAAACAGTCCTTATTTTTTTTTAAAAGAGACACAGAAGATCTAAGGAACTATCATCCAATAATTGTCCTGTAGGTTATCTAGAGAGTCTTAATTAGGTATATTCTAGCCTGCATCAGGAGAATATTGGAGGAGGCACAGATGGTTGAACAAGTTGGATTCCGCAACTCAATCTCCACCATTGATCACATTCTGACTGTTAATAGAATATTGGAAGTGGCTCGTGAATACCAGATGCCACTCATCCTCACTTTGCTGACTATGAGAAGGCATTTGACAGTGTAGAACCAGAGTGAGTGTTGAGGCCTGAAGTCTTGGCCTCTGAGGATGAGGTTGAAGATTTTTTGTGTGAGCCTAGTAATTCTGTGGGGGAAAGTGAAAGTTTTTTTGGATGTTTTGGATAGATCCGACCGACCGTGTTTCTCATGAGAATCTCCCAGGATTGACTGTGAACGGCATGTGGGGGAGACCGGAGAGTAACCCAGTGTCTATTGCTCAGATGGAAGAGTGTGAAGCAAAGACAGATTCATTGTTCTCAAAGACTGAAAGATAAGCAAAGGGAGCCAGGTGTGGGAAAGAATGATCTTTAGGTAAGAGGGAGACATCTTAAGGAATCTGGGGCTTTATCCAGAGTGATCAACATTGGAATTTTGTGTATCAAGTTGCCTGTCTAGGAAGCTCCGTGTCAGTTTTTGAAGCTTGTTTTCTTGCTTAAGTTGCCTGTCTCTTGTTAGGATAACAAATCTTTCAAGTTTTCAAGCGTTTGGAATTATAGTCAAATTCAAGTTTTCAAGTCTTTGGAATTATAGTCATGTTTTGAGTGCCACTGGCTTGGGATTACAATTTCTTGTTTTACCTTCTGTGATTTTTAGATTCATGTTCAGAGTTGCTCTTTGCCTGTTGTCAAACTCTTGATACCTAACTGATGGATGCACTTGGATACTGTTTCTACAATCTGGATTTTGCTTTTACTTTCTTGCATGCTTACTCTGCATATTTTAAATGACTTTTAGAGAATTGCTTGCATTATTTTGAAGCTGATACTTGTTATATATTCCTTGTTTAATTAATAATAATAATAATAATAATAATTGTACGGTTTTCTGGCATTGTATATTTCTGCTGCTTCTGTGATTGTTCATTTGTATTTTGATTCCGTAGCCCACTTGTCGATGGATGTCCAGAATCAGCAGCATCCACTGCGGTCCTTTTATCCTGGGCGAGCCAGTATAGACTTCGTTTTGGTTTGATTTTCCATAATGCGAATGGGTTAGGTGCTCTTAGTTCCACTCCTCAGCTGAGACCTCTCTGGCTTGGTTGGACCTGCCGGTAGTTACACTACCGCCAGCACAGCTCTCAGCATCATTGGAGCAGTTAAGCCCCCCCACTGCGACAAGGTGGCACCATCCCAGGTGACAGTCGCATTGACTAAAAACAACAGGAAAAACTCAGTCGCTATCAGAACCTCAAGATTGAACTTTAAATTCTCTGGCAGAAACCAGTGCAGGTAGTCCCGGTGGTGATTGGCACATTGGGTGCCGTGCCAAAAGATCTCAGCCGGCATTTGGAAACAATAGACATTGACAAAATTACGATCTGCCAACTGCAAAAGGCCACCCTGCTGGGATCTGCGCACATCATCCGAAAATACATCACACAGTCCTAGACACTTGGGAAGTGTTCGACTTGTGACTTTGTGATACAAAATCCAGTATATCTATCTTGTTTGCTGTGTCATACAATATAATAATAATAATAATAATAATAATAATAATAATAATAATAATAATTTATTTTTCTATTCCACCACCATCTCCCCAAAGGGACTTGGGGTGGCTAACATGGGGCCAAGCCCAAAACAGAAACAAAATATAACAGTTAAAACCAATATAAGTAAATAAAAACAATATCAACATAACATTCAGATATAATAGACAAATTAAAAACACATAATGCAAAAACAGCATAATGACCCGATAGAGAAGGTAGTAAAAACAGCATCACCATCAATGGATAAAATGGGGGCAATTGTTCGAATGCACATTTGAAAAACCATGTTTTTAGCTGTTTAATAAAGACAGACAGGGTTGGGGCCAGTCTAATCTCCCTAGGAAAGGAATTCTAGAGCCGAGGGGCCACCACAGAGAAGGCCCTCTCCCTCGTTCCAACAAGCTGAGCCTGTGATAATGGAGGGAATGAGAGGAGAGCCTCCCTAGAAGATCAAAGAGATTGTATAGGCTCATAGGGGGAAAGGCGGTCACAAAGGTAGACAGGTCCTGAACCGTTCAGGGCTTTGTAGATGATTACCTGCACCTTGAATTGGGACCAGATAGTGAACAGCAGCCAATGGAGCACCTTAAACAGGGGTGTTGACCGCTTCCTGTAAGTTGCTCCAGTTAGCAGTCTGGCTGCTGAATGTTGGACTAATTGTAGTTTCTGGGCCTTCTTCAAGGGCAGTCCCACATAGAGTGCATTGCAATAATCCATCCTGGAGGTAACTAAGGCATGGACCACTATAGCCAAGTCCAACTTCACGAGGTACGGTTGCAGTTGGTGCACAAGTCTTAACTGTGCAAAAGCCCTCCCGGCCATCGCTGACACCTGAGAGTCAAGCATCAGCATTGAATCCAGAAGGACCCCCAAATTGTGGATCTGTGTCTTCGGGGGGAGTGTGACCCCACTCATCACAGGTTGCCACCCAATACCCCGATCCAACGAGTGACTAAAATCATTATTATTGTTGAACTGTGTGGTGTCTGGGTGAAAAAGGAGCAAGCAGATGGCTGGACTGCAACAGTGCATATGGAAAAGTCTGAGGGAGCAAGGAGTACATCCAAGCATGCTATAGCGGATGTATAACAATGCTGAAGCCTTTGAAACGAAAAGTTGCTATACCTGTATGCCAAGGTGTAGGTGTATGCCAAGGTGATCCCATTCACCTAATCTTTTTTCTGCTGCTCTGGAAAGTGTAATAGGAGGCTTTAATTGTTTGGGCAAAGGTATACTCATTGATTGGCTCAGTCTTAAGCACCTGTGCTTCACTGATGACATAGTTTTAATCACACATATAGCCTCAGAAGCCTCCAGCATGCTTAGCAAGCTTTATAGCAGAAGTCGGACAACAAGTGAAAGACGAAGGTACTCTGAAACAACTTCCCAGATGGTGCTGCAGTTACTGTAGATGGCATCAACCTTGAAAATGTAGAAGAAGAAGTCTATCTCAGAAAGCTGTTAACGTCAAGAAATGAAATGAAGCTGGAATTGAACAGACGCAGAAAAGCAGGATGGGCTTCTTACAATTCTATTAAAGCCCCTGCAGATTCAACCAGAAGTACATTTCTATGAGCTCAATTGTTCGACTCTAGTGTGCTTCTTGCCCTATGCTATGGTGCAGAGACATGGACAATGACAAAAGCTCTTTCAGAATAGCTACAGGTCGCACATGCCTCCCTTAAAAGACAGCTTGTTAGGATGTCTTTCCAAATACAGAGAAAATGTGGACTGCACAATGAGAATGTTCAAAAAATATCAAAAGTGAAAGATCCTCTATTCCATGTTGTCCAACTCAAACGTCACTTTGCAGGCCATGTGATGGACAGAACAGATGAGGGCTGGAGCAATGACATGGCAACATGGTACCTGAGGGGATGGATGAAATGTCTTGGTAATCCTCTGTGCATAATATTTATTTACAAAAATATTTTAAAATAAATGAATGATTGGTGTCTTGTTTATGTGAGAGAAAACACGTTGAAAATTGGCATTGAGCAGATTACATTTGTATAAGAATAGACTCATAACATAAAAATTCCAAACAACAACTGGCATTTACATCAAAATATGCTCATCCATATATATGTATTAGTGTATGTGTGAGAGAGGAGGTTAACCAAAGAAATTTTTAGAGGCATATGAATTAGAATTCGAAGGTAGCTGAGGACTGTATCATGAAGTTGTTGATTTTCATGGTCATGGGCTTTTGAAAAGAATGTACTGACATTTCACTCACTTTTTATTTAGATGTGTTTCAGCCAACGTTCATTGTCTCTGAGATCTGATGACAATCAAAGAAGAATCTACTTAGTTACCAGTACCTGGATACTTTGCACCATCGTTTTCAAATTCTATCAGTACAAAGAATATAACTAGTACAAATGCTCTTCAGCTCCCTCAGCAAAGAACAACCTTTATCTAGATTCAAAAGAAAAGAAAAGAAAATCCATCTAAACATTATAAGAGCCTTTTGATGAAAAACACTGCTAATAGTACCTAAGTGTGTGGTGGACTCTCTTTCTCAGGTAGTCTTTAAACATAGGTTGAATACCCATTTGGTGAGTGTTTTACTTCTGTCTTCCTGTACAGAGGATCTTGGACCACATGGTCCTTGTCATCCTTTCCAAATCTATGGCCAACAGATCTCTGTAATTTTTATTCTAAACCATGGGTTGGGAACTTTTTTATCTTGTGAATTTTAGAATAAGAGTTAATGACCACAGCCTAGCAGTGGATAGGGATAATAACACTTTTCAAGCAGAAAATAAGATGAACAGTACACAATGTTATTATTCCTATCTAGACATTTCCCCATCAAAGATTTAAAAAACACGGCTCAATTCAGTGCATACCATAGCTGCTCAGAAGCATATCTGCTCAGTTTCTTCGACTGCAAACCAGAACTCAGTTCTGCATATTCCCTGGTTGCAGTTCCGATGAGTTCAACTCTTGGACGTCATATATCTTCTGACCTCTGACCACTAATAAATAGAAAATGATGCTCTGGACAGTTGTGGAACTTCAGAAGTCATATCTAGTCCATGGATCAGATATTCACTACCTCTGTTCAAGGATAACTCACTTCACTTTCCTCAGACTAAAGCTCATTTCAGTTTATGGTTTCAAACTGTACTTTTGCAACCTTTTCTTCCCTTTCTTCCTTCAGTTTTACTTCTCTGTTCATGTGTGTTTCTTTCCTCTCGGTTTAGTCAGATTTTAAAGCAACTCATGGCCTCCAAGAACTTTACGAAAATTTCTCTAAAATATCAGGTTGAAGGGTTTCTTTGGCCCCCATTTTCTCATTTGAGACTCATAGAAAGTTAAATTCTATGGCCTGAAACTTCTCATCTATGACATTCAATTGCCACAACCCTTTTTGGGCAAAATATCTTCTCTTCCACTTGTAATGATGAGGCCATATCAGCATTCTGGTCTTCTATTTCTAATTTATTCTGTCTATTTAACTAATTGTGCCATGCCTCTTTAGATCTTAATCTTCTCTATCCATGCCCACCCAAATTGTATGTCATCTCAAAAATACTTTTGTGCAGAAATATTATCTTCACTCTCTGTTGCCTCAAAATTTCTCTGTTCTACGTCTCTGCAACATTCATTTTTTTCATATTTAAAAGAAAATGCACATGGTTTCTTTATTTCTTTCTATCATCCTGTCTCTGTAGAAGAAATCAGGACCATGTAGACCTCCAAATGTGTCTGTATTACAACTGTATTATTCTCGCCATTAGCTATGCTGGCTATAGCTTCTGGAACTTGTGGTTTAATAAAATATGGAGAGCCAAATGATTCCCACCTTTTCCCTGTGGTCATTATAGTAACTAAGCTGTTCATACTACAGTTCCAAAATTCATTGCCATCCTTTTAAGCACTGGTTCATGAAGTCACTCAATCTGAAAAATTTCCATCTATTTGTTTCCATTCTCCCATCTTTCTTTTGTGGGTTTTTTTTGTTTACAATAAAACAAATTTGGTTGCTTTAAACTTCTAAGCTTTTTCTGTTGGTCTGTCATCTGAGAACTGCAGCTAGGATCAAGGAACACCATGACTCCAAAATAAATATTTGATTCCAGCCATGTTTCTGTTGGGTGCAGTTGTGCACAGTTAGACATGTGCCTGTGAGAAGATTTATGAGGATTGTGATGTCACTAGCTCATTGGTAGAAACACCATTGCTTGCTGATTAAATGTCTCTCATGGACTTTGCGAGACTATAGGAGTTCACTCTATATAGCAGAAGCATACCTATGGTCTTGCCATAATGTGAGCATAGCATTATTCTGCTCATCAGCTTGCTATTGAAGACATCAAGCTTTCTTGGTTCATGAATATGAATAAAAATGATAGCAGCTAAAGAAACCACTTGTAAGATGACTTCATGTTCATATTCCATGTCTCTTGTAAATGTGATTGTACTATGCCTTTCTAATAAAGAGAGAGAGAGAATTTGACTGAGTTAATTATTGAAATTGAGATCTTAAAAACTCCAGAGTTATTTCCCAAGAAATGCTGCTACACAGTTTTCTAACATACATGCTCTATTTAATCTTTAGTCTGACAGCTTGTCAAAACTAATTACATCTAGAACTATGAAGCACAAGAGGTCAATGAATTGGTGGGGCCTCCAAGACACTATGAGGATAAATTATTTAGAAAAGAGACTTACAGTAAAAAACTGAAATTAATTCCTTGGCAACAGAAGACTGAAGAAGGATAGCATCTGAAAGGCTCCATGATCCCCCATTCTTGCTGCACAGACAAGATAATGAAAAGAGAGAACGCCATGGGAGTTATCATTTAAAGAGAACATGGGAGGGGCAAGTAAAGCATATGAATAGACAGAAGCAGAAGCAGGCATTTTTTGTGACACAAAGTGAAAATAATATTTTTGTGTAGTGCTACACAGAAACTGAGATTATTTTATTCTAGGATTCTTCTCATCATTGGGGAAACATTGTTTTTATTCCAGGTTTCTTGTTGACATTGGGGAAACATGGTTTTCAGTCATTTGTTTTGAATATTTTTAGATATTCTTCCTAGCCAAGCATGGGTTGCCTGGTCCTTGAATGACTGGCCTTGGGAGGCATCCTTGGAGACAAGGCATTCCAGAAGGACTGTCTCCAGCAATTTCCTGTGATATGGAAGAGTGACCCCTTTCAGAGTGCATTGGCTCCAAGGATGAAATAACCCCTTTCCACAGTTCTTCAAGCTGTGCAGTCAGAGGGGCTGTTATTCAATGGACTGCTACATGAATGATTTGTCACTGCAGATGGTATATAGATCACTGTACTTTTGGGCCAAGATCGTAAACTCTGGATTTAAGCATATGTGTAAAGAACTCAAAGCAGCTTATTTTAATAGATATGCATAGGTCATGTATTGGTTTCCATTCTAGTTATATATGGCAACATTTATATAAATCTTAGCTAAATAGGGTTGTAGTGCACTGTTAAAATCAAAAATTGATTTTGTGCAGATCTCTCTATTATGTGGAGAGCTATAACCACATGGAGCGCTATAACGGCATGCAGCTGAACATCATTTTAGTTGTTTATTCAGATCTTTCATCAACAGAGGGGAGGTGGGATAGGCGGAGGCAAGACTGGAGTATGTACTCCATTTCCTTCTATTAATCCACCTTGATAACAACTGGAAAGAGTTAAGGTTGAATTTATGTTATCATATACTGTATATATGCAAGCAGAAGCTGACCCGAATATAAGCCGAGGCATCTAATTTTACCACGAAAACTGGGAAAACACATTGACTTGAGTATAAGAAGGGGATAGGAAATGCAGCAGCTACTGGTACATTTCAAAAATAAAAACATACACTAATAAAATTACATTAATTGGGGCATCAGTAGGTTAAATGTTTTTGAATATTTACATAAAACTGTAATTTACGATAAGACTGTCCAACTCTGATTATCGATATACTCGAGTGTAAGCCAACCTGAATATAAGCCGGCCAATACCCTCACTCGAGCATAAGCCAAGGGGAGCTTTTTCAGCCCTAAAAAGGGCTGAAAAACTCAGCTTATACTCGAGCATATACAGTATATCAGAATTACATTACTAGAACTGTAATATGCATATTAGTATTGCCTTACTACAATTCTGATGCATGTTCCAATCCACATTCAATCTCAGTGTACTACTGCTGTTTGGCTTACATAAATTACTATAATATAGACCAGGTTGTCCAGCAGGTTGTCCAGTTAAAACACCAAGAAACTCACAGAACATAATTTCTCTGAAATGAATGAACAAAAGTTCATTTCTTTGAATATTTGAGAGAACAGAAAGGCAGAATATAAAAAAATTAAGAAAGGAGAGACAGAAAATAGGAGTGATTTTTACATGACAAGGTCCATCTAAGATAGTCATTGGAAAAATATTTATTTATTTCTCGCATTTATATCCCGCCCTTCTCACCCGAAGGGACTCAGGAAGGCTTACAACAGTGGCAACAATTAGATGCCCATACAAACCAATATAAAACAGCACATAAAACAGTTAAAACTATTAAAACATTATGAATTAAAAATATACATTTCAAACATAAAATCAGATCTGTTCTTCCCCATGTTTTGTCCATAGTAAGGAGCTCTACATTAAGAGCAAATGATCATCCAGGCATATTAAGAGCAAATGGCCATTCGGGGGATGTAATTATGTAGAGACTGCAATTCAAATGTAGAGGAGATATTTATACCATACAGTTTTCTAGGGGTTGCTGCCTATGGAATAAAATGGAAACTAACATAAAGCTGAGATTTCATTTATTTTCTAAGAAGGGGAGTATGAACATTCCAGTTGCTTTGTTTATTTTCCCTATTTGTATTCTTCGCAATCTGAACTTTTTATTGACTGGCTGATCTTATGACACATTTCCCAACTAGAGTATATGTGGTCACATCGGGTGATAAAATAGTGTGTGAGACAGGCATTATTGAATCAGCAGAAAAGTAAGTCAAGGGTAAAGATCAAAAGTAGAGGGCATCTCCAAGGACCTCTATTGTGCCAATCATAAAATAGCAAGATATTTGATGTTATTTGACACCAGGATTGCTTACATGTGCAAAATGAACCTCACTTGTTGGGAAAAAACTAAAGCCGAATTAATTGATTATTTTACGAGCATGGCTGCTTTATTAAACTGATGTTTTATTATCAGATTCTGGATGTTATTCTGAACTTTAAACGTGGTCCCCAAGTCATCAGTCATGAACATATTGGCAATATTTAAAAGTTAAAAGCATTTTTGTCATGAATATACTTCATACATCATATTAAGGCCATGCAAGTGATGATGGCTACATTCTAACATTCTCTTGGCATAGAATAAAATATCTGCATATGGAAATATGCTATAGCACAGGTTGACCGCCATGCAGAACAGCAACATAGTGCAACTAATGCCAATGACTGTGTGTTGTGCAATGTGCAAAGTATAACTGCAATGCACAACTCTGGTGCACAATTTGATATAGCTACAACGTGGCATACACAACGATCAACAAAGTATATTTGCTTTGTCATGATGAATAATTTGTCCTGAAGCATAGCATGACTTAACACATGATTATGTCATCAATAAAATGCCAATCTTATTGCATTTTTATTTAGGAATAAGGTGACCTGGAACTTAAATGATGCCTCCTTCCACACTGCACACATTTTATAGATTATAATCGACTGCAGAGAAACAGCTTTCTGATAGAAGGCATTTTAACCAAAGCATACCTTGGTTCTAGTAGCTATTTCTCATCACATTCAGTTCTCAGTTCTGGACATTTTAATACAGGCTCTTGGATACAGAATTCATAAACTTTACATTAGCTAATTTTTTAAAAGCTGGAGTGTTTTTCCAAACAATAAAGTTAGACCTATCAACTAAATATTCATTTTACAAGCAATGTGAAGTTCCAGCACATTAAACTTTAGTTATCAGAGAACAAATCTTTTTTTTTTTTTGCAAAGTTAAATGTAGGCTTCATAAAAAGAAGCTTGCTTGCTATCTGATAGATGAATGTACTCAAATATTGTTTCATGCATAAAACCATTAAAATATTTTGTATAAAATGATTTTCAGGCTATGTATTTAAGGTAAAGGTATAATATGGACTATGAATGAATTTCATTTTTAGACCTGGATCTCATCTCCACATTATGTACTTATATGGTAATACAGGCATTTCAAAATCCATCACCACCACCATCCTCATCCAAAACCCAAATCACTTTTGGCCCCAAGCATTTTGTATAAGGGATGCTCAACCTGTAACAGTGAATGGGAAGCAGATTGAATGTCAGAAGGTCCTTTGTCATCCTACTCAACCACTAGTTGGTGAGAACATTTCCTTTGTGCAGGAAGCTTTATTTTGCCAGCCAGAAAAAAAAATGATGAGAAAGGCTTTGCCCAACTTACTGGTCGGAGAGGTTGCAGGGTTGGGTGCTCTCCCGACCGCCATGAAGGCAGAGGGGGCTTCTTCTTCCCTGAAGCCCCCTCGGCGCTGGGAAAAGTTCCCGCCAGATGCGCAGCCGGCCAATGGGAATCAGGCACTGCATGCTCCCTAATTGGCTGGGCTGCCTGCCCGTGGGAAGCCCTGTCAGCCTAAAAAGGCTGCAAGAGTTCCGCACCAGTTAGCGCGCCTTTCCTGTGACCCAGCCCGCCTGCCCTGTAATATTTGGTTAGTTTGAGGTTTCAGTTTAAGTTATTCCTTTGTCACAACTTTATGGTTTGTGGCATGGGCCTGGATCTGGCTTGTGTATCCCTCCCCCATTGGAAGGGGTGGGATGGTCCAGTGTCTTCAAGGGGTGCAACGGAGATGGGATTCCGGTATTGTGCCAGTCAGTAGCAGCAGCACCCCCTGTAGTGGTTATTGGTATTGCACAGGAACGGGCTGCCCGATCCCCAGATCCAGGACCCATGCAGGGCTGCCAACCCTGTGTTTCTTCTGTTAGCAATAAACAAGTTGTGGCCATTTGTTATCCCAACACTGTGTGTGTCTCTTGATTGGGTTCATTAGAGGGAGGCTCTAGTCACGCATGCCCACACAAATAATAAAAAATGAGGAAAGCAAAATGTACTTCGCATTCTGTTTGCTGCAGCAGTGACTGGAGACTGTATCCGTGGAGCAGTGAATTCCCACTTTTCAATCTGAACTTTTATCCAATGTAATGAACCTATTTGGTTGGTAGAATTCAGCACCATGAATAGCTCCTTTAAATTCAAAATTAAAACTCAAAGCAGATTTTCTACCCCACTGCTATGTGACCCCATGAGCTGCCACTGGCTTACTGGCATAGTCCTTAGACAAACAAGTTATGAAAGCCGGCCTGCACAATGCTGTTGTGTGCTCTGGGCAATTACCAGTGTTGGCTAGCTTCTCCTACAATAGTAGAATCCAGCAAAAGTGGTGACAATTTTCCCATCCCACTGCAGTCCAAGCACTTCTACAGCTTGCTCTAAATGACTGGGATGCCTACCAGGGATGCTTTAGAGATGGCTTTTTGGACTGCAGAAAAGAGAGGAAGAGGAAGACATTCCATGTGAATTCTAAATACTGCACCATATAAAAATCACAGGTTTCTTTAGCATAGAAACATGGCAATTAAAATAGTATGAAACTAATAAACTGTGCAGTTGTTTTATCCAAAGGGTGGCAACCTGTTTAGTAAAGTTTACTCATGATTAAACTTTGCATCTGGCACATGCCCTTGCATGCTATTCCAAAAGCTCCTATTGCATGGCATCTGTCAAGCCCCAAAACCATACCCTTCTGGTGGTGGAGAAGTGAGGAATAAGGAAAGTAAATCAGACTATACAATTCTGGTCCCTTTCCCAATCTCCCACGTGTTTTGTTCCTATAGACAACAAATGCCAGAAGAGGATGCTGAAATAAAAAGAAGCAGTTATAGGTGACCAAGCCATCCCAACATATTATGCAGGTACTCCAAGGAGTTTACCAAAGTCGATCCTGTTACAGAATCCATCAGTAACTGAAAAAAACAAAGAAAAATAAATAAATAAAAAGATGTACACCATAAGCTATATTAGACATCGAGAAGTCAAATAAATCAAAAGGTAGTAAGTGCACAAAGGTCATGTATCACAATGGGTTGTTTATGTGGGATTTATCGTCACCTTGACATTGAGATACCAGGTGCTTGACTGCTTTGCATTCCTTTTTAAAGAAGTATCTCTGATGTTCTGGCTTCCTTACTGCTGATATTCCTCATTAGCTGCATCTGTCACTAGTTGTTGCATTTTAAGGGCCTTTCAATATATAACTTTTTACATAAGATTCTTCAGATTCCACAGGGTAAATTATGGCACCAGGGGAAGGAAGAGGCAGGTACACTCAATTTGAGAAAGCAAGTTAGTTTCTCCCTCCCCTTGTGACTGAGCTGGGACAAGCCACTTAACCACTTTAATCTCCCAACATCTTTAAATGGGAGATGTGAGAAGGGAAAAGAGAGCTCTGTTGAGATATCTGACCTCCCTCAAGCTTGGCTGTCACCTACAGAGTTTAGAAAGTTACTTTAAAAGTAATGATCAGAGGTTCAGGAATATTTAAAACAAATTTTGAAAACTCCTCAGACCATGAAGTAAAATTTACAAGCTCTGATAACTGCTTGTAAATAAAGCTTCAATGTCCACACATCACTCTACCGTTACTATTGAACATACAATATTTTTAAATTACTTTAAAAAAACCTAAAATCAAAATAAACTATTAGAAATAAAAATAACCAGAACTGTTGCCCAATATGCAGGGGGAGGTAAGTGGAAAGTCACAGAGCCACATGCCACTCACACACAGTAAAAACGACACCCGAATCTCTTACAAATATGGCATTTTCTAAAATAACACTGAAAAAGAAATGAATTATCCTTTTGCAAGTTGGAATTATAATACAACTTAATTATGACTAGCTATTCTAAATAGTAAATAATTACAGTAGCTAGTTCTTCAGAATTACTTATTTCACATTATAACCACATTTAAGAGGCACTGAGCTGTGTTCCACTATAATACTTTCCCCAAGAAACACAAACTGCTTTATATATGTAAACACTGCAATCCTTATAGCAACACTGTAGAATCATCCTCATTTTATAGGTGGGGAGTAATGACATGATGGCTCTGAACATCCCTATATCACACATAAAAGAAGTAACTAGGAGAAAGTCAGATGCCTAATGCTCCACATTCAGTTTGTATGCTCCACATTCACTTTAGCCCACTAACTTTCAAATCGTACCTCATGTTCCTAACTGTGGAAAACAAGTATGAATTTCTTTCATGATCTGGAAGGTGCACGTCTACATCATGAGTGCTGTGTGGCATATTCAAGCTCTGAATGTTATGTATTTAATTTGGAAATTTGAAATTCATAGATATGCAGGTCAAACCTTATTGCATGAGTTATCAGAAAGGTGCACAGAGGAACTTTCTCTGAAAAGTCTCTTCCACCTGCTTAATGGTTAACAATATGACAGGAGAAAAGTCATCTGTGGGCAAGGAGTTTTGACATAATGGTGACAGCCATCAAAGCCCCCCCCCCCCCCCACACACACACACACACATTTGTCCATGTGTGATTACACCATTTTTAAAACATGGATAGCAGACATTGACATACTTAACTCTGTTCAACCTGATCTTTCCAGCTTCTTTTAAGATATCAACATGCTCAAAATGATGCACTGAGTAAAAATAATCCTGGAGTGATATTGTGATGACTCATGGGCCTTGTAGTCCTGTTCCTAGTACTATTGTGGCAGACGAAGAGGAAAACATGGGGTTTTCGCCGGTTCAGCAAGAGCCGGAGTCTCTTCACCTGCAGGATGTTGATGTTTGCCCTCAAGAATTCAGCCAAACAGGCCTTGGGCAGAACTCCCCCCCGTTTTCCAGGAGGGAAAATTATTCTAAAGATAGGGGAGTCAGGGAGGCTAATCGGAGAAGCCTGAGAATCGCTGCCAAACAAATGGCTGATTAGGTCTGCTTCCCTTGGGAAATTCTAAGGAGTCATGCATCTGGACAGAGTTGGGTTTCGCTTCTCATTCTCTAGGGAAAGAGTTCTGTTGGCGGGAAAACGAGACCCAATATAGGTGTTTGGCGCGAGGGATTCTTTGCGGAGTCAATTGATCAGCTTGAGGAGAGAGATCGTGTATGGACTTCGTAATCCCAGTTCCTTGCTTCCCAGATCAAGCTTCAAGCCTTGCCTTGTCTCACGGTTTTACCACGGACTCTGTTCATGCTTCATGTTCGTCTTGCCTCCAGTCACGGATCTAGTCAAGAATCAAGTTTATTTCCAGCCTTGTTGTCAAGCTTCATTGGACTTTAAAGACTCTGTTATTTCCCCACACTATTGCTTGGCAAAGTGTGTGTTTCGGTCAAGTGGATTAAAACTTTGAACTCTAATATCTTATATTGGACAATACATTTCTGGACTATATTTGACCTCATTTGAAAGGTCTGCTTCTGAACTATATTCTTCACTTGTTTTTATTGATTTTATATATTTCTTTAATAAAGATATTAGATAGAGACTGGCCTCTGTGTAAGGTTATTGGTGCTCTGCAGCCAGGGTCCTGACAGTTTGACTCCGCCACCTTAAGCACCAAACAACCTAAGGCCAGAATGTCTACAGGAACCGGAGCGGAGGCTCAACCACCCAGTTACACCATTTCCCAAGATGAATTCAATCGAATCCGGGACACACTCCGAACGCAGGAGGGAGAAATACGGGGCTTGAAGGAACGCGGGGCCCGTCTCCCTGCCCTAGCGCTACCAACCAAGTTTTCTGGAGAAGCCTCCAAGGTTCATGTTTTCCGTCGCCAGTGCCAGGCGTACTTAGAAGCCCGCCAAGCCGAGTTTCCCCAAGAAGATGTCAAAGTGGCGTGGATCTACAGTCTCCTAGATGGGCCTGCGGCCACTTGGGCGACGGCGCTATATGATGCGGGTTCCACGCATCTAAGCACTGCGCAAAATTTCTTGAACCACCTTAGAAAGACCTGGGGGATCGAGGACGATGAGGAGGCGGCCGGCCATAATCTCCGGCGTCTCTTCCAAGGGGACAGGCCGTTGTCCCGGTACATAGCCGAGTTCCGGGTGCTGGCTCAGAGCACCGGCTGGAACGATATAGCCCTTAGAGGACAGTTTCGCGAGGGCCTCAACATCGAGATGCAGGAAGAAATCTCTAAGGTAGATCCCCCAGGGACTCTTGAGAGACTCATCAACCAGTGTTTACGAGCCGAAGCCCTGCTTGCCAACAAAAAACAGTGGCTCCGAGGCCAGAGTGGAAGAGCTGGAGTAAAACCCCCCGCTTCTGCCAGTGTTCAGCCACGTCCAGTATGGAGATCCCCACCGCCAGCCCCAAACCCCATGGGAAGCGAGGAGGAGCCGATGCAGTTGGGCAATGTGCGCCCCAGACTAGATGTTGTCGAAAAGGCCCGCCGCCAACGTTTGAATCTGTGTTGGTACTGCGGGAATGGGGGCCACTTCGCCAGAGAATGTCCAGCCAAAAAGAAGCCCACCGCCCGCCAGGCGGCGGCGTCCTCCGCAGGGCCGGAGGCGGCCGAGGCGGCTGGAGCAAAGCTGGCGGGGGAAGCCAGCGACCGGGCGTAGAGAGGCTCGCCAACCCGGTCAAAAACCCCACTCAAGAGCCGCAAACCGGGGTCCTATTTCTCCTGGTGGTCACGCTGTGGTCAGTGCAAAAAGGACCCGTCATGATCCATGCCATGATAGACTCAGGGGCAACAAACAATTTCATCGATAGAGAGTATGCCGACTCTCTGGGATTACAATATCATGATTTCAAGAATGCCCGGGTGGTGCAGGCCATAGATGGCAGACCCCTAAAGACAGGTCCAGTAAGCCAATGGACTGAACCCACCAGAATGTGGATAAGGGAACACATGGAAGAAATTTCTTTCTTCGTTACCGAGGTTCCCCACTTCCCAGTGATTTTGGGTATTCCATGGCTGACACTCCACGACCCAAACATCTCCTGGTCCAACAGAGAACTGCAGTTTGCCTCAAGATATTGCCAAAACCATTGTCTAGTAGCCAAGGTCTGCCATGCCACAGACGCAGAGCCCATCATCACCTTGCCAAAGAAATATTCGGACTTTTGGGATGTTTTCAATGAAAAGGAAGCCGAGAAACTACCCCCACATAGACCCTACGACTGTGCCATTGACCTGGTGGAGGGGCCCCCAATTCCACGAGGACACCTCTACTCCCTGACTGAACCAGAGCAAGAAGCTCTCAGGGAGTTCATAGAGTCAAACCTCCGCAAGGGGTTCATCAGACCCTCTCAATCCCCAGCAGCTGCCCCAGTGATGTTTGTGAAAAAGAAGTCAGGGGACCTACGCTTGGTTGTGGACTATAGAGCATTGAACAATATCACGAAGCGGAATCGCTACCCCCTGCCTCTGATCTCGGACCTATTAGACCGGCTCCGAGGGGCCAAGGTTTACACCAAGCTGGATCTCCGCGGGGCTTACAATCTAGTTCGCATAAGAGAAGAGGACGAATGGAAAACCGCCTTCCAGACCAAATTCGGATTATTTGAGTCCCTAGTCATGAATTACGGATTATCCGGAGCTCCCGCAACATTCCAGCATTTTGTCAACGATATCTTCCAGGATTATCTAGATCGGTTCTTGATTATATATTTGGACGATTTTTTGGTGTATTCTAGATCACAATCGGAACACGAGCAACACGTCAGAATGGTGCTACAATGATTGCGGGATCATGGACTATATGCCAAGTTAGAGAAATGCGCCTTTGATCTGCAAGAGGTATACTTCCTGGGATACCGCGTCTCGCCACTAGGGCTCTCCATGGACCCGGCAAAGGTTTCAGCAGTATTGGAATAGCGGGCGCCAACCAACAAGAAGGAAGTACAGCGCTTCTTGGGGTTTGCAAACTACTACCGCAAATTCATCCCAGACTTCACTCGCTGGTCTGACCCAATCACCAGCTGCATCCGAGGGAAACAGCCTTTCCGCTGGACAGAGCAAGCAGAGAAAGGGTTCCACCAGCTAAAGCAGTTATTCACGACCCAGCCAATTCTACAGCACCCTGATCCTAAAACCCCTTTTGTTGTGCAGGCTGACGCCTCTGATGTGGCAATTGGGGCTGTACTCATGCAACCAGTGGGAGAACATCTTCATCCTTGTGCCTATTACTCCCGTCAACTAACAGCCCCAGAGAGAAATTACACTATTTGGGAGAAAGAACTTTTGGCCATAAAGGCAGCTTTTGAAAATTGGAGACATTGGTTGGAAGGGGCCAAATTCCCCATTGAAGTTCATACTGATCATCAAAATTTAGAGCACCTAAGGACCGCACAAAAGTTAAATCAAAGGCAGCAGCGCTGGGCTTTGTTCTTTGAACGTTTCGACTTCCAGATCCATTATGTGACCCCGGCTCAGACCAAGCAAGCAGATGCTCTATCACAGAAACCAGAGTATGCTGCAGGACGCAGAGAGACCTCAGAATCTCGATTGCTGCAACCCGAAAACTTTGCCACGCTCACAGTGGGAAACACCAAATCCACTCCAATTGAACCAACTCCCTCTAACCCAGAATCCCTTTGCACTCAAGAAATTAGAGCCAGTCAACAGACAGATGCCTGGGCTCAAGAACAGATTCGCCAAGGACTACGTTTCCCATTCTCACTTAAGGATGGGCTACTATGCTACAGGAATCATGTTTACATTCCTCCAGGTCCCGGCAGAGAAAAAGCACTTCATCTGTGTCATGACAGCAAGCCAGCAGGACATTTTGGGCTATTTAAAACCATGCACTTGATCCTACGAGATTTCTGGTGGCCCAAGATCAGCAAGGATGTGGAGAAATATGTCAATACCTGTCCTGTATGTCAGCGTTCCAAGACACGAAGGGAGAAGCCGTCAGGGCTACTGCATCCCCTTCCCACTCCTTCTCGCCCATGGGAGATAATTTCCGTGGATTTTATCACTGACTTACCACCCTCCCTTGGATTCACCACGATTCTAGTAGTGGTGGACCTTTTTACCAAGTTGGCCCATTTCATCCCCTGCGATGGTCTCCCCACGGCCAAAGAGACTGCAGATTTATTCCTTCAACATATTTTCCGACTACATGGATTGCCCAAGAGTTTAGTCACTGACCATGGATCTCAATTCACCTCTCGTTTCTGGAAAGCACTACAAAAACTAATGGGCATAGACTCATTTATCTTCAGCTCACCATCCCCAAACGAATGGGCAAACTGAGCGCACCAACGCCACTTTGGAACAATACCTTCGCTGTTACGTAAACTACCAACAGGACAATTGGGCTTCCCTATTACCTCTGTCAGAGTTTGCATACAACAATGGTGTCCAGGCTTCAACTAAAGAAACCCCGTTCTTTGCAAACTACGGTTTCCATCCACGTTTCTTTCCTTCTGTCATTGAAACCTCAGAAGTCCCTGCAGCGGAGGACTGGCTGCAGGAACTCACAGCAGTACAAGAACTTTTACACCAACAACTGGATCAAGCCAAGGAGGACTACAAACGCCACGCTGACGGCCATCGCCAGCCGGGCCCCGAGATCAAGGTAGGAGATCGGGTTCTGTTGTCCACTCGCTTTTTACCCTCCCACCGTCCCTGCCGGAAGTAGATGCCCGTTTCATTGGTCCCTACCCAGTAGTGGCGCAACTTAACCCCGTGACTTTCAAACTCCAACTTCCGCGCTCCATGCACATTCATCCGGTGTTCCACCATTCCCTGCTCCTTCCGGCGGATCGTGTACGCCCCGACGCGAGTCGGCCGCCCCCCGCCCTTGTTCTAGTGGACAGAGAGGAGGAGTTCGAGGTTCAGGACATTTTGGATTCTCGCTTCCATCGCCGCCGCCTTCAGTATCTCATTGACTGGGTGGGTTTTGGCCCCGAAGAACACTCCTGGGAAGACGCTTCCACAGTCCATGCCCCCGACTTAGTCCGCCGCTTCCATCAGGCCTACCCTACCAAGCCGCGGCCCCGCAACTCGAGGAGAGGGGCCCTGTTTGAGGGGGGCCTTGAGGGCGGGGATAGTGTGATGACTCATGGGCCTTGTAGTCCTGTACCTAGTACTATTGTGGCAGACGAAGAGGAAAACATGGGGTTTTCGCCGATTCAGCAAGAGCCGGAGTCTCTTCACCTGCAGGATGTTGATGTTTGCCCTCAAGAATTCAGCCAAACAGGCCTTGGGCAGAACCCCCCCCCCCCCCCGTTTTCCAGGAGGGAAAATTATTCTAAAGATAGGGGAGTCAGGGAGGCTAATCGGAGAAGCCTGAGAATCGCTGCCAAACAAATGGCTGATTAGGTCTGCTTCCCTTGGGAAATTCTAAGGAGTCATGCATCTGGACAGAGTTGGGTTTCGCTTCTCGTTCTCTAGGGAAAGAGTTCTGTTGGCGGGAAAACGAGACCCAATATAGGTGTTTGGCGCGAGGGATTCTTTGCGGAGTCAATTGATCAGCTTGAGGAGAGAGATCGTGTGTGGACTTCGTAATCCCAGTTCCTTGCTTCCCGGATCAAGCTTCAAGCTTTGCCTTGTCTCACGGTTTTACCACGGACTCTGTTCATGCTTCATGTTCGTCTTGCCTCCAGTCACGGATCTAGTCAAGAATCAAGTTTATTTCCAGCCTTGTTGTCAAGCTTCATTGGACTTTAAAGACTCTGTTATTTCCCCACACTATTGCTTGGCAAAGTGTGTGTTCGGTCAAGTGGATTAAAACTTTGAACTCTAATATCTTATATTGGACAATACATTTCTGGACTATATTTGACCTCATTTGAAAGGTCTGCTTCTGAACTATATTCTTCACTTGTTTTTATTGATTTTATATATTTCTTTAATAAAGATATTAGATAGAGACTGGCCTCTGTGTAAGGTTATTGGTGCTCTGCAGCCAGGGTCCTGACAGATATCAGCTTTCATAAGATCGAAGCACTAACAAATGATCTCTTGTAAGTCATCCTATTATTTTGGATAATTAGTGATATATACTGCATTTTGAGGTGGCTAAAATCACATTGTGTCACTATAGGAGAAACCTACCTACTTTGCAACATGTGACATACCTTTTGAAATATCATCTTTTGTTTCTTAAGTACTTCCTGTAGGAAGATCAAGACAGTGAATTGTTTCTTCATGTATTCTTTCTAATCCACATAAAGAGGAGTTGGATCATATCTTTTTTTCTTCGCAGTCATTGTTTATTGCAGGACTACAGGATTTAAGGGAATCGTTGACAATGCTTGACAGTAAAATGACCATTCAATGGAGTTAAACCGGTTTTGGCCTGGCTGAACTGTGTAACCACCATCTTGTGGTGGCAAGTTGGGAGTGGAGTATGTGGCCACCCGGTACTAGCACAAAGCATTACTGCAGCCAGTGCAGATAAGACCAAAGATATTATGTCTATCACGATGGGGAAGAAAAGCCTCGTATGTGCATGGCTTAATGTCAGATGAAATTGCATTCTTATGCATTGCATGCATGCTTTCGAAAACTATTGCAACAAGGTTATTTCAATTTATAAAATTTCCAGTAGTTGTACAATATCAGCAGCAATACAGCAGCACCTGCAGAATAAAAAGATACAGAATGACACCATCCTATATTTCAGTGTATATCCAAAATCCAATCTGGGAGGTGTTATCTCCTGGTATTTCCAATGCTAGATAATTTAAGGTCCAATATTAAGTCTATTTTGAATAAAGTTCATCCCAAAATTGATGCCCCAACATTGATTTAAAAACAATGAAGTATGTAAGAGCTGAGTAACACATCCAGATATATCATGCAATAAAACCTGTCTTCAGCTATGCTAGTCATACCTTGAATAGGTGATCATATGGTTTCATACATAAATGAACCCTACACGTAGAATGCTAGCCTACACACCTTTTAATGCCAAAATATTTTTACTAGTTGTATAGGGTATTCAAATATATTAACTTTACCTTCCAATCACATGGATTTTCTGACATGTAGCTAGAACTTACAAAACCTGTTGGACTTCAGCTCCCAGAATTCACCAGCAAGCATGGTCATTCTTTAGTTCTTCATGTGGCCTATTTTGCACTTTCTATTGCTGATGATTAAGAACTTAAAATATTTAGTTTATCAGGTGGTTCTGTCATTATATAACCCAAGCCTTTCTATAATCACACCTCGGGGCATTGTTAAAGGTAATGTGCAGTATCCAGACATGATTAGAAGTCTGTTTGATTATGTAAAGTACTGATTCTCTGGAAGTTAAATGAGTAATGTATAAATAAAACATTTTACCGAACATTCTTCCTTTGAAGTTTAACTTAAGTGGCCAAATATGACAATTCAATCTCTGTTTTTTTAAATAGCTCTAACCTGAAGAGTCTGACAAATGTGGGTACCTTTGTTGCCTACTGTGACAAATTTGCACTTGTATTGTCTTAGAACTTGATACCACGTTCATTTGTAGAGTCTGGAGAAATACTTACTTTTGTTTATGGTTCATCTGGCCAGTATTTTTGGGCTCTTTTAGTTGCTGTGGCCTGATGATGCTAACAAGACAACCTATTTAGTCCCCACATTGAAGTCTGATCTTGTCTGTCTTTGCTGCTAAGATCTAGCAGAAATGAATTGATTGGATGGGTTGAGGTGCATTACATGCTTCCATTGCCAAGGAGGTGCCTGCTATCTTGGTGCAGAGGATCCTGTGAAGAGGATTTCCCTGGACCCAGAGGTATGTGAGAATTACCACCCTATTGACAATCTCCCCTTTTAGGTATTGAGCAGTTTGGCCAGGCGTGGAGGGAAGTCCAGATGTTCTAGGAATAAATTGTTTTCCTGGATTCATTTCAGTCTGTTTTCAGGCCAGAGTTCAGAATTAAAAGATTCTTGTTTATGTATGTGGCCTTCTACAGGTAAAAAATATGTTACCCTGGTGGTTTTCCTGAATCTCTCAACAACTTTGGATACTATTGATTGTGGTATCCCACTTGAACAACTTGTTTTAAGCAAGCGGTGGTAAAACCGTTACTAAAAAAGACCTCGCTAGACCCATCTGTATGTAACAACTACAGACCAATTTCCAACCTCCCGTTTTTGGGCAAGGTTCTGGAGCGGGTGGTGGCCACGCAGCTCCAGGAGTTCCTCGATGACACTGATTTTCTGGACCGCTCGCAGTCTGGCTTCAGGCCTGGGCACAGCACTGAGATGGCTTTGGTCGCCTTGGTGGATGACCTCCGCAGGGAGCTGGACAGGGGGAGTGTGACCCTGCTGGTTCTCTTGGACATCTCAGCGGCTTTCGATACCATCGACCATGGTATCCTTCTGGGGAGGCTCTCCGGGATGGGACTCGGTGGCACTGTTTTGCAGTGGCTCCAGTCCTTCCTGGAGGGCCGTTCCCAGATGGTGAAGCTGGGGGACACCTGCTCGGACCCCTGGCCTTTGACCTGTGGGGTCCCGCAAGGGTCTATTTTATCCCCCATGCTTTTTAACATCTACATGAAACCGCTGGGAGAGGTCATCCGGAGTTTTGGAGGGTGTTGCCATCTCTACGCAGATGACACACAAATCCACTACTCGTTCCCACCTGACTCCAAGGAAGCCCCTCGGGTGCTGAACCAGTGCCTGGCCGCTGTGGCGGACTGGATGAGGAGAAACAAGCTGAAGATCAATCCTGACAAGACAGAGGCCCTCCTGGTCAGTCGCTCGTCAGATCGGGGTATTGGGTGGCAACCTGTGCTGGACGGGGTTGCACTCCCCCTGAAATCACAGGTCCGCAGTTTGGGGGTCCTCCTGGATTCAGCGCTGATGCTTGAAGCGCAGGTGTCGGCGGTGGCCGGGAGGGCTTTTGCACAACTCAAACTTGTGTGCCAACTGCGACCATACCTCGTGAAGTCTGACTTGACCACGGTGGTGCATGCCTTAGTTACCTCTAGACTGGACTACTGTAATGCGCTCTATGTGGGGCTTCCCTTGAAGACGGCCCGGAAGTTACAGCTGGTCCAACGTTCGGCCGCCAGACTAATAACGGGGGCGAGTTACAGGGAGAGATCTACTCCCCTGTTTAAGGAGCTCCACTGGCTGCCGTTCATCTTCCGGTCCCAATTCAAGGTGCAGACCATCATTTATAAAGCCCTAAATGGTTTGGGACCCGCCTACCTTCGTGACCGTATCTCCTACCATAAACCTGCCCGACCTCTCCGATCATCAGGGGAGGCCCTCCTGTCGCCACTACCTATATCTCAGGCTCGCCTTGTAGGAACAAGGGAGAGGGCCTTTTCTGCGGTGGCCCCTCGCTTGTGGAACTCGCTGCCCATTGAAATCAGGCAAGCCCCCACCCTTTTAGCCTTCAGGAAAGATTTAAAAACATGGCTCTTCCGGTGTGCTTTTGGAGAGTAAATGTTCTATGCTACTCCCCCCCGATATTTATCCTCTAGACTGGTTCACTATCTGATGTCCCGTCCCTCGAGGTTTTATTCTGATCCCTTTCTCACCCAGAGTTTTAATTTTTAATCTAGTTTTTAAATGTAGTATTCATGCGGCCCGCTCGTATTATATTGCTGTTTTGATCTTATGTTGTACTGTTTATTTTATGTAATGTATTATTTAATTGTATTATGTTATGGTTTATTGTATTGTCTTGGGCATGGCCCCATGTAAGCCGCCCCGAGTCCCCATTGGAGAGATGGTGGCGGGGTATAAATAAAGTTTTATTATTATTATTATTATTATTATTATTATTATTATTATTATTATTATTATTGGATGGGAGCAGTAGGTTTTGTGTTATAATGGTTCTGTTCTTGGTTGTTGTATATTTTCCTGGCTGTATGGCCATGTTCTAGAAGTTCTGTTCTTATTTGCAGGATCATTTCCAAACTGTGGGATTTCTATCACATCTTTTATGCTGTTTAATATCTACCACAGGGGGAAGTCATTTGGGGGTGCATGCTATCAATATGCTGACGACACTCTACTTTGTTCTTGTCATGATTGGCTGCTGTCATGGGCTGGATTAACTTGGTCAAGTGGATTTTCTTGTATGCCACTCTGAGATCATTCGATATAGAACAAAATAAAGTGAAAAAAGACTCAGAGACTTGAATAATAAATGTGTTCGCAATATACACCCATTTCCAGGTGAGGTGGATAGCACACTAGAAAAGCAACGCCTATCATGTACTCTCTTTATCTTCCCTGATATGTAGTCATATATAGGACTGACAGTCTTCTTAGCACTAGATACAATACAGAGAAAGAATTGGAGGGGAGGAAAGAAAGGCATTATTGACCCTTTCCTGATTCCAATCATCCTCTGTTGAGGGTCATGGATGTCATTGCAAAGCTTCTGAGCAGGGTTCACTGGAGCAATTTATGGAGGCCTTCTTTTGGGATTTCAGTTCCATTCTCTCTTGAACATGTTAACTGGTAGGTAAAGGTAAAGGTTTTCCCCTGACGTTAAGTCCAGTCATGACCGACTCTGGGGGTTGGTGCTCATCTCCATTTCTAAGCCGAAGAGCCGGCGTTGTCCGTAGACACCTCCAAGGTCATGTAGCCGGCATGACTGCATGGAGCGCCGTTACCTTCCCGCCTGAGCGGTACCTATTGATCTATTCACATTTGCATGTTTTCGAACTGCTAGGTTGGCAGGAGCTGGGAGCTCATTACGCTCCCGGGATTTGAACCTGGCACCTTTCGGTCTGCAAGTTCAGCAGCTCAGCGCTTTAACACACTGCGCCACCACCAGGGGCCCTATGGACCTATGCTATTTTTATCATCTAGGTGATAAATATAACTGCATTCTTAGGCTTCATACTGTTGATCACTTTCACTTTATGGTTTGGAAATATTTGGTAAGGTTTCTTTTTACAGTACAGTCAACAAACATTTGCAGTCCAAAGACCACATTACAAGCTTATTCATGTCTATTTGAATTAAACATAATTGAATTACTCAACAGCATTTCCATATAACCCTAAGTACCAAGTTTCTTCAAAATGTAAGGCAAACCTTTTCGGACGTAAACCACACAAAGCCCTGCAGAGAGACATCAAAATAAAAGACAGGGTGATAAATCCACTTGGAAAAGGGCTGTCATTTGAAAAAGTAACAAAGAACGTAAAAGGAACTGAAGATGGATAAATGCATATTCAACATGAGTTTACAGCTAGCTCAGTTCACATACCTTTCTGTTCTCCTTTAATCTGGCAACATACACTTACAAGAATCAGTAACTATGCAGTTTCTAAAACCTCATTTTTATTCCATAAAACATTTTGGATGCTAATTGAATTTATTTGCTCAGTTTTAGTATTATTAAAAAAAAAAACAGCCAATGACAATCTGGTTATGGATGTGTCCAGTTTTGGGCACCACAACTCCAGGGATTTCTGGATGAAATGGATTATCTAGATTCATTTTATTCTGGTTTCAGGTCTGGCTATGGAACAAAGACAGCTTTGTTCACCTTGGCGGATGATCTTTGCAGAGAGCTAGGGATGTTAGTTCCCTGTTAGTTCTCCTGGATCTCTCAGTGGCTTTCGATACGATTGGCCATGGTATCCATCTGGGTCATCTCACTGGGGTGGGATTGGGAGGCATTGTTATTCTGTGAGATTCCTCAGGGTTCAGTTTTGTCCCCATGCTGTTTTTGGCTGTCAAGAGCTCCAAAATCCACAGCAGTTCTTCATACATAAATCCATAAATATGAAAACAGGAATTTTTCCAAGATACACCCTTTCAGGAAACAAAGCCATGAACCAGAACAGGAAACTTGAGAATTCTTGAATCAAGAACTTGAGAGCAGAGACAGGAGAGCCATCCCTTATGGCAGTTGCCTCCCCTGAGAGGCTTTAAGCCTGTCCAGGTGCCCATGAGATCATGTTGAACACCTAGACCTTCAAGGTCTTATCTCAGATTCTTTGAGAATATCCTTTTTCTCTATTTTTCACTCACTTAATTCTCAGGTCTAATCTAGTTTCTCAAGAACTCTTCCCATCGGCCCAAAGCCTCTTTTCTAGAGAACTGGAACTTTAACTTTCCCCTGTTGCCTGGGGATGAGTACATGAATCCACAACATCAGTCTCATCTGTCTGCAACTCTCTCCAATCACTCACAGACTCCTCACTTTGAAACCCATCATCCAACACATGTTATGATTTATCAGTTCAGCATTGTTCTTTTTGAATTTGATTGCTTCTTACCCCCTTGACTTCTTTTTCCCTACTTTCACCAGGTTAAAACAGAAGGCACACATGGTATAGTTCTTTATGGATTTCTGTAGGAACATTGTATTTTGCCCTGGATGTGTGAGAAACAAACCAAAAGCATGATATGACATACAAGCAGAAATAGAAATAGCAGAAAACAAAACAAAAGCTTTTAAAGGTCATCATGAAATGAGATGTTTTGAATAATGTAGTTCTCACAACTGATATTGTTTTTAACATAAGCACATATCCATCATATTATTCAGAATCCTACTGGTGTCATATACATATGTAAGTTCTTCTGTGGAAGAAGTTGGTTGTTTTAGTATAACATGGAGAGTCCAGATTCAGTTCATGGTTATGGATATGGAATTGACCAGGTAATGCCACTACACTACACATAAATGAAGATGCTCAAGGATAGCAGAATCCATATGTGAAAATGAATACTACACCACACCAATATTGGATATTAGCCATGATATCTTTGCTCAAAATGCATATGCCAGTCATTTCGTCTGAGACCATTCTTCATGGGATTTTTTTCTATATGTATGTTCACTCACCATAATATTTCTGCGGAACTTTAAAATCAAATGTGCTTCAAACACTGAACCTCTGCAAATAATTCTAATATGAATGCTAGTTATTTGATATCTGCCCTGCCTTTGGCTTATGAATTGTACACAGGTAAGCTCACAATAAAATGACTAAAACAAAAAGATCTGTAAGATGAAAAGAAAGTTAATTAAAACATTAAAAGCAACTAGTAAGAAGAAATGGGGCTTGAGTCTGCAGAAAATGGCCTTCATAAACCTACCAATGCCATGATATTTGTAAATGCTCAAAGTATTGTTCTAAAACTATGAATAAGATTGTAGATGATGATAGTCAGAATAACTGTTAAAAGAACAAGAAATAAATTATCATTTTAATAAGTTTAAGCCCACTGAACTGAATAGACTTTTCCCTTTCCAAAGCTTACTTTACGACTTGACTTTGAAAGAGAGTGCTTTCTAATTATTTAAATCAAATAAAGAAAACTTTCAAATGCTTCTAGACAGCTGATTAAATTTGTATTGCATAACCCAATCCCTAGCTATAAAGAAAACTGTCCATCTTCTGCCATTTTGGAATTTGAACCTCTTTAATAAAGGGTAAGTGGGTATTTTCCTAGGCTGGCTTCTTTGCAGTAACAAATTGAAATTTTTATCATTATTTATATAAAAGGGGCTCATAAGGGATGATATTAACAGGAAATCATTTTGTGCTCCAAAGTACATTAATGACATTTGTAATTTGCTTCTTGATATGTGTGCATGCATACATACCTTACACAATTTATAAAAGAGATGAACAAATACCTGGGCCATTTCAGGATCCAACATAGCCCTGAAGGGTTGCACTACCATGTTTGCTCCCAACCACTGAATATTTGGGGTGTGTTTTTGTTTGTTTGTTTCCTCTAAATTTGCCACTTATGTTCCTACTTTCCAGCATTTCACAGATGAAAATGGGGACATGTTTGACAAAGCCACATTAAAGTGTGGCCAAAATTACTTCAAACTTTTTACATTAAAAGGGATTTTAAAAGAGGTTGCAATGAAGGAATCAAACTGAAACTGGAGCTCTCCTTCGGGGAGTAGGCTAAAACCTTTTTATTTTATTATTTTTTAAATGATCTTTATTAAAGATTTTCCATAACATAGAATAAAACAACTGTGGTTTATGGGGAAGGGGTGGAGTGAGTTAGGGGATGATGGGAGGGAGGGGACTGTGAGGTTGGAGGGGGGAAGGATGGAATTGGGGAAGGAGGGAGGGGGGTTGGTCTTCCGTTATCTTCCATATCGGTTGGTATTATCTAGAATTTATAATTGTTCTTTCTGAGTCTATTGTGAAATATAATTTCTAAACTTTTCCCAGTTTGTTTGTTTGATTCCTTTTCCTCTTGACTCTTTTAATAAAAATGTTAGTTTGTCCATTTCTTGAATTTCTGTCAGTTTCTGTATCCACATTTCTTTCGTTGGGGTTTCGTCCATTTTCCAGCGTTTGGCGAAGTTATTCTTGCTTCTGTGGAGCAATATGTAAATAATATGTCATCGTTTTTATCGAACTTAGTGTCTGTGTCTGTTATTCCCAGTAGATAGTATTCTGGTTTAATTGGGAATTTCCTTTTTAGTATAGTTTGTGTCTCTTTGTGGATTATCTTCCAGTATTTTTTTGTCTTTTCACAGGACCACCAATGTGGTAAAAGGAGCCTTCCTGCATCTTACATTTCCAGCAAGTGTTGTTATAGGATTTGTACATCTTTCCTAGTTTTTTAGGTGTCACATACCAGCGGTGGAAGACCTTGAGCCAGTTCTCTTTTAGTTCTGATGCGTATGTGTATCTCAGTTTTTTGTTCCAAATTAGTTCCCAATCTTCTAACATAATCTGGTGTCCGATATTTCTGGCCCAGTTTATCATGCAACTTTTAATTGCGATAGTCTCTGTTGACCATTCTAATAACATGTCGTAGATTATAGAAATTACCTTCTTTTTTGAATGCATGATTCTATCCCACCGGGTACTAGAATCGTTAAAGCCGATTTGTAAATCTTTGGAATATTGTTCTTTAATGATGGCATATTGGAACCAGGACATGCTTTTAAATTTTTCCTTCAAGGTTTCTTGTAATTTGAGCTCGTAATTTCCGTTTCTTTTTACCAATAAATCTTTATAACATGGCCAGACTGTCCATTGTGAAATGTGTCTTTGAGAGGATTCTAAAGCTGAAATCCATAGGGGGGTTTTGTTATAAAACCAATTTTTATATTTCTCCCATATTTTAATTAAGGCAGCTCTGATAAAGTGATTGCCGAAGTTCTTTTGACCTTTCTTTTGTCATATCCCACGTATGCGTGCCATCCGCAGCGGAGATCGAAGCCTTCTATAGTTAGTATATTATTGTCATCTAAGATTGTCCAATCTCTTACCCATTGTAGAGCACAGGCTTCATAATAGAGTTTCAGATTCGGTAAGCCGATAAACCTTTTTATTCAGGCAGGCTTTTAAAGAAGAATGTGTTTAAGATTTATTCAGAGGTTGCTCTGGTTTTAACTTTGAATGTGTTTTGATGGGTTTTAACTGACTTTTTAGTGCTGTTTGTGTTTAATTCTGTTTTATTTTTTGTATATCTGTATACTTTAAATTCTCTGCTTATGTTTTTTTGTCAAGCTGCTTTCAGTCCCCTTTGGGGAGATAAAGTGGGGTATAAATATAACAACAACAACAACAACAACAACAACAACAACAACAATAGGGTGGTAAATCTGGTCCTAGTTTTAGTGGGAACTTTTAACTGAAGGTGCTGAGTCCTGTTCTTAAAGTAAGGTCACATCCTGGATAGCTGCATTAAAGATCTGACTTAAACATGAAGCAAATTTGTGACCTTAGCAACATACAAGTCACCAACTGTACCTGAGGCCCCTTCAACACAGTTGTATGAAATCCACATTGAATTGGATTATACAGCAGTGTGGACTCAGATAATCCAGTTCAAAGCAGATATTGTGAATTATCTGCCTTACTATTCTGGGTTATATATATGTGTGGAAGGGCTCTGAGATGGCATCAGATCTCATAGTAGTTCTTCCTCACTTGATCAGTGGGTAGGCTGAAATCATGTATAGGTTTCTATCAGAGGATAAAGCTTTTTACGCCTCCTCATCCTTAACAGTTTTAGAACCAACATATCTAAACATCACCCTGAACCTAAATAAAGAGAAAGGGTGAATTGAGATCATTAACTGAGCTTGCTATCAGAATGGAGATTGAATCTGGATGGTTTAAATCCAATAGTGTCACTCCACTTTGTCCAAATATAGTTGTTGAAATCACATTAATAAATTATAGTGCTAATGTAGTCTGACAATACTATGTCATGGAGCTGCACTGTGCTTCAGTGTACCCTTCCTGTGACTACTCCTTCCATTTTCACATCTACAGTGTAGAATCTTGCTTTTCTTGGGTAAGGATCTTGACTTATAGCATTCTTCAAAGTACATAACCAATGCCATGGTGACATAACCACTCTGTACAGATATTATGTCATCAGATTTCAGTAGTTAAGAAGGGTCAGGCCTGGTTATTGTTTGAAAGAAAGGCCAGTAAGGAAAATCAGATATCTTTAAATAGGGCTAGAAAATAGGTCAGCTATAACTCATCTATTGTCATTTATAGCTGACAGTACTCAGCTATTTGGACTGAAGACCTTAGTCAATATAAGACAGATCCTAATGAATGATGTGAAAAGACAGCATTGAGAAGGCCATCTAGTCACAACTACTAATATGATTTTTTTTTCCGGGGGGGGGGGGGGGTTGACATTAGTAGCCTCAGAGTTTTTTTTTTTTTACATTTCTCACTTATGTGAGGAGAAATTTAACTAGAAATGATATCTACTTTTGTAAATCATTTAATTTTTTGAGTTTTAGAAGGCTGCATTCTGTCATATCTAGCCTACCCAGCTGTGCTTGTACTACATTTGGGGAAACTGTGGACAGCATAATTGCTCAAAAGTACAGAAAGCATCTGTCACAGATGGTACACTGATAGAAGTAACACTGACAGGAGCTGTACTTACTTATATGGGAAAATTTACAGTCTAATTTGAGAGGCTTGGGGGAAAAGGAATAAAATGCCACCTCTTACAACTTTAATTAGGGGCAGCAACTGCTTAACTTGAACACTGAAAATTCTATGGATGTCTTATTAAACATGTGCCTTGGGATATATCCTTGAGGAACAGTAATACAGCTTGTATGTGGGAGGTGAACTAAAGATCAAATAAATGACATAAAGAAGCTGACAGAAAGGCCAGAAAAATATAATTATTACATTGATCACAGGGAAAAACCTATGAATAGCTATCTGTAGATTCAGCACTGTTGCATCAGACCTGCAGTTGATTGCTAGAACATGAAGACACACTGCCAGAAAAAAAAATCTTGGCAGAAGAGAGGCACAGTTGCACTCATGCTATCCAATGAAGTTCTTGAGAAGGTGATTGCAAGTCTTCTTTTGATTTCTTGATTGTAATCTCCATTTTGATTTATGATTGAGCCAATGTAAGAAAAATCTGGAACTATTTCAATGTCTTCATTGACTATTTTAAAATTATGTAAATAATCAGTAGTCATTATTTTTGTTTTATTAATGTCTGATTGTAAACCTTCCTTTGCACTTTTTTTTCTTGATTTTCTTCAGGAATCATTCCAGGTCTTTGCTATTTTCTGTTAGGACTAAGATGTCTACTGGTCTTGATTTTTGCTCAGGCCATTGATGGCCTTCATCTGTGCTTACTTCCAAACCATACAGGCTCTCAACTATCTTGTAAATGCTGAAGTGTTCGTATTGATGTGCTTTCCCTGTCTGGAGAATGATTAGTAAAAGCCTCTACATAACCTCACAATACTTTTTGTTTTATTCCATAAACGTAAGCACCTTTCAATCAGAAAGAAAGTCCAGAAACATGGCTATATTAAAGAACTGCAGGAGCAAAACAAACAAACAAACAAACAAACAAAACAAAAACAAAAAAACACACACACACCAAAGTGATCTGATACTTTTTAAAAATAAAGTTCTGGTGCCTTAAAATTTGTCTAGCAATTAGGCCAATGTTGATGATTTAATTGCACTGATGGCATTTAAAATGACAGGATACCACAGACTCAATTATGTCCTTCATTAACTAAATATGATTTCATTTATTCAATAAACAGTATTAGTGTGGCTAACAGTATGTGACTTTTTTATATAACTTTGTGATTGATATCATAAAATTATCTGAATTATTAAGAGTGTTCCAATCGCAGCTCATCTCATCTCGTTAAGATGTTTTTATTAATTAACTTTTTGGGGTGCAAATAGAAAAAATTGAAATAGTCTCTCACTTAGGAATTGACAATGCTCCTAGTTTGGGCAGATGGCAAAAAAAAAAGACAAAACAAAACAGATCTTCAAAAAAGCACTTTAAAAGAAATTTAACTTGATTATAGCAATTTGGAAACTATGTTAAATTTGATGAGTCAGATTACTGGGACTATATTCCATCATCAGAGTAAATTGTGTGCCTCCAGCATCTAAGATATCACTTTCTCTCTGTCCCCATTAAAATAAGTGTTGCATCTTAATTACAGCATCCATGTGCCATACTTTGACAGTAGTTACAGTATATATGTTATACAGTGTGAGTGTCTTGGTTTCTTAGTTATATCTATTCATCCCTTGGAAATTTATCAGATCCTAAGGCCTATCATTAACAAGAGCTGTTTGATCTGTCTTTAGGTGCAATAATGGAATAGACAGAGCTGCAACCCTGTTGCTTCACTATCCTAGCAGCTTTCAAGGGTCACATAGCAGCATAACCTTCAACATTTCATATAGAAGTCCACAGAAGCCTACAGAGAAGACTCCACCAACTGGGTAAATTGAGTGCAAACTATTTTTGCACTTTGAACTCAATTTGTAGCAATTGAAGTAGGTTGAGCATGAAAGGGGAAACACTAGAATAAGAGAGACTCTGAGTCTGTCTATGGAATATGGTTTGAGATTTGTGTTGGACCATGATAGTTTCACCAATGAGCAGCATTAAACTATTAGCAAATTTATATTTAATCTTCTAAAGATATTTGTAAACAAAGCAATAACCTGCATAGCCTTTCTCACCTTTTCATCAACCTAGAATTCAATATGTATGTCAAGTTCATGTATTTTACTGATGAGTGTTATTGGAATAGTGAGCATCTTTCTTGAAATATCCCTCTATTGTACTTTTTTTCAATGGAGATCCATACCTGGTTTTAGATAATTGATAATTGTATAGATTACATGAAGAGTAATCAGATGTTGGAACTTTTTTACTGAATTCATGGCAGGATCAGTGTTTAGATCTCAAAAGACCAATGCTATTACCTGATAGGCCTTTGATGTTTATTTATTTCAACCCACTTCCTGAAGGATGACCAACCATATTGCAAAGGCAACAAAAATTGACACTAATTGGTGCCAAGGTTGACAGAAACAACAGAAACACCAAAGAGTTGAATCTCACAAGGATTAAACTATCAACTAACCCACAGTAAAGATTTCTGAAGGTCATACTGGGAGAGTAGAAGATTCTGTGCTATTTGAATCAAAATGAAAATAGAGTGAGAATCAAGACTGTCAGCTTTGATAGCTTTCATAAATGCTACAGCACATTCAGAGTTTCACTTCAAAGAGATTGTTTAAGAGCAGAGACAAACATATGCTGGTTGTAGGCAATCATTGGTGAAGTAGAAAACAGACACAGAATGCTTCAATTGAAACTCTTAGACCTACAGTTCCATGACAATTTTCCCATTTTGCAGTGAGGACAAGCAAGAAATACAGCATCGGCAACAAAACTGCTATGTGTGCTATCTAGAAGTGTATATGTGTTCGTAAATAATTTCCTTAAGAAAAGAGATAGAAATTGAAACTATCCTACCTTCATTATGTCAAACATATGGTGTCTGTTCCACCTGTCTGCAAGAACTAACATTTGTTCTTTCCTTTCCTCTTGTATTCTTTTCTTTCCTCTTGAATAATCAAAATGCCTGAATCCTCAAATTATTTTGAGAACAAACAATCCAAAGCATTATTCTGCAGAGGAATCTTCTCAAATCTTAATTAGGTAAAGTGAACACAGATGATTTGGAGCCTTATGATCAACATGTGGTCTTCATTTCAAAAGCCTTTGCAGTAGGGATCTGTCCTTCTTGTATGTCAGTTAACATGTGTAAGCAGTGAGAAAAAGAGGCAAGGGTGGTTGTGGTGGGGGAAAACTGAAAGAAAACTGTAGGGAGAGACAGATATGGGATAGCTTCATCAGCTACTGTTATAGCCTGATAGGTTAACAGGCAACCTTCCAGATTTCCTGGAGTCATGGCCATGGGACGCCTATCAAAAGTGAAAACTATTTATAAAAATGCTATTTTTTTACTTGAAAGAACGCCATTTTATAAATCTCTAAGTTCTCCAGCAAAAATCTGTTGGACACTGACCATAGAATTGCGCTGGAGGACTACAGATCCCTAGATAGGTGTTCTTTATAGAAATCTCTAGGTCCTCCAGCATGACTATTATCAACTTCTGACAGATGTCTATCATAGAGCAGCACTGGAGGATCTAGAGATTTCTGAAGGAAACATTTTAATCAAATGCAAGAAGAATGAAATCTGCAAAAGTCAAAACTCCAAATGTGGAAGGCCAACTCTATTACCCCCAGGGGAATATAGCCTCAATGAGGAAGAGGTCTATGTGGGCAAGACTACAGCACTTAGAAAATGTTGGATGTTCAGCTCCTTCTGACTGTGTTAGTGTATGTTGCACAACAGCAACAGTTGATCACTCCCATGTCAGATGGATAGTGAGTCCAATCCAGGTTTTAGTCCAAACAATAAAAGAGTTATCATTATATCTTGTAAATTTCAAACTAAACCCCAAAGCAAACTCATTCACCTCCTGGCACAGGAATCACTACCTGCCATTGCAATGCAAGCATCATCCAACCTGGTCTTGTTGCATCTGCTATTTATTTATTGTGTCAGAAGCTAATTGAGAATATAGTTATAATGTATAAATATCAAAAACAAATGTAAACATTTGGCATTATACCTAAATGTCCTTTGACCAATGCTGGCCACTTAGAGTGCCTCTGGTGTTGCTGTAAGAAAGTCTTCCATTGTGTATGTGGCAGGGCTCAGACTGCATTGTAGTAAGTGGACTGTGGTTTGTTCTTCTCCACACTCGTATGTCATGGACTCTACTTTGTAACTCCATTTCTTAAGGTTAGTTCTGTGTCTCATGGTGCGAGAGTGCAATCTGTTCAGCACCTTCCAGTCTTCTGTGTGCCCTGGAGGGAGTTTCTCATCTGGTATCAGCCACTGATTGAGGTTCCGGGTTTTAACCTGCCACTTTTGGACTCTCGCTTGTTGAGGTGTTTCTGCAAGTATCTCTGTAGATCTTAGGAAGCTGTTTCTTGATTTAAGGCATTGGCTTGCATCTGCTGACAACTGAATAGGGGACAAAGCCCAGTCATCCTCTCAAAGTAAATCATGGAATTGATGTAAGGGGAAGTCAATCACATGTGGCATACTGCAAATGTAAACCTTCCCTTTTATAAAAAATGTGGAATCGGTCTTTTTGAAATTTTGTCATTTTCTCAGCTAGGTATATCTCTATTCTATGTGTCATTTTCATAACAATGATCCTCCTAAAACCAAGTGCATCCTTTATTGGAACTAAAAAGGCTGCCTTTCCACAAAGCTCCCTGCAGCTATTACTATGAAATGTGTCACACTTTATCCTTTCAGAAAGGGCAACTGCCAAATTTAATCCAATTGTGCCATAAAATAATTTTGAAAAGATATCAGCAGTTTTGTGTTTGGGAAAAAAAGAAAGAAAGCATAACCTAAAAGCAGGTAAGAAAGATGCCTCTCAAACACAACTAATTTTTCCCCTCATAAGAGAATACAAACCTTAAAAATTACATCCACTTCTTATGAAGAGAAAAATATTCTACTTGTGTAATTGATTTCCTACAATTGTTAATGGGAGGCATGTAGATTTGGATTTTGAAATTAAATATGCGTTTAGATCTGGGTCAGTTGAGATAGTCTGTATACCCTTGGTTCCCAATATGGGTCACATGACCCACAAGGGGGGGCAATTTGAGAATGAGTTATTTATTAACTGTGTGTGTGTGTGTGTGTGTGTGTGTGTTTTGCATTTCTTATGGTTCTAGGAGCCTCATATACAGTATATAAATATATATTGTGTCATACACATTTTTAAAATTAAAATCAGAATGTACACAGCTGTCAGCTGGTGACAATGGAGAGGGGGAAGGCCCGCTAATAGAGAGGAAGAAGTGATGAGAGCATAGAGTTAACTAGAAAGTGCAGGAGCACAAAAATGGAGGCCACTTTCATTTCAAACACTCACAATCCTCTCAGTGCTCTTGTAACATTACAAGCTATACCAAATATATAAATATATTTTTTTTATTCTGCATATAAATGTGGCAAGAAATCTGTGAAAAAATATAAAGCACAATTATTACTTTAATAGGTAAGTTAATATTTTTGTATAAAAATAAAATAAAAAGGTTATCAGCTGCAAGAAAATTAGGTGACAGGATATTCTTGTATATCCTCACCAAATGCACGCAGTGAAGCTACCCTGAATTTAATGCCGATTACTCAAATTAATTTGTTGTTTTTTTATTTTTCACTTTCATGGATGCCATGTTTTTAGTCCAAGTTAATGGTCTTTCAGGCTTCCTCCACATGAATAAGAGTTCACTTTTAGAATAATAACAATTATATGTCATAGGGTGGGGCATCCGATTTTAGAGATGCTTCATTGGGGCATGGCCATAAAAAGGTTGGAAACCACTGTTCTAGACCAAATATGCCTCCCATAGATGTGGGTGAAATGTCAGGAGATAATGCTTCTGGAACATGGCCGTACAGCCTGGAAAACCCAAAACAACCCAGTGATTCCAGCCATGAAAGCTTTCAACACCAGATGAAACTGTTTTCCAACTGAGTGAATTGGGGCCAGAACTGAATCTTGTGGCATATCGCTAGTTCGTATGCAAGGGGAAATTGCCAGTAAATTCAAGACAACTCAGCTTACCTATTAGCTTGCTTATAAAGTAAGGAAATTAGCAACACTTTTGATGGCTGTTTGCAAACAAATATATATTCTTATAAATTTTTTTGCAGAATTATGCTGCATAATTCTGCCTGTCTTTCTCTTTCTCTCTCACAGACACATGCCTCATTTATATCCCATCTTCCCCCACAAACTGTGACTTAAGGCAGTCAATAAAATATTTCTAACTATAGACAGGGTTGGTCCTTAGAATTTCTGATATTTTTTTTTACATCTTTAAATCTCATTTGGTTTTAGGGTGTTTATGTAAAAAAAATCTTATCAAAGGAACACAAAAATGTGATGACAGGATATGTTGCTTCTTTCTCTTTTCCTTTCATAAATTTCAAGATTACAAAAAGACTATAGGGAATATTGTTACCAGGTGAGAGTATAGCGGAATCAGTAGCGTCCAGTTAACACCATGTGCAAAAGACTCAGACCAGGCAGAGGAATTGAAATGAACAAAGGAAACTTTACTCTTCCTTGTAGAGTTGAAATACAAAACAGTTCTGCAATCATACAATGTCCATGTAGTTGCATAAGATCAATAACTAATCAATCAGCATCAATATATATACAGTAGAGTCTCACTTATCCAAGCTAAACGGGCCGGCAGAAGCTTGGATAAGCAAATATCTTGGATAATAAGGAGAGATTAAGGAGAAGCCTATTAAACATCAAATTAGGTTATGATTTTACAAATTAAGCACCAAAACATCATGTTATACAACAAATTTGACAGAAAAAGTAGTTCAATATGCAGTAATGCTAAGTAGTAGTTATTGTATTTATGAATTTAGCACCAAAATATCATGATATATTGAAAACATTGACTACAAAAATGGCTTGGATTATCCAGAGGCTTGGATAAGCGAGGCTTGGATAAGTGAGACTCTACTGTACATACAGCATAGCATATTAAATCAGCTACTTGACCGTAGCTACCCTGTTTCCCCGAAAATAAGACAGGGTCTTATATTAATTTTTGCTCCCAAAGATGCACTAGGTCTTATTTTCAGGGGATGTCTTATTTTTCCATGAAGAAGAGCTCACATTTATTGTTGAACAACAAAATGAACATTTATTATATACTGTGTCATCACAAACCAGCATAACCAGACAAACTAAATCCTATCAAGAATTTATTGTTACTACCATTATTTACATGTACAACAATCTATGGTACCTCTTGCAGTTTAGGTTTCACAAGGTTTCCACGCTGATTTCTCTCTATTCTAGTTTCAATGTAGTCATGAATAATATAATATAATATAATATAATAATAATAATATGATAATATAATAGAATAATAAAATAATAATATAATTATATACAATATATTAATGGGATAATATAATAACAGGATATAATAATAACAGAATATGATGATAATAATATGGTATTAATAGGATAATATAATAGAATAATAGAATATAATATAATTATATAAAATATATTAATAGGATAATATAAAATGGAATATAATAACAATAACAGAATATGCTAATAATATAAGAATAATCTGATAATATAATAGAATAGAATAATAGTATAGAATATAATGATATAATATATATTAATAGGATAATATAATAATGGGATATAATAATAACAGAATATGAGGCTAATAATATGGTAATAATAATAGTATAAAATAAGTTTCATGGCATAGGATAGGAATAAGAATGGGAGGAGAATCCTAATGTGTCCTGTACCTTTAAGAAGCAGAAGGAGCAGGAAAGGGTGTTGAAGCCCTCTTCCTTCCCTCCCACGCTCCCTTGCCCTGGCACCAGGAGCCAATCAGAAGCCTCTGGGATGAAGGGAGCATGGCCAGGACGGAGCCTTGTCTCCGAAGGAAGAAAGAAACGGCAGGCAGCGCAGACGGAAGGTTTTGTAGCTGGGGGACAGGCAGGAGGCACAGAAAGCAAGCACTCTCTCTCCCTCCCTCCCTCCCTCCAGTGCGTATGAATGCTGCTTCTGCCCTGCAGCCATGCTTCCCAATGGAACTCTGCTGCAGCCTGGAAGGTCCCATTCTTAGTTGCTAGGTCTTACTTTCAGGGGAGGCCTTATATTTGGCAATCCCCCCAAACCCCTACTAGGTCTTATTCTTTGGGGAGGTCTTATTTTAGGGGAAACACGGTATTAGAGAGCGTTCTCCATTTCTGTGGTCTCCCAGCAAGCTCAAATTCCAACTGACAATTTCAGCCACCTGCCAGAAACAGATACATTGTCTTAGGCGTGGCTTAGCTCTCTGCAAAGCTGAGCTCTTTTGCAGAGATCTGCAAATATCTTTGCAAGGATTTCTTTACACACACACATAGCAATTTGGCGCAATAAATATTGCTTTAAAATTATATAAGAAATTCAAGACTACATTCTCATAGAGAAGGATATACTGTATATGTAGAGATAGCCTCATGTATAAGTTGATGGCAGGTTTTAGGTCCAAAATTATGCATTTTGATATGGTGCATGGATTAGTCAAGGGTCATTCTATAGGTAGGGAAAAGTGCCAACTCCAACTTGGGGGTCAACTGCTTCAAGGGGCTGCTTCCATTTTCCACCCAAGCATTAAAAAAAAGGTCTGAAGTGGCACAATTGCAGAGAGAGTATGATGCACCCCAAGGCAGCATGAGAACTCGAAAACCAGGCAAGAGCCAATATAACACACTATATCGTTATTAAAGCAATTATAAATCCAGAGGAAGTTAGGTATAGAGCAGGGGTCCCCAAACTTTCCTTCAGACTGTTGAGGGGCCAGATTATCATTTGAAAAAAAAATACAAACAAATTCCGATGCACACTGCATATGTCTTATTTGTAGTGCAAAAACAACAACAACAGCAAGAACAACAATGAAAGAACAATACAATATTTAAAAATAAAAACAATTTTAACCAACATACATTTATCAGGATTTCAATGGGAAGTGTGGTCCTGCTTCTGGCCAATGAGATAGTCAAGTTAATTAGGGTTGTTGTTGTTGTTGTTGTTGTGTGCCTTCGAGTCATTTCAGACTTTGGGCGAGCCTAAGTCTAAAATTTATTTATTTATTTGTTTGTTTATTATTTACTGCATTTATTTACTACATTTGTATCACACCCTTCTCACCCCAAAGGGGACTCAGAGTGGCTTACAAATTATATGTACATGCAATATATTATATTACAGTAGAGTCTCACTTATCCAACACTCAGTTATCCAACGTTCTGGATTATCCAACGCATTTTTGTAGTCAATGTTTTCAATATATTGTGATATTTTGGTGCTAAATTCGTAAATATAGTAATTACTACATAGCATTAGTGCGTATTGAACTACTTTTTCTGCCAAATTTGTTGTATAACATGATGTTTTGGTGCTTAATTTGTAAAATCATAACCTAATTTGATGTTTAATAGGCTTTTCCTTAATCCCTCCTTATTATCCAACATATTCGCTTATCCAACATTCTGCCGGCCCGTTTAGGTTGGTTAAGTGAGACTCTACTGTATTAGCATAGCACAATATTAGCATTATATATCACTATATTGAACTATATCACTATACTGTAATATTATTAGTAATATTATATGTAATATAGAATATATAATTAATATTATTATATGGTATTATTATTAGTGTTATATTGTATTACATTATATTATTATTATCAATATTATATGTATATACAATATATTATATTATAAAACTGAGGGCAGGGGCCAGGTAAATGACCTCGGAGGGCCACCTTCAGCCCCCGGGCCTTAGTTTGGGGACCCCTGGTATAGAGTCTGAGTAAGGAATAGTTATTTTTAGAAAGTCAATGATGGTTCCAAAGGGAAAGGTCTGATATTATAATCCACAATGAGAACTTGATAGCTCTCCAAAGAAATCAAAATGTCCATGAGTTGAAACAGAGAAACAAGGCTGGCAGAAACAGAGTTCAATCCACTGGAAATACTTCGTAGCAATCAAGGCAGAAAGGTTGTCAAGGCTGAGGCAAAACTTGAAACAGGAACAAGGAATAACAACTGAAGTAAAGTCAAGGTCTACTCGAGAGTCACGGCATGGCACGGCCCGATTGGAACTGGAAAACTTGGTTTGGAAACAAACAGGAACTGGAGACGGAGAAAATCTCTCTCCAAAAAAGCAACGTTGACACTGCAAGAAAATCTACTGAGCAAAACACTTTTAACAGATTCCGGACTGTTCAGAATTTAGGGAGTAAGAACTCCCAAAACTTTCCCATGAGAACACTAACCATTATCCCATCTATTTGCCAGTCTCTGGCTCCGGCGAACCCCTTGTTTTGCACTTCTGTGTCTGGTTACAAAATCTCTACGATTAAAAACCCCATTCCCAGCAACATCTGGCTCTATATGCGAGGGAGGAATTGAAGAATCTTCCCCAAATAGTAAGTCTCCAGAGCCAATATATTCGAGCACCTGCAGCTGCAAAGGCCCCTCCGTGGAGATTGAAATGTCAGTATAATCCTCAGCATTATCTGTGTCAAAGTGCAAGTCCTGAAACACTGCAGGCTTTGGTGCCCTGGCTGGCTGGGATCCACACAGCCCATACAAACCAGAATATTGTTGTATGTCAGCCTGTTCAGCCTGTGATTGTGTTTGATGTTCATGATGTTCATGATGTTCATATTGATCTGCATAATGGGAATGGAGCTGATGTTTCTATTTTAGGCCTGGGCCAGAGTTAAGTTCAGGGGAAATGGGGTCTGAGCAAGATCATATTTATGGGAAAGACCTTTCACTAATTTTCTCAGAGCTACTGTCTGACAGTGACTCAGAAAATACTTTGCCACATGCTGGCAATAATGAAACCTTGAGCAGAAAGCAGAGTTTCAGTAAACATAGACAAAGCAGTCAAAATTTCAGGTGCTCTGCTCGTTTACAGCAAAGAAAAGATAACAACTCATTATCTAATGGGAAAGTGAAGAAGAATGCTTTTCTGTCAGTTCAGACCCTTGGAAAGGGTTTATAATGATTCATGTGAGACATGTGAGACATTAGTTCAGTTGATTCAAAGTCTCTTAACTTTGCTGGTTTCATTTCAACTTCCATGCTCCAAGTTTCAAGTGACCAGGTTCTGGTCAGGTTAAGCCTTTGCCTGAGGATTCTTGCTGTTTTGGTTCCTTGTATTTTCATGTACCTTGCTCTATAGATCTGGATGTAATATTGGACTTTTTCCTGCAATTTTATGGATTATCTTGGATTTTTGGACTGATACTTTTATTACTATTTTTATTGCTTTGGCTATATATATTCTACAATAAACTGCTTGCTGATTTTACAAACCTGGTGTGCTGTTTCAAGTCAGGGGGGTTCCAGTTCTGGCATTTGACAAATATCAAGGCAGATAATCCACAATATCTGCTTTGAACTGGGTTATCTGGGTCCACACTGCCATACAATCCAGTTCAATGTGATTTTTATACAGCTGTGTGGAAGGAGCCTTAGTTTCTCCCAGACTACTCAGAGAAGGGTATGGATCCTTTTTCAATAAGGGTTAAGATATAGTGCTTACTTTGACCCATGAATAAGTTGACTCAGTATTTGGGGGGGGGGGGGGGTTGGCTAAAGTTCCTAGACTTATACATTAGTAAATACTATAGTATATATACTAGACTTATACATGAGTATATATTATAGAAAAAAGTAAATATGTCACTGAGACCTACAGCATAACAGAGACATCATAAAACACATAACCTTATATGTAATGACTGGGCACTAAAGTATTGAGTAAAGAAATGAGCATCATATATTTGATAGAGGGTTTAGTTAAACTACGAATCAAATGTTCTTTTTTGCATGTATACTACTTATGATACTATGCCTATGAATAAAACTTAGCATTTGCTTCCTTGAAGAAATATGAAGCAATAACAAAAGCAAATTCAAGAGGTCAAGAGCTTGTGTGGTGATGCCAAAGTGTTCCTTAGCCTGGGTTTCTTTTCATCTTTGATGTCATTTGGAGAAAAAGCAAATCCAGTTCATGGACCAGTGAAGAAAAAAACAATTTTGTTCACAGTTAGCTTTATATGCTCTTCCACTTCAAAGCATCAGAGTTTTCTTTTGCACCGTTAGGTAGGAGTGATGGATGGCCTTTCATAATACAACAATATTAAAAGATGCTGACGTAAAATATATTGTGTGCTTTATAACTTTACAGTATGATGCAATTCACCTCGGAATATGTCTGTTTAATAGATAATGCCACTTTATTCCTGTGACTGAATGGCAAATGCAGTGAACCTTGACAGAATGGTAATCTGAAAAGAATACAGTAAAACTGGATTTGCAAACTGCTGGTCAAGAGGAGCATTTTAAATACAGAGCACTTCACAAATGTGTTTATAGTTCATGACTGCTGGGGAGAAATTTAAAATGCAAATTCATTGTAATGATGTTTATAAGATTAAAGGGATAATCAATTCTTCTGACCATTTTGATTTGCATAATTCAATTTCGAAGCGAGGCTTTCAGTATTCAAGATGATGTCTATCCAGGTGATGTTTTCAGCTCAAATGCACAATTACTAATTTGTGTATGAAGGATCTAATATATAAATTGATATATAGATAGTTTACAGCTAACCTGTTTGTTTTGAATTTGAATATGTCCTTTATCTTTTCCCTTCATCACTTCTATGTGTAGTAGTTTGGAAATTTAATTGCAGAGACTGGAATGTTAGTAGGAAAGACTTAGCAAATTTTGTGAACTGCTTATGAATTAATCTGTTTATGTTAACATTAGATAGGGGATATTTTTAGCATGTTAATTTGCCCTTAATGTTAATTGTTGGCATTAACATTAGAAATCTTTGGACCTCAGAGAAAAAACAACACAACACTTTGGCTGACATTCATACACACAAGGGACAGATTTTGTTTTTAGCTCCTTCACAAATCGTGTTTTGGCACTTCCCAACTGCATATAATCCCACAAGCTGTCTATGGGTTGACACAAATTGAAATTGCAGCTCTGTCCATTATTTGTCCAACATTGGGAAAGCTATTATTAAAGCATGGCAACTACAAACTTCTGCACTTGACTTCTGTCACCAATTTGCTGTGTCATGTACAATGTCCACTCACCCCTCAAACTTGGTTTAAAATTTGAATTGTTCAGCATGAAACCAGGAAGGTTTCTTAGAATACCTTTACAAAAGTCTTAAAATATACTACTCATTACACTAATGCCCCTGATGGTGCAGTGGGTCAAACTGCTGAGCTGATGAACTTGCTGACCGAAAGATCAGCAGTTTGAATCTGGGGAGTGGGGTGAGCTCCCACTCCATGCAGTTATGCCAGGCACATGACCTTGAAGGTGTCTACCAACAATGCCAGCTCTTCAACTTAGAAATGGGGATGAGCACCAGCTCCCAGAGTCAGACATGATTAGACTTAATGTCAGGGGTAAACTTTTACCTAACCTTTTACATTAATGTAACTAATAGTATTACTACCTAGTATTGTAATTTTGAAATATACTTATGCTTACATAACTAAAAAGAGGGGTCACTTTTCATAAGTAGCTGTGCAGTTTTAATTCATTAACTTTCCAGTCTGTTAGACAGACATGAATATTTTACAACTGGTGGTAGATTTAAACCACCACAGCTTTTGCACTACATACAAAATGTGTATTTTATAAAATAATCTTGAGAGGGCAGGATGTGGAAGATAGGGAAAAATGAGAGCATTGACCTTTCAAATAATAATTCTGCCCCCAATGATTTTTTTCTCAAGTCCTTAAATTTCTAGCATTGCAGAGAATGAGATACTGAAAATTGTTCACAACTAGAACTTTTATATTGCCTATGTTTGTGTTCTCTTGAAACTTTGCTTTCCCATTCCTTTAGATAACAAAACCACAATTCTGGATGCTCAACTAAGGTTTTAAATTACTGTTATTATTGAAGGGGGAAAAAATCATCATTGGGGACCAGAGTACTCTCTTGACTCTCCCTCTCTGTTGCAACTATCCTGGCAGAATACAGTGCCAGAATTCTGCTAGTAGAGTAACAGAAATATCAACAAGATCTTACTATATATCAAGGGAACCGCTGACCACCACATAGGAAAGCTGATGAAGAAACGCAATCTACAAACTATTTACAGACCCACTAAGAAAATCCAACAAATGCTGCACTCAGCGAAGGACAAGAAGGATACTCTCACCTCTGCAGGAGTCTATCGGATACCATGCAGCTGTGGACAAGTCTACATTGGGACCACCAAACACAGAATTGCCCAAACATGAATCAAGGAACATGAAAGGCATTGCAGACTAACTCAACTAGAGAAGTCAGCCATAGCAGAGCACTTGATGAACCAACCTGGATACAGTATATTATTTAAGAACCCTGAAATGCTGGACCACTCTAACAACTATCATGTCAGACTACACAGAGAAGCCATTGAAATCTGCAAACATGTGGACAATTTCAACAGAAAGGAGGAAACCATGAAAATGAACAAAATTTGACTACCAGTATTAAAAAACTCTAAAATTGTGACAGTAAATAAAGAACAACAGTCTGAAAATAGAGGAATTACAGACATGAATCAATCAGGGCATATACCACCTCCGAACAAAGGATTCCCCCAGGCAGGAATAAATAATACTAATCAAGATGATGAATTACAACATTCACACTGGCCTCCAACAGACAAGAGTTCTTTCTCCCACACCGGACCTTCCACAGATATATAAACCTCTCTTGCTTAGTTTTCCAATATACTTCATACCTCTGAGGATGCCTGCCATAGATGTGGGTGAAATGTCAGGAGAGAAGACTTCTGGAACATAGCCATACAGCTTGAAAAATGCACAACAACCCAGTGATTCCAGCCATGAAAGTCTTCAACAACACATTGGTATCATGTTACCTTTCAGTTTTCTCTTCTTGTCAATGGACATTGTCACATGGAGGTGGAAAACTGGAATAGGCGACAAATCCTATTATATGATGCCATGTCCAAGCTGTTGCCAGTCCACCACTTCACTGCGACAAACCTGCTATTGATGTGCAAAACTCATCAATAACTTCTGATTGTCCTATGGTGACACATATTACCTGGTGCCATCAGGGGAGTGGGTCTCCTGCTCTCTCCCACTCTTTTTCCCAATAATTAAAAAGAATTAATTTGTATTTCTTAAAAAAAATTAAACTGGGCAATTTCTTTTTAAAAATAATTTAAAAAATTTACAGAGCTGTATAAGTGCAGCAGGGCTGTGTTCTCTCCCCAACAAGAAGGACTATGGAGTGATGAAGTGGTGCTATCATGTGACCATAAAGACATGCAAAACTAGGGGTAATGTCTGGGTAAGTTGCCAGGAGATGTGATCACATTATTGCCATATGGTCCCATTAAGAAAATGCATAAGGATGTGGATGGACTACAACTCACATCATGCCAAGGTAACTCTCTCAGTACTTAAAGTTTGTCATGTTGGGTATATCTGCCACATTTTGTCCAGATCCATCATTGGGGGGGGGGGGGGTCAGAGTACTCTCTGGATACAGCGTGAACTAAAACTCCCACCCTGGTTGGCCATTCTCCCCAAACCCTTCCAGTATGTTCAGTTGGTCATGGGGATTATGTGAGCCAAGTTTTAATCAAATCCTTCTCCAGTAGGGTTCACAGTATTCTCTGGCTGCATGGTGAACTACAACTCCCACCCAGGTGGGTCAGTCCCTCCAAACTCCTCTGGTATTTTCTGTTTGGTCCAGGTCCATCCTCGGTAGGTTTCAGAGTGTTCTCAGGATGCAGGGTGAGCTACAACTCACTTCCTGCTGGGTCAGTCCCATCCAGCCCCTCTAGTGTTTTCTGTTGATTATAGAGGTTCTGTGTGCCAAGTTTGATCCAGATCCATCATTGGTGGGGTCACAGTGATTTTTGGAAGTGAGGCCCAATAAAAGATCAGCTGCAAACATACATACGCCATTGCCCACATACAAACATATGTTCCGTTTTATTAAATAGATAGATGATAGATAGATAGATAGATAGATAGATAGATAGATAGATATGTGCATCATCAATTTTATTTATTTATTTACATCACTTTTACCCCGCCTTTCTCCCCGAGGGGACTCAAAGCGGCTTACAATAAATAGGCAAAAATTCAATGCCTAAAAACAATGTAAAAACAACAATTCATATAAAACAATCTACAAAACAACAATTCATATAAAACAGGTACCATTGCAAAATAAAATCACATTATATAAAATCTATCTTCTTCTTAGTTAACTGGTATATCTTTGCACCAGCTCTCTGATGATCCCAAGTGTTTCCTATACTTAACCCCAAAGGGAAGAACTATAGGGTTATACCAAATCAGCAGTATAGTACTAAATAAAGGGTATATTGGTAGTTGGGTATTGGAATTAAACACAAATACCCTTTGTCAGATGAATTGTTTTGCCAACTGATTAAAAGAGATCTGCTGACAGACGAGATAGGATGGCAATAAGGAGGAGCAGAGTTAGGCCAGATACAAAACTCCTCCACCCAGGGAGAGGAGTTGAGTAAAAGTTAGACCAATGTGAGAGTAGTCCTGAGTAATTTCCAGCAGCAACAGGCCAGGAGGGATTTGGATCCAGAACAAATTAATTTGGCCTAGTGTCAGCTCAGATACTCTTTGTGCATCTAGGCAAATAGGATTTTTGTTAGGCTTTAGCACTGTCATAAGAAGATGAATTTCTCTTTTGCACCAAAGTTTGGTTTTTTGGTTCACTGCCAATAGCATATTTTATTAAGTTTTTTATGAACATTAACTGCAGAGGCATTGGTATAAGAATAAATTCCTGACTAATTTCTCTAATGATTTCCTCTAAAATTTGCTACAAAACTCCATACTGCACACACAGATTTATTTTCCTTTGCATTCAAGAAAATGATCAAGAATATTCTTTTTATAGGAAAAGCAAGTGATTTTAATTTGTTTCAGTGGAAAAGCACCAAATGGTCAAATGGCTTTGCTATGTAAATGTGTCGTAATCGTGTGCAAAGTATTAAAATCTTTGAAGCTATGCTTGGATTATTGCTTTACTGGGGCATGATGCAATATGTAGTTATCTGTAGTCTTAATGGACCCCTTGGAGCACTTGTTAATAAAAAAGGCTCCTGGGAGATATTATTGAAGGTCAACATATGGTTTCCTATATGAAAGTGCTACACATTCCTATATGCAGGACGGAGCAGAACAGCATCTTACTGCACATTGTGCTGGAATGTGTGATATCATGCAGTAGTTTCAAGTTGCCCTCAATGGCTGTACAAATGAAAAGTATGTCTGCAGGCCCTGTCCAGGACTTCTTCTTCTTCTTTTTTTTACCGTCACTCTCCTTATCAAATAATTCCAATGCTCACCCATTCATGGAAGCTTCAGTGTTACTCCTGTAATAGCTTTTCCTTACTGTATTTTCCACAGCATTCATTTTCTGTTCCCCTTCTTTTCTTTGCTTTTAAGTCCTCAGCCCACTACAAAATGTTCATTCTCCATTAACTTTCACTCCAACCTTCTTCACAGATTGGGGGGGGGGGGGTTATAATCAGTGGCATGCTCCACTTCACCTTCCCTTTAAGCAAGGAGCCCATCAGGTCCCTCTACATGACACACATCTCCTTGCATTGGAGCTCTGTGCTTAAAGGGAGGGTGAAATGGAGCATGCTGCCACTGAGGCAACACAGGAGGTTTCTCATATTCTGACAGAAACAATGGGGGGAAGCTGGGTGGTTGATGCTTTCCCCTGTGGGATGGTAACTTGGGTAAGTTGGGGCATGGAGCAATGGGTTCCCCACGCCCCCTGATGTGCACTGCCAGAATTGTCACAATACATGGCTATTCCAGTGGCCTTTGGGATGAGCTCCTTAGAAGTAGCCTAGCCATCAACCTCCTTTTGGTCATTCAGATGTAATAAACTATATTCAGGAAACTTGAAAGTTTACTTGCAACAAACAAATATCTTTATACCCTGTGAAGAAACGGGGGCTTGCATAGGTATATATGTGACTACTAAAAATATAGGGAAACATCTTCAATTCAATTCCAGCTACCTCCCCTTTTGATAACAAGTAACTAAAACTAAAGTAACTAAAGGATTCATCCACCTTTTATTTTAACCTTTATCCTCTCCAATGCCAATATATGTATTTAAATATTTTATATCCCATTTTTCTTCACAGAGTACCCAAGGCACTTTACAATTGTCATCTAAAATATGCATTATTTCAATTCAGATGCTCCCTTTTATCATATTATATAAAGGGATAGGCACAGAACAAAACAGAGCAGAAGAACCTTATTTTCCATCTTCATAGCTATGATTCTGTACTGGTGTGAAAATCACCTATCGGCCAAATGGCAAACTACTTAACCTCATCAGGCTGAAAGGTAAAACCAAGGTCAATGTCTGTTATAAAACTCCTATATGCTGATGATATTGGAGTTCTTTCAGAAAAAGACTTACAAGCCACTTTAAACATCTTTGCACAAGCATGCAAAAATCCTGGCCTCTCACTGAACATCAAGAAAAACCAAAATGCTCAACCAGCAGGCACCTATCAATCCATCTGCAATGCCAGAAATACAGCTTAATGGTGTAACATTAGAAAATATGGACCATTTCCACTACCTTGGCAGCCACCTCTCCACAAAAGTCAACATTGATATCAAAATGCAACACTGTCTGAGCTCTGTGAGTGCATCATTTTTTCAAATGCAGCAGAGAGTGTTTGACATTCATGGCGATACTAAGATGCTTGTTTATAAAGCTATTGTCCTCCCAACCTGCAAATCTGGGACCATCTACAGACCTCTAGAACAATTCCATCAGTGTTGCCTCCAAAAAATCCTGCAAATATCTTGGGAAGACAAGTGGAAAAATATCAGCATTCTGGAAGAAGCAAAGACCACTGAAGCAATGATCCTCTGTCATTTACTTCGCTAGACTGGCCACGTTGTCTGAATGCCCAGTCACCATCACCAAAAACAGTTACTCTACTCTCAACTCAAGAATGGAAAACTGAATGTTGGTGGATAACAAAAGAGATTTAAAGATGGGCTTAAAGCTAACCTTAAAAGCTGTGGCATAGACTCTGAAAACTGGGAAGCCTTGGCCATAGAGCATTCTAATTGGAGGTCAGCTTTTACCAACAGTGCTGTGGAATTCAAAGAGACGCGAATGGTGGGCAAAAGGGAGAAATGTTTCAAGAGGAAGGTGCGTCAAGCCAATCCTTGTTGGGACCTCCTGGTGATCACTGCGAAAGAACATGCAGACCCAGAATAGGCCTCTACAGTCACCTACAGACCCATCACCAAAACTCTAAACTGGGAAGACAATCAGTGATAGATGATGATGATGATGATGATGATGATGATGATGATGATGATGTTATTGTTATTTCTTCCCCACCTTTCCCCATGTTTTAAGGTGAGGAACAAAAACATTAAAATACAACATATACCATCAGTTAAAAACACACAACACATATGAATTTAAAGGGCATGTTTGTTCAATACATATGCAAACAACCTGCCCATGATTTAAAATTCACAATTGGATGTTTATAATTTTAAATTATCTGGGTAGGCCTGATGGAAAAGACTGGTCTTTAATGCTTTTTTAAAAATATCCAGGAAGCTTATTCAGCTGCCAAATCTTTTCCAGGAGGTCATTCCACAATCTAGGAATAGTTGAAGAAAAAGTCCTTTGGGTGGCCATCACAAGCTCAGTCCTGACTGGAGTAAACATCCCCCATAACCTGGGTGTATGGGACACATTATACAGGATGAGGCAATCCTGTAAATGGCCTAAACCATGTAGGAGCTTAAAGATAATATACTTTGCCCAAAAACTAACTGCTAGCCAGTGAAGTGACTTGAGAGAGAGAGAGAGAGAGAGAGAGAGAGAGAGAGAGAGAGAGAGAGAGAGAGAGAGAGAGAGAGGCAAGTGGTGAGAAGGAAAGGAACCGCTTCTAGAAAACCTGACTGAGGAAATAGCACTGGTGGTAGTCTTCTGCTCCAAATGGCACAATAAACTCAAGTGAACAACCCACCAGCAATCTCCCCACTTGTGTGTTGACACTGAACAAGACATAAACTAACTTGCTTGCACAGTGGTGAATGTTGGTACCCAGATATTTGTCAGCCACTCTGGAAACTCAGAGAAACATAGCAATTCCCTGAAACATAAGGTGCCCCATGAGATTTTTCAGTCCTATAACTGTCTGAAATACACTTGGTATTATTTAAATGAGTTGAAAGTAATAATTTTGATTCAACACTTCAAATACAAGCCATAGTGTTGTTTTGGTGTAAAGAACTGCATATGCAGAGGAAGAAACATATAACAAATGGACCATGCCAGTCTTGGACTGGCATGAGCTCTAAGCTTCTGAAGCTTCTATTGCCTGGTCCTGTTGAAAGCAAGTACTAAGAGCATTTTAAAATAAAAATAAGAGTGCTGTGATTTAAACACATAATGGAATTCAATATTAGAAGCAGCTCACCAAACAGAAATGATTGTACAAAGTTTAATTAGGGGTCATCATAAATGAAGTAGGAGAATATTATTCAAGAGGAGCTATCAAGAAATGATATGCCATTTATGAATTATAGATGGCCATGATGTGTTCCTAATTGGTAAGTTATCTACAATATATGATTCAGCTGATTAACATTTCTGTGTATATGCATCAGATACCAACATCTTTAACCCACCTAATGATGATTAAAAGAAGTTTTGGAGGATCAGCGTTAACATTCTAAAATGGGATGACTCTCAACAGAAAGAACTGATGACCAAGTCAAGTCCATCTTCAAACCGTTTTGCTCGATTGGGCACAGACTCAATTTTATGATTTTTCCTGAAACTTGCTATGGAGAAGAATTCAAATGGTTCTAAAGTACCTGAGAACATTACTCTGCTATTCTGCTTATCATAGTCCTGGATATGCAAGATCTGATCATGGCTGTTGATAACTGCATGATTTGTAAATCTTTCATTCAATTGATCACCATAAGTCAACTTGATGGCAATTCACAATAACAAATTCATCAGTTATTTTTAGTGCATTTTCCCAAATTCATTTTAAGGAGGGTTAGTGGAAGGCTATTCTTGTGTGTTTGATAAAACCCACAATTTATTAAGAGTTCTCTTCAAATTTCTTGAATTTGAACAGAACTTTCTTGGATTTGAACATTTTGAACACATGAGTGGCTTTCTTCTTCTGAATGCAGGCAGTAGGACTCACGGCCTCATGGGGAAACTGTGCACATGCACGGCTGCCTCTCAGCACCCCCACATGTAGCCAAAAGAAATGGAAAGCGGCTGTTTTCGGCATCCGTGTGGTCTCTTGTAGCGCCTGTGCCACTATAGCTGGCCAAAAGAATTGGAGCACATTTTGAAAAATAGATCTGTGCACCACCCTTTTAAATAGTTATTTTTTAAGCACTGAGAGAGATGTGCTGGAGTTTTGTCTTCAAGACATTTTTGACTTTCTTTGATATTTTGGCACGTATCATAGAATTTTCTTGGCAAGACTTGTTCAGAGGGTGTTGTCTTTGGACCTCAGTGGTGAATCGGCAGGACAGTGGAGCAATTTTGGTGCCCTGCAGTCCACCTCACCAGCAACAATGTTTCCCAATCACATCCCAACTTTTGGGCACAGCATCATAGGATGCTTACCCCACATTTGTTCTACAGAGCCCTGCTGGAAGTGACTGTGTGTCATGTGATGGGTGGCATGGAGCCCCGTAGATCAGCTGTGCAGCAAGCATTGTACGACACTTGCAGCAACCCATGTGATAAAGCCCTTTGCTTTGCTCTGAGTCTGTGACTTACCTGAGGTTACCTGGATGACCGTGGGCTTGAACCCTCATCTCTCAGTGTCCTAGTACCATACTCAAACCACTACACCATGCTGGCTTTCCAGAGAAATGTAACATAATTCTATTTGAGTACAGATGAACTAGAGTATTCAAATTCTTGAAAGAATACATATTTTCAAGTATGTCTTGAAAGTCTACTTTTATGTCTTAAAATTACTTTCATATATATTTTTGGTTCCTCACTTCTACCTGAATCTAAATCATTTGTTTTACTACTATCTCACATCTTCTCTTTTGATAAAATCTTTTCAAAATGTGGGCAAATATCAGAGGCTAATTCATGCCTGACTATGGCAAGTAAAAGAGAATGCTCTCTCTCTCTCTTGGCTCCATCGATAATAAGTAAATAAAGCTCACAATCCACATGGCTGCCTGGGGCATATTCCACAAATAGTTTAATTTTCATGCATGACTATGCTTTGGACTAAGAAGATGCTTCCTGAAATGTCATCTGTACAAACCTGTTCACTGTATAGAAGCAATTACTGTATATCAATCAGCATTTTCTATGATAAGATGCATGGGAAAAAAGAATAATTTGATTTGTTAATATTTAAGAAAATGTTGGTTTGGGTATTTGACTTTCAAAAGATTAGAAGAGAATAGAAGATTATCTAAAAAAATTATTTATCCAGGATCTCAGAAAGACAAATACGATTTCTGCATAAACCAAGATCCAAAATTCATTTTAGTGCATGGAGTATTACATCATTAAGTTTCCTATTATCAGTATTTTAGAATAAAAAGTATGAGAGAACTACAATATTAAGGATTTTATTTATTTTGCAGTTGGAGTTGCACCCAGAATGAGTTACTGCTGAACACGTTTGTGCACCACAACTGAAGAGAATGTTTCATCAAACTTATCCTGCCAAACCTGATGGTTAATGTCAGACTCTTTGGTCTGTTTGTTGTCTCTCTTTCCTACAGGTAGAGCCTTTCTTCTTGGAAGGGAATGATGTCAGGAAGCCCACATTCAGGCATGAGGATCGACTGATTGGTCCATAAACAGTTTTACGATCTCTCAAAAAGTCTTCAATTGATTGATCCCGTAAAACAAATTTTAGTTTTTGAATTTGGGCTAACTCAGCAACCAATCTATTCTCCCATCATTCATGCTTAGGATAATTTTCAAATGTCCATGCTGCTGTTATCCTATATTGAAAAAATTAATCTATACCATTGAATTCTTTGTCCATAATACCCAACCAAAAGATTTCTAGTGACATTACAAAATCTACCTTTCTTTATTTTTTTATTTTTTTGGAATTAGCATGTAAATCTTAGAGCACCAACTTTTTGCTTTCTTACCATCACATGTAAAAGGAAATCCATGTATCTTTGAGAATCTTAGTCTGATATGGATTAGCTTTACATTTCTCAATGAAGCAGTTAATTCTGGAGCCCAAGACCTATCAAACTATACAGCTCCAAGAGAACCTAATTTTTATTTGGTTGTTGTGCATGTTTTGAAATTGAAACATCCAGTTACGTGCAGTAGAAAAGCAACAGTAATTTATCCCTTTATGGATTTATAAACATCTGCTATATTTTGACTTGTTTTTATCTTGGATGTTATCTGAAACATGAAATCTGTCTGTGTAGGTTAGAAACAAAACAGATTGAAGGGGAGCATGTGTGTGCACAAAAAGACACATAGGCCAGAACCCATGTGTAACCCTATGCTATGCATACACATGATCTTCTCACACAGTGTCTATTGTGCCCTGCCCCCTGGCATTTCCAACTACCTGAAACATGTTGCCATGGCCATTTCGTGACAAGAGAGAGTCAGTGGGAGGCACACAGTCTGCAGATCTGCTGGAAATCTGCAGGCTAATATTAGTTCTCTTTTCCTGGCCAGAAGACTTACATTGCATGCTGCCAGAATACCACCTCTTCGGACTTCATTGGCAGTCACATTATCTCGCTAACAAGCTCCAGCCAACAGGCTAGCCACAGCATTTTGGACCCACTGAAGCTTCTGAACTGTTTCCAAAGCCAGCTTCACACAGAATGCACTACAATAATTGGGATATAATTAAGGCATGGTTTGCTTACTGTAGCCAAATATGATTTCTCAAGGAATGGACACAGCTGGCACATTGGTTTTAACTGTGCAATGCACTTTTAGTCGCAACTGAAAGCAAGGTATCGAGACTCAGATCTAAGTCCAAGGGCCTCATCGGAATGGCCAGACAAAGCATCCTGTTTGCCTGGCCTCCATCACCCTGTATGCAGCTCCCTCTCAGCAATGTTTTCCCCATCACATGGGGGAAGCATAACCCTCCCAGAGAGGCCAGAGTCTCCTGTGTTCTGGGGAAAGTGTCCAATGATGCTTCCATCCCAGCTGGGTGGCAGAGCTTCCATCAGAAGTCACACAACATCATATGACTCTGTCCTGAAGATGGTGAGGAAGCATCCTAGAACTCTGATTTCAGTAAGAATGACGAGGTCTCAAGAGTACAGTGTTCCCTCACTTATCGCGGGGGTTAGGTTCCAGGACCACCCGCAATAAGCGAAAATCCACAAAATAGGGACGCTATATATTTATACATTATTTTAGTAGTTATACACTATTTTAAGTCTTCATCAACCAATCATGGGTTGCTAAATCACCTCTTTCTCCTCCCGTTGCCACTTGGGCTCCTTTTCTCTCTCTTCGGCTTCTCCTTCCTCCCTTCCTTAGGCTGTAAATTGTAATTTTTTAAGATTTATAATATTCTTTTAGAGTTTATTGAAAAACCGCAAAACAACGAATCTGCAAAAAACAAACCGCGAAGTAGTGAGGGAACACTGTATATCCAAGTTGTGGACCTGAGATTTTAAGGGAAGCATAAACCCATCTTTGTGCTTTTCCTGCATGGCAGGGGGTTGGACTAGATAGACCATGTGTTTTCTTCCATGGGAATCTTTTTATATATTAAAATCATAGAATCCTAGAGTTGGAAGAGACCACACAGAGTCCACTGGCAAGCTTTACTGTCAACCTGGATTATATAAGAGTCTGTGGTATAATGGATAATGTATTCAACTGAGATTTGTGAAATCCAAGCTACAACATCTGACAGGTTGGCTTCCCTCACAGAGTTTTTAAAATTGTGGAAAATAAAGTTACATAACCCCACTTTAATTCCTTAAAAAATAAATGGGATATAAAGAAAGCTAATAAGCTCACTTCTACTTCTAAAACAAACTAACACAACCATTTATTTGGAGGGGAAGGGTGTACATTTTAATAACTATTTATATGCAGTCCACTATGAATATAAGAATCTCTGGAATAATAGCATAGCTATGTTGGCAATAATTAAAATATCATTATTTATGTCAAAATGTCACTTTCAATATTTTTGTTTATTGGTATTTGCTTTCCTCCAGTCCCAATGATCACGCATGTGCATGCACACATATTAAATAGGTTTGTATAGCTTTCTGAATCCAACAAGCTTGCTTTATTCAAATATTATGCCCAGATGATAAGTTTTAAAATCAATTTCTTCTCTACTATTGTTTCCCATGTGCATGCAAGCATGCAATCTCCTGCTTTTATCTGAAAAGCGGGGCTAAGAATGATATTTTTCCCAGGTAATCATTTTATCATCTTAATGGAGCAAGTCCCATTGTGGTAGCTGTGAGCAAGCTGAGTATGTTCCACATACATTTGTTCAGAGACAGCCCCCTGCTGTTAATATAGATTTATGTGATTTTGTGGCTGATGTGAAAAAGATTGTGGAGAACTAAATTTTTGTCTACTAGCCATGTTTGTCTTGTTATCTCACATAATACCAAGCTCTTAACAACTTTCAAAAAATATCCAGAATGCTATTTTGCTATTCCTTTTTTTAAGAAATGTAGTTCAATAACAATCTCAATGGTTCACAATGGCCAGATGTGCAAGTCGGTTTTATTTTTAGGAACTTTGTTGTTATCATTCTATAGATATATTTCATTCCCTTTGCACAGCATTTTTGCTTTTCTTACTGTACTGTCTCTGGAACCATATCTCACAGCCTGATATAGAGATTCACAGAAACTCAGATCTGCAGAAATATTTTTCAGGTGCACAGTTTGGTCCACCCTTACAATGGAGAAAACAGACATTTGTGCATAAAGTAATAGACCCACAAATCTCTCAACTCTGAAATAAATGGGTAACTGGTACTGAAAGGGAAATACCCATTATCTAATTGACGATAATTATTTTCCAGGTAATATCTTTATTTTTCAGAGTGTACTAAAAAAACACTGTTTAGCAATCTAGCCAATGACTGGATGTGAGACTGCCTACAATATCCATGGACCTACCATTAACTGTAGTTCAATTGTACTTGAACCCTATGCATATTACCTTTTATATTACCTCACAGAACTGAGAATGCTTATTACAGGTATGTTCACAGAGCTCACATATGAACTGAAACATATTCTGGGTATTCACACTGTTAAGGGATATTTGGGTCATGGCAACAGAACACCTTTGTCAGATTGGACCTGGTAGCTCACATTCACAAAGAATTATCTGAAGGGGAATGTGTTCAAATAGGACATCTCCCAAGAGAGGGCGAAGGGAGTTTCTACAAAGTTAGAGAAGGGGCAAATGAAGCCCTCAGGAACTTCCCCCTGAATTACTAGGTTGCAGGAGATAAATAGCTGGGTGGCAGCAGCTAAATGAGTTCAGGGATTTTGTTCTTATACTTCAGGAATTGGGACCATTTCTGCCTGGGTTCCACAATTAATCAAAATGAAGACTGTTGTCAAGAAATCAAAAGAAAACTAGGACTTGGAAGGGCAACTATGATAAGATCCTCAAGTGCCAAGATGTATAATGGAATGTCAAATTATGGACTGTCCATGCCATTGTATTACCAGATTCTATGCATGTTTATGAAAGCTGGATAGTGAAGTGAGCCAACAGGAAGAAAATCAACTCATTTGAAATGTACCATGGATGGCTAAAACAGAAATAAAAGGATCTTAGAACAAATCAGGAAACTAGAGTGATATAACAACTTTATTCTTGTATCCCGCCCCATCTTCCCAAAGGGACTTGAGGCAACTAGAATTAGATTGTCCTGTGGTTTTCCGGTGAGCCTCCAGTGGCTCAGTGTGTTAAAGCACTGAGCTGCTGAACTTGCAGACCGAAAGGTCCCAAGTTCAAACCCGGGGAGCTGAGTGAGCGCCTGGTGTTAGCTCCAGCTTCTGCCAACCTAACAGTTCGAAAACATGCAAACGTGAGTAGATCAATAGGTACCACTCCGGCGGGAAGGTAACGGCGTTTCATGCAGTCATGCCAGCCACATGACCTTGGAGGTGTCTACAGACAACGCTGGCTCTTCGGCTTAGAAATGGAGATGAGCATCAACCCCCAGAGTCAGACACGACTGGACTTAACGTCAGGGAAACCTTTACCTTTACCTATGGTTTTCGTAAGTCAAAGTCAACTTATGACAATTAACAAAAAAAAAAAAAAAAGGATTTCAGCACGTTTTGTAAGCATAACTACACTTTTCATGTTCAGCATTAATGAACATGTGAAAATCTCCATTTTGAAAGTTTGGAGTGCAAATAGCAACTAAGGAGGAGGAAGGTGGGAAGTAACTCATTTCTCAGGTCTGTGTTTATGGCAGGTGCTTGCAGTGAAAAGTGGCAATGCCATCAAGATCTATAGATAAATTGAAGCTGGGCTCCAAAAGCACAGTCAGCTTGTCTTGGACCAAAGATTAATGCAGAAGCTGAAGATGAATGGCATGAGAGAAGTGTGCTGTTTTGTGAATGAGTTTGCTTGCTTCACTTCACTAATGCACTGGACAAATAGATCAAAAACTCTTTTAACAATTCACCACCTTGTTTGTGCTTTCATTGCAACATCTACTTTGAATAGATAACAAAACAATAGGTACTTCTTTAAAGAGAAGAAGGGCAAGCAAGTAGTATGATGTCTTCTGAAGTATTGCCTAAGCGATTGCTTCTATATATTTTTTTCATGTGATGGTTCCTAATTCATTTGGGGTGCAGATAGTACAAATGATTTAGGTGGAACTGGGCATTACAAGAAAGTGATCTGTTGAAATTGTAGATATGTGTATCAGGAACCTTTGTGCCAACAGAAAAGCACCAAAGGAAGCACCAAAATCCTGACTATTAAACTTCTCAGAATCCTGAAGCTGCTAAATTCAAAGCAGACAGATGCACCCTCACTTTCAGGAGCATAGAACTGAATAAAAACAGACCCTAGAGGATAGCTAATGAGGTCTGAATTAGGATTCAAAAATAAATTTAACAGATTGGGGACCTGAGCCTAAACTAACAACATTAATTTCAACAGAGATAATTTAAGGCACTCCATTTGGGAAGGAAAAATAAAATGCACAAATATAGGATAAGTCATATCTGACTGGCTGTGGGGAGAGGTTTACATTCCCAAATGTGGATATGTTCTCAACTGTTCTGGATTTTCTAGACTGCTTGCAGTTTCACATACCTAGATCCTGGTCTAGACATGGGCTTTTAAACTTAAAAAAAAAAAGACAGAAAGGCTCACCTGCAAACTATGCATTTAAATCAGTATGAGCCTTCACATCTGTCACGACCCAGGCTGCAGAGCACCAATAACCATACACAGAGGCCAGAATCTATCTAATATCTTTATTAAGGAAATATATAAAGTTAATAAAAGCAAGTGTATGAAATAGTCCAGAAGTAGACCTTTCAGGAAAGGTCAAAATTAGTCCAAAGAAACAATGTCCAATATGAAATATTAAGGTCCAAAGTTGTAATCCAATAACCGAAACACTCACTTTGCCAGGCAAAGTGAGGGGAGATGACGATGTCCTTTAGTCCATGAACTTCAGCGAGGCTAGGGAGTAACTTGAAACAAGGCTTGATACAAGGCAACAAGGAACGAGGAGCAAGAACAAGATCCGTGGAATTACTTGGCAAAATCCGGAAAACAAGGCAAGGCTGAGTCCTGGAAAACAAGGCAAGGTCCGTGGAGGTAAACAAGGCTGGAAACGGGAACGAAGGCTTGGAAACGGAGCGAAGGCTTGGAATCAGGAACAAGGCTTGAAACAGGAACGAGGCTTGGAAACGGAGCGCGCTGTCCACACACAACTTACTCCAGTAGCTGACGAATTGACTCCGCAAGGTCCCCTTGTGGGCAAAACACCTAAATAGGGTCTAGTTTTCCCACCAAAGAGCAGTTCTCTGGGGAACCAGAAACGAAAGCTAAACTCTGAGTCCAGATGCATGACTCCTTAAAGTTTCCCATGGAAAGCAGGCTTAATCAGCTGAATTCTTAGCAGCTATCCTAGCACTCCTGCGAGACGCTGCTGAAACTCCCCTCTGTTGTTTACAAAACTCGTGGCGAGAAAACACAGGAGATTTAGGCTCAGGGCTTGTTTGACAGACTTCTGGAAGACAAATCTCTTGCAGGTGCAAGGTTCCCAAATCTGGCTGGGAAGGTTCCAATTCTGACTGAGACGGTGAAAAACCCAAGTTCTCCTCTTCATCTGGTACTATAGTACCAGAAACGGGACTACATGGCCCATGACTCATCACAACATCTTTCATTTTGTGTGACAGTTCTAAAGGCCTCCTACAGCTACACAGTGGAAGTTAATATTCAGTTTCTCCCCTTGTGCTCTGAATATTACAGCTATTAAGGAGTGGGAAATCTTTGTTTGGTTTATGAACCTTTGTGATTCACTCTTTCTGAAGCATTACTCAAACACAGAGTTTTCCTCTGGTATTTGTACTTATTAAAATTTTGCAAAGCTCTCTTCTTGTAAAAAATGTGCAGTGTGAAAGGTGTATATTTATTTGTGGATTAGGTGCAATATTTATATCTTGATCTATATCATATATTCTCAGGATGGTGTGATGATTTTAAACTATAAAATCATTGTGGTTTTTAGATTATTGCAAATCTTTATAATTTACACCTTAGTGGAAATACAATGCAAAGATGCATTAAGAAAAATTGCTTGCAAAAGCAATTTTTATCGGTGAGATGTCAAGATTAAAGATAAACATTCTGGGAGTCAGTGAACTGAAATGGACTGGAATGGGCCACTTCACAAAAGATGACCACCAAATCTACTACTGCGGACAAGAGGAACACCGAAGAAATCGAGTAGCCTCGATAGTTAATAATAAAGTTGTGAAAGCAGTGATTGGATACAACCCAAAAATGATTGAATGATCTCAATTCAAGTTCAAGGCAAGCCGTTTAACATCGCAGTGATCCAAATATACGCCCCAACCACAGCTGCTGAAGAAGCAGAATTAGATCAGTTTTATGAGGATCTGCAGCACTTAGTGGATAACACACCAAAAAGAGACATTATTCTCATTACAGGAGATTGGAATGCTAAGGTGGGCAGTCAATTGATAACCGGGATCACAGGCAAGCATGATCTGGGACAACCAAATGAAGCAGGACGTAAGCTGATAGAATTTTGCCAGGAAAACTCTCTGTGCATAACAAACACTCTCTTCCAACAACCTAAAAGACAGCTTTACACATGGGCTTCACCAGATGGTCAACACCGAAATCAGATTGACTACATCCTTTGCAGCCAAAGGTGGCGGACATCCATCCAGTCAGTGAAAAGAAGACCTGGAGCTGACTGTAGTTCAGACCACAAACTTCTTATTGCAAAAATTTAGAATCAGACTAAAGAGAATGGGAAAAATACACAGACCAATTAGATATGATCTCACAAATATTCCTAATGAATATGAAGTGGAAGTGAAGAATAGATTTCAGGGACTAGACTTGATAAATAGAGTCCCAGAAGAACTATGGACAGAAGTTCACAAAATTGTTCAGGAGGCAGCAACAAAGTACGTCTCAAAGAAAAGAAAACCAAGAAGGCAAAATGGTTGTCTGCTGAGACTCTGAAAGTAGCCTAAGAAAGAAGGAAGGCAAAAGGAAGCAGCGATAGGGGGAAATATGCCCAACTAAATGCACAATTCCAGAGGTTAGCCAGGAGAAACAAGGAACTACTCTTAAAAAAGCAATGCATGGAAGTGGAAGAAGACAACAGAATAGGAAGGGCAAGAGACCTCTTCCAGAAAATCAGAAACATTGGAGGCAAATTTCAGGCAAAAATGGGCATGATCAAAAACAAAGATGGCAAGGACCTAACAGAAACTGAAGAAATCAAGAAAAGGAATATACAGAAGATCTGTATAGGAGGGATAAAAATATAGAAGATAGCTTTGACGGTGTGGTGAGTGAATTAGAACCAGACATCCTGAGGAGTGAGGTTGAATGGGCCTTCAGAAGAACTGCTAACAACAAGGCAGCAGGAGACGATGGGATCCCAGCTGAACTGTTTAAAATCTTGAAAGATGATGCTGTCAAGGTGATGCATGCCATATGGCAGCAAATATGGAAAACACAAGAATGGTCATCAGATTGGAAAAAAATCAATTTACATCCCCATACCAAAAAAGGGAAACGCTAAAGAATGTTCAAACTTCCGTACAGTAGCACTTATTTCCCATGTCAGTAAGGTAATGCTCAAGATCCTATAAGGCAGACTCCAGCAATACATGGAGCGAGAGTTGCCAGATGTCCAAGCTGGGTTCAGAAAAGGCAGAGGAAAGAGAGACCAAATTGCCAATATCTGCTGGATAATGGAGGAAGCCAGGGAGTTTCAGAAAAACATCTACTTCTGCTTTATTGACTATTCTAAAGCCTTCGACTGTGTGGATCATAATAAACTATGGCATGTGCTTGGTGGTATGGGGATACCGAGTCACCTTGTCTGTCTCCTGAGAAATCTGTATAAAAACCAAGTAGCCACAGTAAGAACAGACCACGAAACAACAGACTGGTTCAAAAATGGGAAAGGAGTATGGCAGGGCTGTATACTATCGCCCTACCTATTCAGCCTGTACGCAGAACACATCATGCGACATGTGGGGCTTGATGAATCCAAGGCTGGAGTTAAAATTTCTGGAAGAAACATTAATAACCTTTGGTATGCAGATGATACCACTCTGATGGCCGAAAGTGAGGAAGAGCTGAGGAGCCTTATCACCAAGGTGAAAGAAGAAAGTGCAAAAGCCGGGCTGCAGTTAAACATCAAGAAAACCAAGATCATGGCAACCAGACCGATTGACAACTGGCAAATAGAGGGAGAAAATGTGGAGGCAGTGACAGACTTTATATTTCTAGGCGCGAAGATCACTGCAGCTGCAGACTGCAGCCAGGAAATGAGAATACGTCTACTTCTTGGGAGGAGAGCAATGGCCAACCTTGACAAAATAGTGAACAGCGGAGACATCACACTGGCAACAAAGGTCTGCATAGTCAAAGCAAAGGTATTCCCCATAGTAACCTATGGATGCGAGAGCTGGACCATAAGGAAGGCTGAGCAAAGGAAGATAGATGCTTTTGAACTCTGGTGTTGGAGGAAAATCCTGAGAGTGCCTTAGGCCGCAAGAAGATTCAACCAGTCCATCCTCCAGGAAATAATGCCCGGCTGCTCACTGGAGGGAAGGATATTAGAGGCAAAGTTGAAGTATTTTGGCCACATCATGAGAAGACAGGAAAGCTTGGAAAAGATCGTGATGCTGGGGAAAATGGAAGGAAAAAGTAAGAGGCGCCAACCAAGGGCAAGATGGATGGACGGTATCCTTGAAGTGACTGGCTCGTCCTTGAAGGAACTGGGGGTGGTGATGGCCGACAGGGAGCTCTGGCTTGGGCTCATCCATGAGGTCACGAAGAGTCAAAAACGACTGAACGAGTGAGACAACGCTTGCAAAAGTGTGCATTAGATGAAATTTACACAAAAAAGGAAGAAGGATTTTTTTTTAAAAAAAGCAAAGGGTTGTGATAATGGAACAAAATGAATTCAAAATTTGAAATGGAGAGAGAGTAAAATTGAAGACTTGTCCATCCCTCCATGCTGCTAGAGACATATTAATGATTAGCAGAAATGTGTGCTGTATGTAGACTCTAGTTTTTCTGAAACCAAAATAGATCCGTTTCACTTGTTGATCAAGGTTCCCCACAGATGCAGTGCTATTTAGCAGCCCATATGAAATGTATCTCTCTCTCTCTCTCTCTCTCTCTCTCTCTCTCTTTTAAACCCTTTAACTAACCTTTAACTTCCTAAGAGCTTAAAATAAAGATACTGAACACTTCTTGTTGGGTAACAATGTAGTTTCACAGATGTTTTCAAGCAATAAGAAACTTCCTTGCCACAGTCACCCAATTATTTTGATTACATAATGATTTAGGGGCCAATCATCTTGTCATACCTGAAGTGTTTTCATGCTAATTAATTTGGAAAAAATATTAATGTTGATAATCAGAGTTTATTACATCAAGTTGCAGGCAGGAATGTACTGATTTCAGAAGACTAACATCTCCAGATTAGTGAGAGAAATGAAAGATGTAAATGTGTTTGCTGTTGGCATAACACTCTTAATCGTCACTGGAGGTTTTTTTTTAGTAATTTAAAAACATAATTAAAGAACAAAACTAAGTGGTGATTAAAAATAATTTCCTATAATACATAAGAATTCACTGAGTGCAAAAACCACATATCTTATTAATTGTTGTAGTCCGGCTGCCTACTTGATCCTTTTTTCACCCAAACACCACACAGATGAACAAGAATAGTAAGTTTATTAAGAAAAGTATATATAATATAAAAACAGTTTCAAAATACATCCAGGATCTAGATTTCCAAAAGTTTAACAACAAGCAATGACAAAAACCACTTACGACAAAAGCCAGAAACTGTAATCCAAGGGTTGTTGCACTTAAACTAGAATTATATCCAAAATCTTGAAAGCATGAACATGATCATAATACAAAGGCTTGATACATGAGTTTGACTATAATCCCAATGGCTTGAAACCAGAAACAAGATTTGTAATCCAAACAGGAGGCATGGAATTTAAACAGGAAAGTAAGATACAGACCCAAGAACAGAACTCCTAACTTGGAGCTCCCAAGACAAGCAACTTGACATATGAAAATCCAACATTGATCTCCCCAACAAACATTGACTCCAATTTCTTAAGAATACTCCCTCTTGCCCATGACATCACACTTTTTCACACCTGGGCTCCTTTTGTTTATCCTTCAGTCTCTGGGAGCACCAGATTTGTCTCTGTTTTGCATCATCCCATCTGATTTGTAAATGCTGGCTTATCTGTAACCCTCATGTCTTCTCCACATTCCTTTCAGCGTCAATCCCTGGCCGATTTTCATGAGAATCACTGCCTGTATCACAGACAACAGATATACCCAACACATTCCCATTGTCTCAAAAAACACTTTTGCTTTCCCCCACAGAAATACCAGGCTTAAACAGAAAATCCTTGTCCTCATCCTCAGAGGCTTCACAGACCTCAACATTAACTTTGAATTGTATAATCTAGTGAAAAGGGAGGATGTCCCAATGCATTCTGGCTAAAATTGTACACAAAGTGATTAAGCACATTTTCTGTTCCCAGCATATTCTTTGTGATTCTGTACAATGTTTTACTTACAAAGGTCTATGGCCTGATGTCTTTTTAAATATTTATTTTATGTTATTTTTTACCTCACTCCCCCCAGACATACAATTTATACAATAAACTAAAGAAATTACATTTGAAATATCAGTCTTAATCTCAATTTTTTTGCTCCACATCTTAATACATTCTCTAAATAATTCCTAATTGGATCCCACACATTCTTAATTATTATAACATTTTCTATTTTGTCTATGTTGTTCAATTTACAATTTGTTATTTCCACATTTAACATATTTACTATATAATTATAACAGTTTGTCAGAGTCCACTTAGTTTTATCTTTCCAACCCCTCCCTAAAACAATTTGAGCCACACTATTAATTTGTCATCCACTCTTTCTTTTTTGCACATTACACACTCCTTCTATCTCATATCTTTAACATCCCCATTTCTACTGTATTTGGTAATGTTTGGAGCAAATAATCCTATCTTGTCTAGGAGCTATGTGGCAGACCCCTGCATCAGGTATATTGCAGACTTAACTCCTTCCTCTTCAGTAGCCGATAAAATCTGGCTTTCTTAATCTGTTTTGATCAGCTTTTTGGTCGCCTCCTCCCCGTTCTGCTTTCAGAAATTATACGAAACAAACTACCAAATATTACAAATAATTTTCATTCAAACTGATTTGGGCCCAAGCCTAGTTCACAGCCTATCGGGAAATATACTGAATGATTTGTGCTTTCTTTTGAAGTCTTCTATTGTTGAATATTTTCCATGTGTGTGTCTGTTAATTATCATCTAGGCATTTATGATCTGGAATGATATAGGAAGTAACCATTTTCCCCTACTTCTTCTCTAGTGTGTCATAAATTCATTTTCTGTCTTTGTTTTACTGTCTAACTCTCTTTTTATTCATCTTACTGTTTCCATTGTTATTTCTCTTGGAAGTACAAAGGAACTATATAGCACAGAAATCACATCTAAATCCAAAAACATTGCCAACAAAAGGATAAATTAAATGGGTATGCACAATATTATAAAAAAGGAAGTGATATAGTCAAGCTACGAGAGAGAAATCTTTGTGGATTTGAACATCGCCCATCCTTTAAATAGTTCATTTGGATAATTTCTTTCATTTATTTTCAAAATTATCCTCGGTAAAATCATCCAGCATTCATGTATTATTCCTCAACGCATCTTTTAAAATTAAGATAAATGAGCAGGATGAAAATATTTTTTAAAACATCTCTTGCCACATAGAGGAATAAAACTGTTGAACCTTGGCATTATTAGCACAACAATTGAAGGCTCCCTCAAGAGTCCTCATTCCTCCTCTCTGAACAGACAGATTGGATTGCTTAGCTTTTGATAGACAATGTGGGTTTCTACTATGTGCCAAAACAAACCTTATTACTAGCAATAGGCTTTAAAACAACATTTTAAAAATAAAATTACAAAATGGTAATATTGCTGGTAAGGCAAAGCACACAGTAGATGTTTTCCTTTGACCTAACACAGTGAAAGGCAGTATAAACCCTATTTTAATCCCAGAAAATATAGAGGGGGGGGGGGGAGAAAATTTGACAAAAACCTGTCAAATTCTGAAGTCACTTACCTACATTAACTCCTATAAAATAAGGCATTTCACATCATTTCTCCTTTAATATCAGAACAGGCCATAACCAAATTGAGCAGTGTTGTAAGTTGAAGAGCTTTCTGCCTTTGCCATTCTCATTTCTGGGTATAATGGCATAATACAACACATCTGTCTTGCCCCCAACACAATGCAAGTATGGCCCCATAAAGTGATTTTCATTTTTCGATTAGCAACACATCCTGACTGTTAAAAGCTTCAATCTTCTCTGCCTAGAGACAGCCACAGGAAATAATATAGGGATTCAAATAAGGTAAAGAATCATTATTGTTTTTAAGCAAGAGGCTTCCAATCTAGCTTTCTAAAAGACTGTTCTAATTTGGCATCTAAATGATAATTTCAAAAATAATAATAATGGGAAACTTGTTATTTTAACCAGATCCCTTTGTCATATATCAATAGCAACATTGATTAGCATTATTTACTTTGTTTTAACAATATCTACTTTGAGAGAATTGAAGCTGATTTACCAAGGATCTGTTTGACCTAGAGCTTATAAAAAGCTAATGTAGTATGGTGGCCTGAACGTTGGATTTTGATTCTGTAGATGAAATTTCAAATCCTTGCTTGGCTATGGAAACCCCCTGGGTGATCTTAGACAATCATACTCTTTCTTTCACTCTTAGGATCCTTTCAGATAGGCCAAAAATCTAAAGGAATTGGAATTTTAAATTTCACTTCCTCTTGGGATGGAGGCTACACAACTGGCCTAAACCCAGTGCTTTTGCAGGGGTGGTGTCCAGATACAGGGGGAGGGAATGAAAACACCTGTTTTTCCATGTGTGCTGAGATAGAAAAGCAAGGAAAGATGTATGTCTCTCAAGAGGAATCGGGTTTAAAGGGAATCTTTTAAACACGTATTTTCCAGCCTTTAACCCAATTCCTTCTGATTCCTCCCACATTTTTGGCTAAACATCATTTAGCTGCTCCCACTTTTAACCTGATTTAACCCAGGTTATAATTGCATGTGTAGAAGGGCACTCAGAGAAGGGCAAAGTCAACAACTCTCTGAAATATGTTTAATTTTTCTGTCAGCCTTGTGAAGTGCAAAATTGGACATTTTCTCTCTCCCCCCCCCCCCCCCCCGTGAAATGCATTTGATTAGTACAAATCTGTTAGATACAAATCAACAGTTCTCAACTTCACCTATACAAGCCTTAATTACACAATGGCTTGGAATGGTGTATTTTTAAACCTGTTTGTAAAGCCATTGCATATATTTACAAAACAGAACTTTGATTTCTAGTGTACAATAAATGTGTAAGTGTGTTTTCTACAATATTAGCTATCCTATTTGTAATTGTGCACAGATATGCTTATCTGTTTTTGAAATATGACTTTTGTATTTCAACTTCCACCATAATTGAAATTAAAATTTGATTCTTAAATGGCAACCATTGGATTGCAGTGAAATGATCAATAACTCATTTCATAGTTTGTCTTTTGCGAACTGTTTGTAAAACACTTTGCTTGATGTTTCTGTGAATGTTTGCTTTCTGACACTAAATTATTGACTCATAAGCCATTCAAAATATATTAAATCTTGAAAATATTATTTTCATTTGATCTAGTCATTCGGAAGTTGTTGCTGAAACTCATTACAATGATCTAAAGTATGAAAAATGGAATAGTGGGCAACTTGTCTGAAGCAGTACAAGAAAGACATATATCTCAAATAGATTGTCATTATCATGACAAGAGGCACATTGCATGTTGCACTGAACTTTTTTTACATTCACACCAGCCCTTCTCAAGCAGTACTTTGTGTGCGTGGAGGATGACAGCAAAGTGACATGGGCTATGTTGACATGACCAAAATAAAATGGACTTAACTGTTCAGCTACTGTGAGGAGTCCACATGATGCATGGCGTGATTCACAGCACAACTGCTGCATCCATCCGTTAATCCACATCAAGAGAAGGTGGAATTTATTCCAGAGCTTCCTGGAAATGATCCCACAGTTTCATAGACCTTGATAGCTGGATTTGGGCATAAAGCCACCTGACCAGAACACAACATTACAAGTAAGCCTCTGGGAGAGAGTTGCAACCCCAATGTGCCTGTGGACCAGCTGGCCATATGGATGGCCAAAGGACTCCAGACATGCTCCCAGGACTGCACTGGAGTCTTTTAAACTAGATTTTTCCAGCAGGTGTAGATGCAGTCATAGTTGTCTGGCTCACGATTTCCATGAAGTAGAGAGGCTATATAATAAACCATTATACATGCAACTATGTATATTTTATGTTTTCTGCCTGTGATAATTGAGCTCTGGAAAAGCAGAGTTCCCAAATGCAAGCTGAGACTGTCATAAGAATGAAAGAGTATGCCCAATCTTACACACACACAGAGGCATTGCTTCCTTGATAGAGTCCATCCACTTATAATGAAGTCTTCCCCTTTTACTACTGCCTTCCATTATTACCCTCCACTAGAACAGACCCATTGAAGCAATTGGATTTACATCAGCATTCAACAATTCATTAACTTATATACTGTTACACTCTGTATATACTGTAATACTACTAACAGTATTCTACATAATGTCACACACTCTTACACAAGTAATATATTCTTAAAAGATGTCATTTTTGACTTCTGAGATATGTATGTTCAAAGTAGTAGGAAAGAGTATGGATTTAATTCCAGTTATTTTTATAGGATGGAAAGAATTTGGATATTATAAATGAAGAAAAACAAAATAACCTGAATTTATGACAAACCAAAATTAAACAATTTATTTATTTTGAATACTTAGAAGTTTGACTTTGAAATCCAGTATATTCAATCGTAGAATGAGCTAGTTACCACGTCTCTCTTTCTCTCTTAAAAACATAATCACTAAAATGGCAGAGAAATTCTAGTATGGTCCTTCTCTATTCTGAGTACACCTGGATCTATTAAATATTGGTGGAAGAAATGAATATTGTTTCAGATAATTTCAAACAATTTATCAAAGTTTGTGAAATCCTTCCAATTTGGGACAGTATTAGATTGTGGGAGAAAATGAAGTTGAGAAAATTTTCTATCCTCTTTAAGGGGTTGGCAATGCATCTGAGTAAAACAGTACTATAAACTATACAGAGTTAGACTATTCAATCTTTTCCTTCTACTGATGAAAAGGGAGGATATTTATGCTTGCAACTTGTCATTCTGGGTATCTAAAATCAGTGAATTGTTCCTTAAAAATAGGTCCAATTACAAGTGCAGGAAGGTTCCTGATAGTATTTTGTTTTATTGCTTTTATTATTGTGATTTTTGAATGTCATTCCTCTTTTGTTATGAATTGAATAAATTCCATGGGTGCTCATTACAATGGAACAGAATACAAAATTTCATCTGAATGTTAAGAAGATACTTTGTTGCTTTGGGGAGATAAGAAAATGAGTAGCTATTAATATATGAAAATAATATCTAATCAGCTGTAAGATTTCAGCATATATAAATAATTTAATATGTCTTGTTTAAATGAACTGTGTTAACAGCAGGAATTATTCTGCAATGGTAACACATTAATATATTCCATTTTCTAGATAAAACTATACAGAATTGCTGACGTTTTCTAAATGCATCCAGCTAGCGTACTCTGCTTTTACCATGTCAGTAACATTGGTAACATCTCTTTTCAGTCCAAAGTTCATGGCTTTCAGTACAATCATTTTCTCATAAGAGTTATAAATGTGAATAAATTGTAAATGCCCTGCTGCCTCCAAATGCATTATTTAGAATAAAGGATGCACATTAAAGGTCCCTGAGATAAGAACAACCTCCTATATTTTCATTGTATTCAACATGTTTCCATTTTGTTACTACATATTGAGAACAAGTATTACCACGCAGAATATCCCTTGTAATACCTATTCAAGCATCTAAATGCAGCCAAAATGGTACTAAAGGATAGTCTCAAGAGACTAAATGTAACCACGAGCTTCGCAATGGTATAAAAATGTAACAAAAAATTGTAGGGACACCTCCATCCAAGACAACATGATTATAACACAGTAGCATGGCAATGAGTTCACATACTTTATGTAATGTACTTGGGACAGATTCAGAAAGTGTCATAAAAGATGACACTAGTGTACACTAACAATGATTGAAGTATATGTAGAAAGAAAGCTGAAAGCATAAGGAACATTACTCTAGAAATGGAAACTCTTTTACCCCCATATTTTATTTTCCATGTCTTTTTCATTTAGAATACAATTCTAATTGGCAAAGATGGCTGAGGCCCCTTCTACACAGCCCTATATCCCAGGATCTGATTCTGGATTATTTGCTTTAAACTGGATTATATTAGTCTCCACTGCGAGATAATTTGGGATAAACAGATAATCTGGGATCACATCCTGGGATATAGGAACAGTGTGGAAGGGGCCTGAGACATAACTAAATCAACAATATAGTAGAAAAACAGAGAAATCTAAAGCTTTCTCATCTTAAGGGTGTTGGAAAGTACCTAGGATTATACAGTGATGGGCTAAAATTTCTGGGAGATCAGGAAGTGTATTCCTGCTCAGTCATAGAAACCCATTGGTTGATCTTGGCTAAACCATACTCTAGGGTTGGAAGGAAGGACAAAGGCAAATCTCCTCTGAACAAAGCTTGCCAATGAAAACTGTAAGGTAGGGTCAGCACAAACCAGAAACTGTTCAAAGGTATACAGCAACAGCAACAGCAGTAACAACAACAACAACAACAACAACAACAACAACAACAACAACTCTTGCCCTGGTCTTAGTTTGTGCTGACATGGTATTTTTGGATGCCTAATTAATGCCCAATTAATTCATTAATTAATATGTCACCATGTCACCCAAAGTGGAACCCAAGACAGCTTGAGGTCTCCCTTAACTTGTCCTACCTCCACCTATTTTGTTTTTTCCCTGCTGTTCAACTGACAAAGTAGTTCATCCAGAAGAAGGAGATTTTTACATGCAGAAAATTCTTATTTCAAATGTTAGTCTTCTACAACCAGCCCTTCTCTGAGTTGGGATTGTGCCACCCTTCTTTTGGGACATTTGAAACAGAAAGCACATTAAACTATTCAAGATTACCAATTTTCTATTTTTCCAAGGGGTATTTTTTTGGTAATAGGTCATTTGTTTTTGCTTTTTAAATCCTCGCCAAGCACATGGTAATCTACAGCTAAGTCTGGTTTATTCCAATATATTTTTCAACCACTATACATGCCATTTTAACAAAAATTTTGCTGAACTTTTCTGATATTTTTAATGAATGTGTTCAAATAATCCAAGCAATAACAAAACTTTAAAAATTGGTTTTGAAAGAAACATCCACTTTATTATCACTTGGAAAATTGGGAAAATAAGTCATGAATTTTTATCATGACAGATGGAACATTTTCACTTCCTTAGATTACCTAATCTTTACTGGACAGTAATCTGTGGGTTGTTATCTTTTGGGTACCCTTGATGTCTAAGCCAAGAGTATGAAGGATGCCTTCAAAACATGCACCATGTTCAATGAATAATCTCCCCAAATACATTCAGCTGCAGAGAAGTCATTTCTTCACTCATACCCTAGGTATCTGCTGGGATTGTTTTAGGGCCTCTTATGGGTAAGAAAATCTGTGAATCTTCAAGTCTTATTATATACAAATGGTGATGGTTTTTGGAAGACACTGTCCCAGGTACAAATGGACTTTAGACCAACATGACATAGAGCAAACCCACTTATTTAAATATTTGGGAATTGTTTTCAGTGAATCCCTCTCCTGGAAACACCACAGGGACGCAGTGAGGCTGAAAGCCGAGAAAACAATAGGAGCCCTAATGAAATTCTTCTATACACAAGGCGGCCAGCTAATTGAACCCGCCCAAAAAATTTTCAGCAATCAAGTGCTGGCACAAATTCTCTATGGCGCAGAAATCTGAGGCTTAGATACCAACATTTGTAAAACCCTGGAGATTTTGCAGAACAAGTTCTTACGCAAACTTTATTCTCTTCCATCTGGAACGCCTGCAGCTCTGCTGTGCACTGAATCTGGTTGGCCAACAGTAAAAGCAAAAGTATATTGTTGTGATGCCTCATGGGCCTTGTAGTCCTGTTCCTAGTGCTATCGTGGCAGATGAAGATGAAAACATGGGGTTTTCGCCGGTTCAACAAGAACCGGAGTCCTTTCACCTGCCGGATGTTGATGTTTGTCCTCAAGAATTCAGTAAAACAGACCTTGGGCATTCCTCGCCTCCGTTTCCCAGGAGGGAATCTTACTCTAGAGACAGAGGAGTCAGAGAAGCAAATCGCAGGAGTTTACGGATCGCTGCCAAACAACAGGCTGATTAGGCCTGCTTCCCTTGGGAAATTCTAAGGAGTCTTGCATCTGGACAGAGTTGGGTTTCGCTTCTCGTTCTCTAGGGAAAGAGATTGTTGGCGGGAAAATGAGACCCAATATAGGTGTTTGACGCGGGAGATTCTTTGCGGAGTCAACAGAGCTGCTTCAGGAGTGAGATCGTGTGTGGACTTCGTAACCCCAGTTCCTTGCTTCCCGGATCAAGAATTCAAGTACTGCCTTGCTTTTCTGTTATCCACGGACCTTGTTCCAAGATTCACTGTTTGCCTTGTTTCTAGTCACGGACCTAGTCAAAGAACCAAGTCTATTTCCAGCCTTGTTGTCAAGCTTCCTTGGACTTCTAAGACTCTGACATTTCCCCACACTATTGCTTGGCAATAGTGTGTGTTTCGGTATTGGATAAAGAACTTTGAACTCTAATATAATTTATTGGACAATACATTTTTGAACTATATTTGACCTCATTTGAAAGGTCTGCTTCTGAACTATATTCTTCACTTGTTTTTATTGCTTTTATATATTTCCTTAATAAAGATATTAGATAGATATTGGCCTCCGTGTATGGTTCTTGGTGCCCAGCTGCCAGGGGTCTGACAATTGTGCCCAGTTAAGATACCTCAAGTGAATTGCTACTCTCCATAACGACCGTCTCCCAGCATTCTGCTTTGAGGAAATGAGGATTTGGCAACACAAGAAATTTGGCCTAGAAAACCTCCTACTCAACTACAATCTTCCTGAATTGAATTCTTCCCTGGACATGAATAAGAGGCAACTAAGAGACTGGCTATTTTGGATTGATTCAAGAAGGACTTTGCAATCAACCAGGAATTCAAAATTCTCCCCGTGGTTCCCTTTTTTAAAAACTGAACATTTCAGAGCCAGATATCTGATTAAGCTCAAGCCACCGTCCTTAAGAGTTGCCTTTACTGAGCTGCGATTCCAAGTAATGCCTACTGCAGTGTTAGATGGTCGCTATCATAATGTGCCATGGGAAAATAGACTATGTATCTGTGGCCAAAGTCAGGTAGAAGACATTGTGCATTACATGTTAGTTTGTCCATTGTATAGTGCCCCAAGAGAAAGACACCTGGAACCCCTGCTGACTCATGGTAAAGGGAATTGCTTAGCAGAAACTATGCATTTTCTGCTGAGTGACACAAACAACTATGTAACTCACAAAGTAGCCCTGTTTGCTCTATCTGCAAAAAAGATCAGAAAGATAGAATTAGATAAAATTGCCATCAACTGCCGAGGAGACTCAAGGGATTAAGTGGACACACAATATGCATCTATACTCTTTCACAATTTTTTTTAAAAAATTACTGTTAAATGGCATTGTTTTAACTCCTTGCAGGAGCACGATTATGGCTTCTGCTCAGTATCATTGGAGTCTGTTACTCCGAGGGTACTATTGTGTGCATGCGTTGCTTTTTGTCATGGCCTTGGGCCCATACAATAAACTATTTTGATGATTGATGATTGATAAAGTTTCAGTGAAGATACCTTTTTCCTATAATAACTCTTCCTTTAGATAAAAAAAGAAAAAAGATACAAATGCATAGTAAAATGGTGTCCTTTATTGAAAATGGTAAAATCAAGATGTGCTTTTTTGGATTTTTTTTTGGGGGGGGGGGGGTGATAATTTTAAATAATGGGTGGTTGAATCCAAGGATGCAGAATCCATGGATATAGGAAAATGACCGTACATATGCATATGTAAATCTATAGTTCTTGGATAATGGGAGAAGTCCCAGAAGACTGGAGGAGGGCAAATGTGGTCCCTATCTTCAAGAAGGGAAAAAAGAACGACCCAAATAATTATCGTCCGGTGTGATGCCTCATGGGCCTTGTAGTCGTGCTCCCAGTGCCATCATGGTTAATGAAGACGAAAACATAGGGTTTTCGCCGGCTCAGCAAGAGCCGGAATCTTTCCAGATGCCTGATGTTGATGTTTTTGCCCAAGAACCCATTAAAACAGACCTTGAGCAGCTCTCACCCCCTTTTGCTAGGAGACAGTCCTATGCTGCAGACAGGGGAGTGAAGGAACAGCTTCGCAGGAGTCTGAGAATTGGAGCTAAACAAGACACTGATTAGCCATGCTTCCCCTGGGAAAATCTAGGGAGTCTCACATCTGGAGAAAGCTGGGTTTCGTTTCCTGTTCTCTAGGGAAAGAGAACGCTGGACACCTGCTTGGCAGGAAAACGAGGCCCAGATATAGGTGCCTGGCATGGTAGGTTCCGTGCGGAGTCAACAGTGCAGCTCCAGGTGTGATTTCGTGTTTCCAGCCTTGTGCGGACTTCGCAAAGTCCGCAACCCCAGTCTCCTTGCTTTGCATGACCAAGTATTCAAGAATTGCCTTGCCTTGTTCCTAGCCACGGACCTTGTTCATAGAATCAAGTTTTGTTTCCAGCCTTGTTGTGAAGTTATCTTGGACCTTGAAAGACTCTGGACATTTCCCCACACTATTGCTTGGCAATAGTGTGTGTTTCGGTTTATTGGATTCTACTTTGAACTCTAATATCATTTATTGGACAAAACATTTCTGGACAATATTTGACCTCATCTGATAGGTCTGCTTCTGGAATATATTTTCTACTTGTTTATATTACTCTTATATAATTCCTTAATAAAGATATTAGATAGTTATTGGCCTCCGTGTTTGGTTCTTGGTGCTCCGTTGCCTCGGGCGTGACATCCGGTCAGCCTCACGTCGATACCAGGCAAGATTCTGGAAAAGATCGTTAAGGAAGTGGTCTGCAAACACTTAGAAACAAATGCAGTCATTGCTAATAGTCAACACGGATTTACCAAAAACAAGTCATGCCAGACTAATCTGATCTCTTTTTTTCGATAGAGTTACGAGTTGGGTCGATACAGGGAATGCCGTAGATGTAGCATACCTGGATTTCAGTAAGGCCTTCAACAAAGTCCCTCACAACCTTCTGACAAACAAACTAGTAAAATGTGGGCTAGACAAAACTACGGTTAGGTGGATCTGTAATTAGCTAAGCTAACGAACCTAAAGGGTGCTCACCAATGCGTCGTCTTCATCTTGGAAAGAAGTCACGAGTGGAGTGCCGCAGGGTTCGGTCCTGGGCTTGGTTCTGTTTAACATCTTTATTAACGACTTAGACCAGGGGTCCCCAAACTTTTTATGCAGAGGGCCAGTCCACAATCCTTCAAACTGTTGAGGGGCCAAATTATCATTTGAAAAAAAATACAAACAAATTCCGATGCACACTGCACATGTCTTATTTGTAGTGCAAAAACAACAACAAGAACAATGAAATAACAATGAAAGAGCAATACAATATTTAAAAATAAAAACAATTTTAACCAACATACAGTAGAGTCTCACTTATCCAACACTCGCTTATCCAACATTCTGGATTATCCAATGCATTTTTGTAGTCAATGTTTTCAATATATCGTGATATTTTGGTGCTAAATTCATAAATACAGTAATTACTACATAGCATTACTGTTTATTGAACTACGTTTTCTGCCAAATTTGTTGTCTAACATGATGTTTTGGTGCTTCATTTGTAAAATCATAACCTAATTTGATGTTTAATAGGCTTTTCCTTAATGCCTCCTTATTATCCAACATATTCGCTTATCCAACATTCTGCCGGCCCATTTATGTTGGATAAGTGAGACTCTACTGTACATTTATCAGTATTTCAATGGGAAGTGTGGGCCTGCTTATGGCCAATGAGATAGTCAAGTTAATTAGGATTGTTGTTGTTGTTGTTGTTGTTGTTGTGTGCCTTCAAGTCATTTCAGACTTTGGGCGAGCCTAAGTCTAAAATTTATTTATTTATTTACTATATTTATTTACTACATTTGTATCACACCCTTCTCACCCCAAAGGGGACTCAGAGTGGCTTAGAAATTATATGTACATACAATATGTTATATTATTAGCATAGCATACTATTAGCATTATAGATTACTATATTGAACTATACCACTATACTGTAATATTATTAGTAATATATAATATATAATTAATACTATTGTATGGTATTATTATTATTAGTGTTATATTGTATCACATTATAATATTATTATCAATATTATATGTATATACAATATATTATATTCTAAAACTGAGGTCGGGGGCCAGGTAAATGACCTTGGAGGGCCGCATCCGGCCCCCGGGCCTTAGTTTGGGGACCCCTGACTTAGACAAAGGGTTAGAAGGCATGATCATCAAGTTTGCAGATGACACCAAATTTGGAGGGATAGCTAACACTCCAGAAGACAGGAGCAGAATTCAAAACGATCTTTACAGACTAGAGAGATGGGCCGAAACTAACAAAATGAAGTTTAACAGGGATAAATGCAAGATACTTCATTTCGGCAGAAAAAATGGAATGCAAAGATACAGAATGGGGGACGCCTGGCTAGACAGCAGTATATGTGAAAAAGATCTTGGAGTCCTTGTGGACAACAAGTTAAACATGAGCCAACAATGTGATGTGGCTGCTAAGAAAGCCAACAGGATTTTGGCCTGCATCAATAGGAGTATAGTGTCTAGATCCAGGGAAGTCATGCTACCCCTCTATTCTGCCTTGGTCAGACCACACCTGGAATACTGTGTCCAATTCTGGGCACCACAGTTGAAGGGAGATGTTGACAAACTGGAATGTGTCCAGAGGAGGGCAACTAAAATGATCAAAGGTCTGGAGAACAAGCCCTATGAGGAACGGCTTAAAGAACTGGGCATGTTTAGCCTACAGAAGAGAAGGCTAAGAGGAGACATGATAGCCATGGCATGTACAAATATGTGAGGGGAAGTCATAGGGAGAAGAGAGCAAGCTTGTTTTCTGCTGCCCTGCAGACTAGGGCATGGAACAATGGCTTCAAACTACAGGAAAGGAGATTCCATCTGAACATCAGGAAGAACTTCCTCACTGTGAGAGCTCTTCGGCAGTGGAACTCTCTCCCCCGGACTGTGGTGGAGGCTCCTTCTTTGGAGGCTTTTAAGCAGAGGCTGGATGGCCATTTGTCGGGGGTGCTTTGAATGCGATTTCCTGCTTCTTGGCAGGGGGTTGGACTGGATGGCCCATGAGGTCTCTTCCAACTCTACTATTCTATGATTCTATGATTCTATACAGAGCTGTCCAATGAGCCTGGGCTTATTGTTCCAAATTTGGAATAGCATTTGAGCAAAAGTCTGGCTTTCATTGCCATCTTTCTCACATAAAAGCGAACAACAACTATTGAATAGGAACACATGTACTTATTTATTTACAGTGTTTTTCCTTTTTCAACATACATACTATAATTATTTAAGTCCCCAGATGTTTTGCCCCTCAACTCCCAGAAATCTTAACAGCTGGTAAACTGGCTGGGATTTCTGGGAGTTGTAGGCCCAAACACCTGGGGACCTACAGGTTGAGAACCACTGATTTAAGTCAGGGCAACATTTCATGGAACAGCTAATTGTTTTTTTTGTTGTTTTTGTTGTTTTTGTTTTTTTGCTTTAGTCAGTAGGGAGTGGATCTTTACTGCTACTGGGATCAGTTTGCTTGACAATTCTTTGCTTATGAAAAAAATACTGTTTTATATACTTCAGTTAATGAAGTAAAGGCATTCCTAGGCATTTCTTCTGTACATGAAAATTTGGTACCAGGGGCACAAATAACAAGACAAGACTAGGGACAGGTTCTGGTACCCCGCAAAAACTAAAACAATTCAACATGTTTCAGAAAACTTTATTTAGAACAGACTTTTTGCAATTAAACAATCTTATCAATTAAATCTTGCATATGTAAATAAAAATATTTTGAACCTTTCAGAAACCATTTCAGGGCTTCTTTCAGAAAGCATCCAGATATTACCTTTTCTTTCACCAACTCCTCTTTCTTATGATTTCCATTTTGGTAACCAAATTTGTGGATCTATTTTTTTTAATATGTTGGAACTTGCTTTTGAGAATCAGGCACCTGCACATCCCTTTTCTCCTTTGTTGTTCACACAAACTCAGTAAGGGGTTTGGAAATACCTGCTGTCTATCTTGCCTGCTGTAGGGAGGCATGAAACTACAGTAGAATCCTGCTGTTTCCCAGCTCAAGTTTTCATTTCATTATTTACTGTAGGCATACCCTGAAAACTACCACTGAATTTTGTATTTCTTCAGTCTTCCAGCTTTCCCCTTTCTAGACCTGATTTTTTTTAAAAGCCATATGCAAACATCTTGAAGAGGATGAGGAAAAGAAGAGAGCAGGTGTGAAAAAGCCTTAATAAAAAGTAGATTCACTGCCAGAAGCTTTTTATTTGAGATATGCCTGCATATTGACTCAGATAAATTCTGCTGAGTTCCACACACCCTGAGTTACACAGTCAGAATTCGCACTTTCCAGGAAGAAAACATCATTTAACATAATGGGAATTATTTCTCAGAAAAGATGTATAGGGCAGCATAATATGACCCTGTGGTTAGTTCCCCAACTAGGTTGGTTCCCCAGTTAATAAATGCTAGTCCTATGACATAAGATCTTCCTGTTAACCAGTCATGTCTTTAACTTTTTGGATTACAAGCAAATACTACTCAGCTGCTGATAGCCTAATAGTATTGTAAATGAAATAGCTCATTTGGGAAAATCTCTATGTACATTTTATAGTGGTTAGAATAAATAAAACAGAGGATTTGAAGGCTCTCGAGATATAGAAGTAGCTCACTGTCACTTTCAATGTCTCATCCCCAAACAAAGGGTTTTAAATATGAACCATATGAGGCTCCACAGCTCTAAATGTTTTCAAAGGAATTCCAATAAGCAGTGACAAGATAACACTGACTGCCCTGGAAGATTGGGAGGCCCAGAGCAGAAGAAAGATGGTTTTGTGATTAAATTTATATCAGCAGATCCATCGGGGACAAGTCCTCTCAGCAATGCTACAGCATAAAAGGGATGCCAGTGAAGTTTTCTTGTTTCACTGACAAGTTTGCAAAACACATTCCCTTTGATGATTTTGTGCAAGTTTTATACAGACATCTGGAAAATGGTTTTAATCATAACACTAACCAACAGTGGTTGGTATTTGTTTTATTATACATGATCAACCCAAGCCTAAAGATCAGCAAATATAGCCACAAGCACTGGTCTTTTCTCCCCATGGGAGGGCCATGGTCTAAGCATGGGAGGACAGAACCATAGTAGATTTGAGCCACCATTATCTCTCATACTTTCTTCTGGCGAGCACAGTACTTCCAAGGAGATGAATCATGGAATCACCAAACAGAAGGAAGGCACAGGTGGGGATAGAACATGATGTCATGAAGATTGTTGCTATCAGGAGTTGCAGGAAACAGTCCAATACATTTTGATGTGTTCCTACTACAGATCTGGGACAGCCATGTATGTTCCTTTTTTATGACTACAGAACTGCAATGGGACACTGTCTGGATTTGTCCACCCCCCGGTCCCTAAACAGCTGTGGGAGTGTGGCTCCAATGCAGGAACACTGTTTTGCACAGCAGTCAGAATATGTAGCCAAGCAGTAATAGACACTTTACTCACACAATGCAGAATCCAGGGTCTTTTTTCTATGGGAAAATATCAGAAATGTATGCAAACTGTTAGTTAGAAAATGGATCAAAGGCAAACTTTGACCCATGCTTACTCAGCACTCTTTCAGGGACTGCTATTTCATTCAACATTGGTTGTTGCTACTATTGCCTGTGTTAAAATAAAAACTGTCACTGACAGCTGGCTAAATGCTTCTTACGTTTGACTTATTTTGTACAAACGGTTAGTATTGATTTTCCCTTCTGCAGCCTTACTAAAATGTATATGGTTTCCTTGCAACTTCAGGTTAGGTTTCTTTAATTACCGTGTGTGTGTGTGTGTGTGTGTGTGTGTGTGTGTGTGTGTGTGTGTGTGTTGGGGTGAGCTGTGCTGTGCTGTGCTCTATGCAACACCCTCTAATCTTGTATTTGATATCAAATATCTCTATCCTACGGTAGTAAAAGTTTTATGACACACATCTTCAAAAGCTTCATATTTTTGTCTTCTATTTTCATCTCAAGTTGTGACCAGCACTGGAATAATGGTACAAATATACAGTGTTTGGTAAACTGGAGGATCCATGCTATTTTACAGTATATAACAAAAGCTGCAGGCCTGTGCTGTAAGACAAGATCTGTTGGATAACTATAGTTGCATAGAGTTAGAATGAGACTGACGTGACTTTAGGTTAGGTTTTCTTTGGTTCTATCACTTTTCTCAATGAACAAATCCCATCAGGTATTGATAGAGGCCTCTGTTAAGACATATCTCTGTCTCTGGGTCTTATGGCTCTGAGTACATGAGAGACACTGTTCCCAAAGTCTCTCTCTGAGGGAACATACAGCCCTGAATACTGTGATTGCTTAACTATATGTTTTCTTAATTGCTGGTTGCTTCCTTCTGTCACATGGCTCTCCTGCTGTGATCATGACCAATCTAAGCACAGAGTTGTTTTGCTGTATCCATGGATTCTGTATCTGTTGGATCAATATTCATTTCTTGAAAATATTCTACATAAATAAATAAATAAATCCAGTAGGCCCACCTTGATCTTGCCACTTTATATAAAGGACACACTTTTGCTATGCCATTGTATATAATGGTACTTGAATATCCACAATTTTTGGTATACAGTGTGAGTGTGTGTCCTAGAACCAAAACTCTAAGGATCTACTGGATTTGCTTGGGAAACCCAAGTAATTACACGTTCTTCAGGATCTATCTATCCGATTATTTTGCTGTGTGAATTTTGTTACATGAGATGATTCCAACATTAGTAATATCAACATCTGTATTACTGGAAGTCACTATTTCTCATTAGATTCTGGGAATTTACCACAGATACAACTTTTATTACTTCCTCAAACATCTGTTCTACTTCTGCAATTATCTATCTATCTATTCAGTAGAATCCAAGTTTTGTTTAGTTACTAGGAGAAAATACACCTCTAATTTCTCAGAAGAGAGAGGAGCATAACTTTTGAAAGATGCTTTAAAAAGCCATGAAAGCATCAAAGAAGGACTCATTTATTCATTAAATATTGTTTAAAAATGTTGGGCATGCTGAGTTAGTAGATTTTTTTCCTCCCAAGGACTTTTCACCTTGCATCACCATTACTCACAGTCTTCATATCCAGTCATTGATTTTCTGCTTAGTTTAATCTGGCTTGCAGTCTGATAATAATACCCAAGTGAATACACAAGGATGAAGATGAATGCACTCAGTTGCTATAATACTTGCAAGGGGCCTGGTCAGTAGCCAACTGGGCAGAGTGCCACAAAATCTAGAGGTGTGACACTGAAAATGTAAATTAGTCATATATTAGCTCTGAGCAAAAGTATCATCACATGTAATCATTCATGCCCAGACAGTGATTAACAACATCAGTGTAATTATTTCATTATCTAGCTTTTACACTGCATGCCAGAAGTATCTTTTCCTGTTGTCTAAATAAATTGAAAACAATGCTCCTAGACTTTAACATGTCTAGACACACACACACACACACACATATATATATATACACACACACACACACACACACACACACACACACACACACACACATATACATATATATATTCAAGTCAATAATCATTATTTTAAATCTAAGCACTAGCCAAGCTATTGTTGCCAAGGGATAGGCAGGAGATGGTACCTCCATCAAAGTCAAACTGAATAGTAATTAAGACAACCAAATTATTTCAGTGCATAAGAAAATCCCACATGTACCTTTCCCCTTTTGCAGCAGTAAAAAAACCCATCAGTTACAAGGTGAGTCATTTAATGGCATGAATATAAAACATTCCCAAGAGGTCCAATTTTGCCACTTTTGCCTGGGTGTGTCCAGTCATTTTTAGAGAGAACTGAAGTCCAGTTGCACCAACAATTTCTAATGTGACTTTGAGGGGTTTTCCTGCAGAGTTCCACTTAATGGATGTGAGCATGCACCAGAGAGCTATATGTATGTACAATATATTTTTGTTATGTTAGGCAGCCTTGATTTTTTTTAAAAGTACCTGCATATTAAAGTAATCAGTGTAGGATTTTGCTGCTGGATCCAGATACAGAGTAGGGTCAGGCCAGTAGCGAGGGGGGGGGGGTTAGGGGTTCAACCCCCCCCCCCCCTGAAATTTTTCAGGTTAAAAAAAACCCTGGTTTACTCATGAATTTTAACTGGTTAACCAAATCCCCATGCTAAGTCTATGAGACGTAAAGCATTAAGAGTCCCTCCAGGCAGATATTGACAGGTCTGAACCCGGGGGGCGGGTGGGTCAGGGGTTCAACCCCCCCCCTGAAATTTTCAAAACCCCTCCCGAAATTTTTTACTGGCTACGGCCCTGAGTACGATCCCTGTATCTCATGGGAGACATGTTCTTGAACACAAAGTGAAAACATGGATAATAGCAAATCCTATTGAAATGAACAACTTCTGTTGGAAAATTACCATAGAGTTAGCCAGGAGGACCTAGAAAATTCCTATAGAGGTAACCTCTCTAAGAATTCGCCAGGTCTTCCAGGGTGACTTTATGGCAACATCCAGTGTGAGAATATCATATAATCACCTAGAAACTTAGAAAATTTCAAAGGTGGATATATTTTATCAGATGTGGGTAAGTGAAACTGTAGCTACCAATCCTATGGATATGGAAGTTGGATTGTATGTGCCTAGATACAGATTGTATCTCTCTGTTATTCCATCCATATAAGTTATTTTGAGTAGGTTTTGCTTATATTTCTTTCAGTATACTACACTTGTCAGCATAGACATAAAATGACAATATTAGAGTAGGACTATTTTTCAGTTTGCTGTGGGGCTTTACTCCATCTGCTAGGAGCAAAACACACATACACACACACACATACACACACATATAGACTTTTATTTATGCTGTGTACATATATGATTAAAAAAGAGATAATAATGCTTAATCTTCATTTTCTTTTTGACAACACTACCATACACATTTCTCAATACTCTGTTTGGATAATTTGATTTTGGTTTAGAGTGCTTATATACATTTCCATATTGTTGAGTTACCAGTGTAACTTAGCTCCCTTCACTACTGTCTCATTCAGGCAGTAAATAACTAATTCCACTTCATATAATCAAGATAGCTTGGTTTGAGCATACATCATGGATATGGCTGATCTAGACCAATGAAAGAACCCACATTTTACACTTAGTATTTTGACTACATCTTGAGAACTCATTTGCAGAAATACTCATTTCAAAATGTTCAGTGCAAATATCTGTTGCATTTTAGTATATCTTGCCAAAAATGTTTATGAGACATATGTACTAGGAAAGATAAGTGCACTTTCATTTTATGGATGGCCATGTTTTTGAAAGTTGTAATCAAGACATGACATTTCATTGGCCACAGAAAATGTCTGTAAGAGATCTGTTAAAATGAAGTGATTTATCACATAACAGTCTAAACCTAGGCATGCTGACTTTACATTTTTGAAGACAAGATAAATGTATTGCATAAGGAAGATGAATTTAAATTTAAATCATGGTAGCAGTAGAATGTTGGATTATCCTAATGATTAAGATCTCCATACTTATTTGGGAGCACCCCTAAATATTCAAAGGGTTTGTAGATTATGCATGCATAACAAATTCACAAGAAAGTTATAGACTATAGGGATTATAATATATTAATACCATACCACAGTCACTTATCCTGTTTTTTCAAGGTTTTGAGATATTTTTAAAATAGGAAGTATAACACTTTTTCCATCTACAAATGTTAAAAACATAATTTTTTTTAGAAAACCTAAGCATTTGCATCTGATTTCAAGCAAAATCTTTAAAAGATTAATTTCCCTATCTCCTGATATGGGATATATTTTTGTTATGTTTTAGTACATTATATTGAATACATTCATTCTATAAAAAATTAAAAAGGAGGAGAAGTCATGTTATGGCACTGTGAGGTAAGGGAGAGATGTGTTATGCACAGATGGAAAGTGTCACTGCTCCCATCTTTCTATATAAGTATTAGTTCTTTCTAAATTACTAACTGTGTCTAAATATTATGCCTGATGATGGCATTCTAAACAATGTATTGGACATGGGGCTGCCTGCATCCCTATCTAACATTCTGCCTACCATGTCTTCTCTACTGCAGCTATTCTTATAATTAGTGAGAAAATCTAAATGAGGTCTGAGAATATTTAGCTGAAATGCTTATTGGCATTTCCCCATGATTTGGAACTTTGATGATAGTTTCCCTGTTGTGTGGAATAAAAAGCCACACTTCAGAGAAAGGAACTGACAAAACCACCTCTCAATATTCCTTGAAATACATAGGATTTTCAAAATTTGACAGGGTTCTTGAAAACATATGTGTGCACAGATATACATATAAAGTGTGGTTTTAAATTCATTCAGCCAAATTGGAAAAGAATTCCAGATCATTTCTATCAATGCAGCAATATTGGGGTGGAGCTGATGATCTAGTGTCTGGGCAAAGTCATTGTTGAGAGTGCATCAGGGTGAAATCTCTAATACACACCCCATGGTAGATTTATAGGTAAACTACAAATTTACATAGTGGATTTGAACTGTTGTCTCAAAGATATAAGGCATTCAGTTGTAAGAACATAGCATTTTCTGGCCTGTGTCTTCCATGTGGCTTGCTGAGTGGGCGATCAACTGGAAGCTCTTTTATTGAATAGAATTCATCTGCTTCCCTGGTGGTCAGGCCACTAGTCTGCACATTTTAAAAATTAAAATATTCATATTCCATACCATACCGCTGGTAGGACTATTGCTAGATTTTAGGGTAATGTACAAATAAAATAAATTTAAACCACTTAAAGCAACGTTAAAATATAGTAAGATATGATTCCTATAGTCTAAAAGCACATTCAATGATTTAAGAAGTTAACACAAGTTAAGACTATTTAATTTAGGACTGGAGTGTCATCAGTTGGGGCTTAACAGAAGGGACACTAAACAAATGGGGTTGCTTAGCAAAGAAAGCTACCAACAACATCTTTATACGTCTAGCAGGTGATCCCATTGAAGCTATGGTGTTTGTAAGAATGCTTACTGCCCCAATTGATCTTCCTCAACAGTGTCCAAAAGGGAGATACATCATGAGGTGGTCATCTTTCCATAGAAGAATGTTAGGCCAGGATTGGCCCATTGCTTTTTCTGATGTCAAATGAGAAGTGTGATGGGTTAAGAGAGAGAAGGGGGAAAGTAATTGCATGCTACTGGACATTAAGTTGTCTATTCCTGGGATTGTTAAGAACTTTTGTATCCTGCCACCAATCAAATGCAACACTCTTGTCCTTTTTTGTATCCCACAAGCTTCCACAAATGTACCTAAGGACAAGTAGATTATGGCTCAGATGAGACTCAGTCATGGTGTTTCCCCACCTGACAGCTTGCACAGTTCATTGGTGTTTGTACCAGCCCATTGCTGGTGGTATGAAATGTGTTTGCTACAATAAAAAGATGCACCCTTGTCCTAATGAACCTGATATGTGTTTTCATAATTTAGTGACCTCAAATCCTGAAGCAGATAGAGGACTTCTTTCTCATGTGTCTGGTGGTGGCATGCCTTTCATGTATGAGTAGCTCAAGAGTTATTGTTGTATCAGCAAAAATAATGAAGTTCATTGTGATGGAAATCAGTGAATTGCTTGAAAAAGTTTTACAATCCACATTTTGGTCAACAACAACAACAACAACAACAACAACAACAGCAGCAACAACAATGGCATAAGCCAGTAAAGATGATCCCAGTGGTGATCACAGGGTCCAGTAACTAAAGACCTTGGTCTGCAAGTAAACACAATTGGCACTGACAAAATTACTATTTGTCAGCTGCAAAAGGCCACCCTACTTGGATCAGCACACATTGTTTGCCTAAACATCACACAGTCCTAGATACTTGGGAAGTGTCCGATGTGTGATCCAATACAACAGCCAGCATATTGATCTTGTTTGCTGTGCACTAATCTTGTTGGGTATCAAATAATAATAATAATAATCTTTATTTGCATCCCACCCTATCTCCCCCGGAGATTCTTTGGAAATATTATCAGACTTTTTATGGTGATCTGTCAAAACTAAAACTTCTGGTTGGATGCTAGAACAAGAAGATGAGATGGAGAGAAATGAGGTTAGAGCTATAGTAGTTCCAGATGAACTGAAATCTGTATTATCTTGCATTGGTTGGAGCATTAATAAATTGATTGATTCTATTACCAAAAGCAGAAGACCCGATCACGGAGAAAAGTAGTATGTGTAATAAGTTATGTTATGAAACAAGCTGCTTGCACTGAAGAACCAAGCATAAGCAATAATTATGGACAGCTGTAGGCAGGCACCAGAACCTTTCTGAGTTTGGAAGTTAAATACAGTTAGCCCTAGTACTTGGGTGGGAAATCACCTAGTTCTGTAAGCTATATTCCAGAGGAAGGAACCAGCAAAACCACTTCTAAGTATTCCTTGCCTAGGAAAACCCCATGAAATTCATGGGATCATTGCAAGTTGACTTCAAGGTACACACCACAGTAGGTATATAAAACCAGGCAAGCATGAATCTGGGCCTGGCCAAGGTAGTTTGATTTCTCTAGCTATTTACAATGACACTCCAGTACAAGAGAGAACATGCCTGCAAGTTCAATGGTGAGTTGCCTCACTATTTCAGTACAGTGCAGCATTTGGTCATTTCATCCAAGTCCTGAAGACCAAAGTGAATTTCAGATTATTGGAGGAAATATTATTTCATAAAGAAACTTACTACTTCAAAAGCAAAACTAAAGACCTCATCTCATTGAGACCGAGGATCTGGGGGACAGCAGGGGAAATCGTTGGGCAGCATCACGCTGCATTCTCTTACCATGAGGGGTCATGTTATCCCTTTTCATGACGTTTCCCTGCTGTCAACCGCTTCCTCCTGCTGCCTCTTTGGCTTCTTCTGTGAGGAGCTGGGTGTTGCTGGCATGGAGCCCCATGGAGCCCCACCAGAAGTAGCCCTGCATCATATGATGGGCTCTGGAGGACTTTGTGCAGGCAGTGTACTGGCAGTGCAAAGAAACAAGGTGAAGACGTTTCTTGGGCTCAGTGGGATAAGGTCCTAAGTGCTCTTGATTTTGACATTTTCAGGGACATGCGTTAGGTTAGATTTAATGTCTGTTGTAATAATTCAAACATAGTTTTATTTTTATTTTATTTTATTTTCATTTCAGGAGCAACTTGAGAAACTGCAAGTCGCTTCTGGTGTGAGAGAATTGGCTGTCTGCAAGGACGTTGCCCAGGGGACACCCAGATGTTTTGATGTTTTTATCATCCTTGTGGGAGGTTTCTCTCATGTCCCTGCACGGAGCTGGAGCTGATAGAGGGAGCTCATCCGCGCTCTCCCCGGGTGGGATTCAAACCTGGCAGCTTTCAGATCAGCAACCCAACCTTCAAGTCACAAGGCTTTAATCCACTACCCCATCGGGGGCTCCCATAGTTTTATTGTTATATGCCTTTAAATCATTTCTTACTTACTTACTCTCCAAAAAAAACCCCTACCATAGCAGTTTCTTGACAAGATCTGTGCAGAGAGGGGTTGACTTTGCCTTCCTCTGAGACTACAAGAGTGTGACGTGCCCAAGGTCACCAAGTAATTTCCATGTCCAAGATGGCATTTGCACCCTGGTCTTCAAACTCCTAGGCCAGCACCCAAACCACTACGTCCCACTGCCTCTAATATAATTTTAAGATGCATTAAATTGGATGTTTAATTTTTACAAGGAAAAGTATATGAGTGGAGAATGATTAAATACAGTAACATGATTTATTAGGATTTTTAATTTGCATACTGTTTGTGCTTAATGAAATTTGATGGATATTTTTCTTTGTATGTAACTTGTTAATGAACCAAAGGAAGATCACAATGGAAATGTTAATTTCCCCTGTGCACTTCTGCCTAACTACTGGAGAGTGAAGATTTATCAAGGCCCTTGTCAGAATTCTACAAGATAAATGAGTTGACATGACTTTTTGATAAATTAAGGAATGACATGAGCATAATATAGAACTGCTTTTTCTGACATCAGCACATGTTCTGGTAGGCAGATTTCTTTGAAGAAACAGGACTTTTAAAATTGCATTTGTGCTAATGGCACTTTGTTTACATCTGGGTTCATAAATTGTGAACAAACATGATTGCTCACCTCTGTCTGCTAAATTGCAACCTTGCATAGTTGATAAACAAAATTTACTATCCCATATAAAACTTTGCTAGCAGAATAAACGTACTGAGGATGATCACAAATATATGTAAGTGCACTTTTGCATCATTTCTGTGGCATTGTGACAGACCTTAAAAGGGGTTTTTTTGGGGGGACTATCACTCCCAATATCTCCCAGTCTACTAGACCAGTAGCCATGTGGGCTGCTGATTTCTGGGAGCTATAGTTCAAGATACAAGAAATACCATCCTTCTGTGACCCACAAAGCTGTGGTGATGCCTGAGGACCAACCTAATTAAGCCATATCCATTTGTAGACTGAGTTCATTTTTAATATCTGACTCTACTTATGGCAAAGGTCACAAGCATAAAACTTAAAGAGGCTTCAATTTAGATAAATTTGGGTACAAAACCTATTTTAGAACTGCTCTTTAAAACTGTAGGCCAATATGTTATCTGGTAATAAATGGCATTAGGCTGCATTCACATTTTATTATATCACAGTAGAGTATTAAATGTCCTCTTAGAAAGGCTTTTCAGCACCAGGAGAAGTAGGAGTGTATTAGAAGTTCTTTCTGCATACTCTGAAAGGGATTTACAGTATGTTAATTTCAGATGAGGTTGGGGTAAATCAATCTTAAATTGATAAGATTTTCTGAAAGTATTTTGATTGTGGCTTCTGAATGCTTTCCCAGCAATTGGCAGAGAAAGTTGTGGAATATGGCAGAAATAAGGCAAGTCATCTTCATGGACCTAATGAAAGGATGATGGCCCTGCCAATCCTAAATACCATTAGGATATAATTTCTCACACCACCATCGTCCTGTCTGGATAAGGCTCCTTCTACACAGCTGAATAAAATTCACATTATCTCTTTTGAACAGGACTTTATGGCAGTGTAAACTCAGATAATCCTGTTCAAAGCAGATAATGTGGATTATTTGACTAGATATTCTGGATTATTTGGCAGCGTAGAAGGGCCCTAAGAGCATCATGTCAAGAGTGCAATCTACCATATTTGTTATGGACATGCAGGCCCGGTCCAACATGGAGGCCAGTGAGGCCCCCGCTTGGAGCGCACGGTCCCCTGGGGCGCCGTTGAGGCGTCTCCCCCCCCCTCCAAACAGGGACCACCGGCTCAGTTGAAGCCTTCCACCTTCCGGCGGTGGGCATGGCTCTCTCTTCCCTCCCTGCTTCTCTCTCTCTCTCTCTCTCTCTCTCTCTCTCTGTGAGAGGTCGCAGAGAGAGAGAGAGAGAGAGAGAGAGAGAGAGAGAGAGAGAGAGAGAGAGAGAGCGAGAGAGCGAGAGAGAGAGAGAGAGAAGCAGGGAGGGAAGGAAGAGAGAAGGGAACCAGAAACAGCCTCTTTCTCTTTCTCCCTCTAAGAAAAAAAGTTCCAGACTTCACCCAGGAGCCAGTTAGCCTTAAAGGGGAACACCAGAGGCAGGTGAGCCTTTCTAATGGGAATCCTTAGAGCCAGAGGATATTCTGTTAAGAGATATCTCCAGGAGGAGAGCTCCCGGAAAGGATTATGGCACCAGCTCAATTGCAACAGATTCATTGCCATGTAAACATGTGATCCCAGCCATGAAAGCCTTCAACATCACATTGACATGAATCCATTAAAACAGGACAGACAGGTGCCTCGGGTACATCTATTGGTACTGAAACAGACTAGGTCAGCATGCTCATCCAGGATCAGATCCTGAATAGCTGCTGTCTTACCATTTATGGACCTGGCATTTAACAGCAGGGCTTTTAGCCCAGGGAGCCTATCATTTTGGCTATGTTGTCTATTTATAATTGGGAGGTGTTTTAGAACCACGAGGATTCTGTGTGTTAGTATCTCTGTCCACATCTCTTCCTCCCCTGCAGGAATTTTATAGGTGCATCCCATCCCCAGAAACCCCCCTCCCCAGGAGTACCACACATTGGAAGGTTGGCCATTTGGAGTAGGTAAACTAATTAATGAGATTGCAGCCTATTAACATAAGCAATGACTATCAATGACTATCCAATGACTGGCCAAAGACCCTCCCCCCTGATCTTAATGTCTCTGATATAAAAATAATATTCTGAAAGTTCTCAATAACCCTTCCTTTCTACAATGGGCTCTTCCACACAGCTATATAACTCTGGTATATTTTTACACTTGAAGATCTTGTCTAGTCCTTCAAAGCTGCCCTTCCTATTTTCTGCTAGTACTTAAATCTGCATATACCAATTTCTTTAAAAGTTATCCATAGTTTTTCATGATAAGCCCACAATCAAATACTTTGCTATAAGCTATAAAACACAGGCGGATTTTCTTCTGAAATTATTTGGTGTGCTCCATTTTCAAACATATCTTTGCAATATGATCTCTTGTGTTTCTTCTGAACCTAACTTGAACAACTTGCATTACTAACTTTGAGTCCATATATAGTAAAAAAAAAGAGTCTTTTTTATAGAGTTTTGAGCATTATTTTGCTTGCATGGGAAATTGTTGCAGTGGTCTGGTGATTAATACAATCCTGCTATCCCCTTTCCTGAGGACAGGAAATTATATTGAGACTTTCAATTTGTGTGCCCTTCTTTTGTTTTCCATATTTCTTGGCAGACATTAGTTCAGATTTGGTGGATTCTACAATAGAACCGGAATGCAGCTTCCACTTCACTTTCGAAAATTGTGAGTTTATCTTAAAATGGTTTTTCCTTGGATGACTATGCTAATGAATCTGACTAACATACACCTTTTTGATTTTCCTGTCCTTTGAACTGGAACTGCAAGCTGAAACATGTCCAGAGGAGTGCTATCAAGGTGGTAAACGATCTGGAAACCAAGCCCAATAGAACTACAGGCAGTCCCCAAATTATGAACAAGATAGGTTCTGTAGGTTTGGTCTTAAGTTGAATTTGTATGTAAGTTGGAACATATACATTTTAAGTATACCTCCAGATAAACACAAACATGCTTTGGATAGCAAAGAGAAGGGTCAACACCCATGTGGTTTTTGTTTTTTCTCTATATATCCGGGTTCAGAAGATTTTGCCCCACTTTCTGTTCCTGTGTTCATTGGATTTTGAAAGAAAATGGCTTATTGTGGAATCAAAGATTGGTGAGAAAGCTTCAGTTGTGACACCTTTTCTCCATGATAACTATTTCAGGAGTGAATTTCCCTTCAGATTTTTCTCACTTCCTGTTGTCTCACCCCCCCCCCCCCCATTCTTAACTATGGGTCATTTGTAAGTTGGGCATTTGTAACTCAGGCACTGTGTGTATTTAGGAATCTAAACATGTTTAGTTTGCAGAAGTAAAGACTGACAGTTGATATAAGCCATCTTTAATTATGTGAAGACATGCCATGTAGCAGATGGAGCAAGTTTGTTGTCTGTTGCTCCAGAGATTAGAGCACATACCAATGGATTCAAATGGCTAGAACATTATGAAGAACTTCTAGATGGCCATTGCTGTTCAATAGTGGGAGAGGTGTCTTTGTGAGGTGGTAGACCTCTTTCAGTGGTCTATAAACTGATGTTGCATGGAGATATTTGGGGACTGCTTTAGTCGTGTCATCAGGCATGACCGGCTTCGACTAGATGGTCCTTTCAGTCTCTTTCAATTCTTTGTTTTTATTGTAATATTGTTTAGAATAGACTTTTGAGCTGTTACACTGACATAGCTACCTGCTGTATCCTTACACTGCTATCTCCTGGTGTCATTTGCACCATTGCTGCAATCAGCCATTGCAGTAATGAAGTCATGAGGCAATTTGAGAGTGTTCTCAAGTATCCTGTTCATTTAAATTTATGCATATTATCCAGCAGATTCCTTGAAAACATTTTTATAGTCACCAGCACAGCTTCCTGTCCATTATAAGACCATTAACTTCAGCCTCTCCCAGCTTGCTACCTACAATATAGGTTCTCCTTAGGTGAGTTATAATGAGCATCCATGCTGAGATATTCACCATCTATCTCCAGTGACAGGCGTCAGTGACCATTATTTTTCAATTAGGCAGATACCTTTTTTCTGACAAATTTAATTAATGCTAATTTTCTCAGCATAAGAGTTCCACTCTACTCTTTCATTCATTTATCTTTGACCTTCCATTTTTATTTCTGTGCCACAATACCCTGAAAAATGTATATCTATTTATTTTGAATCCTTGTTTGAATAGGAAAGGGGATACATAATCTCACTACAGGCCACATATTGTGGAAAAGTAAACAAATGGAGATAATAGTAAATTACATGACATCTGTCGCATCTCAGGCTAAGTTCACCTTGCTAGGATACCCAGTCAACACACAAATAGTCTTTTAAAGTCTTTATTAAAGCAAAGCAGAATATAGATGAAGCAAGCAATCAAAAGATAGTTCAATGTTATAAAGAAAATGTCCAAAGGTAAAAGGGAATCAATAATGCATAAATGTCCATCAGTTCAAAAGGCAAGGTCCATTGGTTCAAAAGGCAAAGTAATAGCAATAATCCATAAGGCACAGAGTTAGTCCATGAAATCCAAAGCACAAGGTCTTAATCCATAGAATCCAAAGCATGAAGTTCAGAGCACAAAGTCTTAGTCCACAGGATCCAAAACACAAGGTCCAAAAATATAAGTAATCCACCGAACAAGGTATTAATCCGTAGGAAGCAAGAAACAGGGTCCAAGAATACAAAGTAATCCCAGAGGCAAAGTGTAGTCCTTAGAAAGCACAAAACAAGGCCCTAGACTCCAAGACGCTGGCAAGGGAAACATGCACAAGGATGAAGCGATGAATTGCTCTGACAAAGGGCATGGTCTGCACAGGCTTCTTTTAATAGCAACCCAAGAAGGCGTTTCTTTTGCCACAGCTTGATTCTTTCGAAAGCTGTCTTTTGCACGCCAAACAATCACTTCTGCGGAGCTCAGAGCCCCGCCAAGACAAACGGTCTTGCCTGGACAGCTCAGGGTCACTGTTATCTCGCACCTGGTCTTCAGTTGCCCCGGCTCCTTCATTATTTGTTAGTTCTCCAGTTACCTCCTCATTATTTCTCACAACTGTTGAATCCTCCTCAAAAACTCCCAAAGGAAGAATGTCAGCTTGACCGTTATCTGACTCTTCTGGGGCCAGCAGGTCATCTTGCTCAAAGTAAAACTGCATGTCTCTAACAGGAGGCTCAGACTGCTGCAAAATCCCCAAACCAGAATCCTCTTCTGTTCCATCTTGGAAACCAAAGTCCCCTTCAGTGTTGTCATCTTGAACGTGGCCGTGGCCAGCCTGTGGCTGGGATACAACAACATCAGACCACCAATATGCACAGTGCTCTAACATTTCCTCATTCTTTCTTTATCCCATTGGACATACTGTCAAAGACAGAACGCCACCAAATAGAGTACAACACAGTTTATTGAAGTTACAGAACTAAAAAATGCCCGTAGGAAGCAAAAGGACTAGGCAAACACTTGTCTTCAGTGTGAAAAGTAACAGAAACAGCACCGTTTGAATTAAAACGGTTCGAAAGGATAAACCGGATTAAACAGGAGTTTAATCCGGATTAAATCAAAAGTGCTTACTTCAGCCTGGCAATTTAAACAAACAAAAGTTGGTAAACAGAGGTCAAAATGAACACAAAAAACTGGCAGCAGATTCCTCTCTGCTACTCAAAAGCTACAGATGAGTAACTCAGGCTGTTTACTCCTCCGTGAAACGAACGAAATCCGGGTCCAGGCACATCAATCAGGGTAACGGCGGTCAGCAGGGTCCCAGTCCGGTCCAAGGTCGAAAGCCAAGTGCAGATGTCTAAAGTTCCACAAGTTCCACCGATAGCCACAGAAGGGATAGTCCAAGGTCGTAGTCAGTCAGTCAGTCCAGCGTCAATCCAGAGTAGGTAATAAATGTCCGTCAAAAAGACGACGGAGGTCCAAGCTATCAAGATTAAACACAAGTTGCACAGAAAAACCCCACACAGTTCCTCCCGCCGTCTATGCCCAGTGTCCTTGGTAACTTACGTATCCAGCAATGAATCACACCCGTCTTCAGGAAGTTCCCCAACAAGAGCCCAAGCATTCGTCCAGATTACCTTGCCCAACGCAATTAGCCATTGATCCTAAACCCCATTTTATCCCAGTTCATAACTCCTCATCGCTGTCAGCTGCTATCCTAATTCCAGGTGCCTCATCATCATCATCCTCATCAGAGCTAAAACACCTTTGACTACGCCCCACAGCATCCCCAGCTGTGGATCCCGCTCCATCCCTCCAGCCCGTCCATGGATCTGATCCTGCAACCCGCCAATCGCCTCCCATACTATCATTGCCGGTGACACCCAAATCCTCCCTCACACGAGTCCACTCCATGTCATCCTCCTCTGAGCTAACCATCTCTTCCTCCATTCCCTCGGTAAAACCCTCAAATGAGTCTTCATCTGTTGGTTCTGCAAATAAGTCCCGGAGCCGTTTCCTTTCACGCTCCTCAAAAGAGTCTGACTCTCGAGGAGTCTTACGACCCCGTCTCCTAGTACGTCTCCAGAAGGCTCAACCATAACACATACATATTTGGAAATATGACTTTAACACACAAACTGTATACAGTTTTGACTGTTGAAACCTCTAAAATAATTGTATGTTATGTGTTGTCATCAAACCCATTCCTCAAAAAGGCACAGGTTTAAAAAGTGTTCTTAGACTGATTAAAATATGGAGACTTCAAATACCTGTGTATATGTTCCTTCAAGTTGTTTGTTATCTTATGCCAATCTCATAGATATCATATGGTTTTCTTAAGCAACACATACTATCTACAGTTGGCTTTGCTTGTTTCTTCATCTAAAACAGTGATTTCCAAAGTGGGCGCTACTGCCCTGTGGTGGGCGCTGCAGCAATCCAGGGGAGCGGTGATGGCCACAGGTACATGTATCTTTCTGTTTAATTCCTATTAAACTTTGTAAAAAAAAATACTTTCCAGGGTGCTGAGTAATACTTTTTCTGGAAAGGGGGCGGTAGGCCGAATAAGTTTGGGAACCATTGATCTAAAATATAGCTTAAAACACCCTTCATCCATGCAGAGCTCAGCCTGCTTAGCTTCCAAAATCAGAAGGCATCTGGTGTATTTAGGGTATTTACAACCTCATCACATGGATGACTTCCCCACCCCCCAGTGCCATTTCATCAGCCTCTGTCACCCCACTCACAAGCGACAACACTTTCCCCATCACATGGGGAAAGCAGCGCCAAAGCACCACCAAAGTGTGCTGGCTCTATTGGAACTGGCACAACATGGGAGCCTTCCTGTGTGAGAAGGGAAGCATCCTATGACGTTTCCACTCCATTGGGGGTGGGACTACAACAGAAAGTTCAGTGACATCGTGTTTTCAAATTAATTTTTATTGTAGTACAAAATTATTTTTTCTTTTTAATAAATGCAACAGTGTGGAAAGGAGGAATCAGGAAAATCAAAAGGGTGGGAGAGGGGAAAGAAGAAGGAAAAGAGATATAGAAAAAACTAGAAAGAAGACTAAAGTAATAATAATAATAATAATAATAATAATAATAATAATAATAATAATAATAGTGGTGCTCAATAGGGAAAAATGTTGTAGTTTGGTTTGATTTCCATCTACTCCTTGGTATTCATTCTATTTATTATTCTTTTTATAGAAGCACAAGGCTCTATAATGTCTTTCTCTTCTTACTTCCCCTTACCTTCAGTCTTTGTTTTGTGAACATATGTTTCTGATATAATAATTTAGTCCAGTGACATCGTGTGATGGGCACTTTGCCCATCTATTAATGGGCTGTCCCTTTAGCATCCTAGAATGCTAAAATAGCTAAGTGTGATGAGGTTCTTAGATACATAAATCAATACAATCCCCTATATGTTTAAAACTATGACCTGAATCCGCTTGTTAGTACGTATTCAAATATTGAATAAATTATCAAAATTTATATACATTCTATTGATTCAGTACTACTATTTTGACTTTGAGATTTTTTTGATATAGAGCAGAATAGAAATATAACAACAATATTACTGCCACTTTGATTTGACTACAGTCATTTCAATAAAAGTAGTGTTGGGTGATCTATTTTCTATTCCAGAGAAGCATTGTTAACTGCAACAGACACTAAAAAGTGAATTAATAAAAGTTTTAAACTGGGAATGGCCAGATGTTAATTTCTGGCTTCACATGTGTGGTGGGTTCGAATAGGTATTGGATAGAATTTATCGATATTGAAAAATTGCCAGTCCTGGAGTGGAAAATGGCAATTGGATGGTAATTTCTTCTAGCAGATTGGCTTCAAAGCATCCAGAATTCCTCATGGGAACAAAAATGTCTTCTTATGTTTAAGTGGAATCTCTTTTCTTGCAATTTGAATCCATTGCTCCCAGTCTCCAGAGCAGCATAAATGTGACATCTTTTCAAATATTTAAACATGGCTATCTCAACCTTCTCTTCTTATTCACATCTTTTTTTTTGTACCATTGTTATTTTCTTTAGGAAATGCCTGGACATGATTTTGTGCTCTTGTGGCTAAACAGTACTGTAGAAAATTCTCCCTCTCAGCCATTGTTTATACTAGTTTTCTGGCAATGGAAGTAATGACCTAGTAGATGTATTTGTCTGTCTGTTCCTAAAAAGATTTATGTGGGCTGTTATATACCATGTAAGAAAAAAGGATTGTTCTACAAGAAGAAGCAAACAACCCCCCCCCCCCCCCCCAGTAAATGCAAGATACAGTGGGCATTTTCCCAGAAGCCTCACATTAACATTTATACTTTGTTTTTGGACAACTATAATTGGTTAGCAGATTAGATAAACAGGACTTGTTTTTAAGAATGATAGTTGAGTGAGCTTACATACCCCCCCCCCTTTTTTTTTTTTTGGCAAACAACAGTAATATTGACATGTAAATCAAAAGCTTGAGAATGGTAGATATAAAATCAACTTTTCAGTTCACAGCATAATAGAAACCAACTTTTTCCAATTTGCGAACAAGAAAGAACAGTGATAGCATTACTGTCAGGAAGACAGGAAGACCCAAACTGATTCTGAAAACAATCAAATAAGAAAATGTTCCAAAGGTAAAGAAAAACAAAGTCTGTTGATGTTTAGAAAGTATCAGCCTTTTCGAAAAGCAGCAGAGACAAAGATTTAAAATGGGCAATAGGAATGAAGAAAATTGTACTGCCAAGTTATACTGGCTCAAGCCTGGTATTAAATCTCTGCATTATGATCACTTTATCCAGTAACATCTAAATAACAGGGTAGCCATGAAATGAGTGGATTATGGCGGCAATTGTTACATTAGCAGCATGTTTTATGGGGGCTTAAAGTAGGCAGCATTCCCTTATGACCATTTATGAGAAGATCCATCCAAGCAGAAGCTGCAACCCAGTCAGAAAATATGTGAGACTTAATTAAATATTTATAGTAAATCAAAGTGATGTTCTACCAACAAGAAACAATTTCTGTATTTTCAATAGAGCTCCTGCCCTCCAAATGTTGATGCTGGGAAAATAAATGCATCTAGTTGCAAATATTTGTTAAATGTATATGTCAGCAACTGTTTTTGTTTACTTGCTTGTTTATTTCACACAGTTCAAATTTTGTATTGTGGTAAGCTTTTTCATGAACTCCCCCCCACCAAATAAAGCAACCTAATATTGCACATGGCCAAATTACTCAGATGTACTGGGGAGAACATGGTAAGGAGGAACAGCAGTCCTGACTGGTTGAAGAACAAGGCTGGGAGAGAATCTGTCCCTACTTCCCCACGTACTCTTCCAGACAGAAACTGAATGGAATCTACTCTATGTTCAGTGAATGTATTCTGGATTTTGCTCCATATTTAAAGCTATCCTAGATATTGAACTTACTTGATGAATAGAGTATTCATTAGACATGTGTGCAAAATTCATTCCTACAGTTTTGTTCGTGTCTTCCGTTTCTTCAGAAGCACAAAACGGGAAGCCCCCTGCCCACACGAAATTCTGCTCGACATGAAAGCCTGCTTTCAAATGCATCCAAACTTGCCTCCTTGCCTTGGAAAGAGAGTGCGTGTGTGGAGGAGCATGCAGGCAGGCAGGCCCAGAGTTCGGCTGCAGGCATGCTCCAGGCCTGCCTGCCTGCCCCACCACACATGCACTCTTGGAGAGTGTGGTGGGGCAAGTGTGGTGGGGTGTGCAGGCAGGCAGGCTCAGAGCACACCTGCAGCTGAGTGCCTTTTACTCTAGAATAGAAAGAGCAGGTGCCAGGTAAGAGGAATGCATGCTGGGATGGGGATCCAGTGAGTGGGAAGTCCTCCCCCCCACCATGGTCTGATTTTCAGACCTGAAATGAAAGAACCAAAAACAACCCTCCCAATTTCAGGAGCCTTTCAAAAAATGGATCAGGGCCTCCAGCAAAAGCTAGGATACGAAAGGGGACAAGGTTTTCCCCAAATACACATGTCTAGTATTCATACCTTGGATAGTTCCATTAAAGTCCATAAAACCCTGAGTGGATTTACTACACCCCTGACATGGAATGTATCAGTCACTTCTGATTGGCATAATCTAATCTTGGTATGCATATGTGCTAGGAAAATGAAATATTAGAGAGACTTCCTAGTGTCACTGATTATGGAGACACCACTATTTCTCTCTTGAAATAATTGTCAACATATAACTGTCAAAGAATAACAAATTTGCTTTGAGTTAATGGGGATTTAGATAAGAATCTCATTCATTCATTCAACCAACAAAACATCTAGTAATATTCAAAAACTACTGGATAGCAAGAAGAGATGAGACACCAATCCAAAACTTGGCTCCCCTGCTTCAAATATCACAGAGAATTAGAGCTGCATACTTTCAACATACTGATAGAACTTTTTCCAAATCCCCTAACAACTCTTTTCAATAGTTTGGCAAAAATGATAAAGAACAGTTTTATTCAGTTGGCAAGGTGTTAAAAATATTGCAGAAAGGGGAAACTAAATTGAGTTGGGAGTGCAATTATCTACCCCTGGGACTCTCCAAAGGCTTCATAGACTACTGAATGTCAAACATGCTCCCTCAGGAAGCGTCCATAAGTCCAGATCTGTTGTTGAAGGGCAGGTATTTTTATAATGTTAAACTGTGCAAGTCACCGTATTTCAAAAGTTTCTTGTTGTTATATTTCTTTTTCCTTTTTTGGACCATAAAAGGACAGTGGGTTATTGTGGGTTTTCTGGGCTGTATGGCCCATGTTCCAGAAGCATTCTCTCCTGACATTTTGCCCACGTCTATGGCAGGTATCCTCAGAGGTTGTGAGGTCTGTTGGAAACTAGGCAAGTGAGGTTTATACACCTGTGGAAGGTCCAGGGTGGGAGAAAGAACTATTGACTGAGCAAAGTGTGAATGTTGCAATTGACCACCTTTATTAGCATTGAATAGCCTTACAGCTTCAAAGCTTGGCTGTTTCCTCCCTGGGGTAATCCTTTGTTGGGAGGTGATCAACTGGCTCTGATTGTTTCTTCTCTGAAATTCCCATTTTTGAGTGTTGTTCTATATTTACTGTCCTGATTTTAGAGTTTTTAAAATATTGGTAGCCAGATTTTGTTCATTTTCATTGTTTCCGCATTTCAGTTGAAATTGTCCACGTTTATGGATTTCAATGGCTTCTCTGCGTAGTCTGACATGGTGGTTGGTAGAGTGGTCCAGCATTTCTGTGTTCTCAAATAATATGTTGTGTCTAGGTTGGTTCATCAGGTGCTCTGCTATGGCTGACTTCTCCGGTTGAAATAGTTTGCAGTGCCTTTCATGTTCCTTGATTTGTGTTTGGGCACTGTGTTTGGTGTTCCCTATGTAGACTTGTCCACAGCTGCATCATATATGGTAGACTCCTTCCAACAAAGGATTCCCCCAGGCAGGGAGCAACTTCGAAGCTGTAAGGCTATTCAATACTAATGGGTTTAAATCGCACCAAGGAATGGTCTTGTGACTTCTTCAGCCCTTTCACCTGTACGGTTCTTGAAAACTTGGGTATGATTCTATTGACATGAACTGGAAGGAATTTTTCTGAGAATGTTATTGATATTTCCTAGGAAATTAATAGGTTAAGAGAGAGCCATCATGGCATGGTGATTTTAGTGTTAGCCTATGCAACCCCCCCCCCCCCCGAAATTTTTCAGGTTAAAAAAAACCTGGTTTACTCATGAATTTTAACTGGTTAACCAAATCCCCATGCTAAGTCTATGAGATGCAAAAAATTAAGAGTCCCTCCAGGCACTATCTCAAGCAGATATTGACAGGTCTGTAGCTTGGCGGGGGGGCTTAAAGGTTCAAACCCCCCCCCCCCCCGAAATTTTCAAAACCCCTCCCGAAATGTTTTTCTGGCTACGACCCTGAGCCTATGACTCTGGAGATCGGGGTTTGGTTCCCTGTGGGGCCATGGAAATGCACTGGGTGAACTCACACACACTCAGTCCCAGAAAACCCCATAGTAAGTTCACCTTGGGGTCGCCATATGTTGGAAACAACTTCAAGGCACACATCAATAACTAATAGATTAAAAGATTTTCTACAAAAAATTGTCTTTGAAAGAAGTGTGTTAAATATCTGTCTGGATTTGCTAACATGTTTCTTTTGCCTTAATAAAAGAAAAGAGAGAGCATGTCGTATGGAAGACTTAAAAGGAATTGAATGTTTAAAGGTTGTGTCAGTGGTTTTCATAGTAGACTCTATATTGTAGATGCATGCCGCTATCCAGTTATTTTGTGAAGCCTAAAAGATAAGGAAATGGTTGTGGCTTGTGTATGCTCAAGGCTACATGGTTTGAGGTAGACATTAAGTCATGATGCAAAAACCTGCATGTCTAGTATAGCCATAAATTATGTATTGCTATTGAGAAGAAATCACAATCTGAAAGAAACCAGTCCAATACTTACATAGTGATCTATTAATTGTGACCAACAGCTACAATATTTGTTAGAGATAAAACCTTACACTTTATTGAGTTACTTAGAAATAGACCTATAAAATATACAAGTGATATGGGAATAAAAAAGAAACATGAGTCCATGTCACATTAGCAGTAGATAGATTTGCACCTCATGGATGGATTCTCACAATATCGATGTTTTTCACTCTATTTTCCAGATGAAAGGCATTATCACAATCTTTTATAAAATGTAACAAAGCCAAAGGAAAGCCTCTCCAGCTGTGATAACAGATCTGATACGTTAGGCAGTGATCAAGGCCACTCAAGAGCAGCACAGTATAAAATGTCATGATAAGCCAGTTCTGATTTATTATGATGCCTGAAATAAGAATGATTTGCAATGCAATTCTTATATGTTTGCTCAAAAAAAACAACAACCCCCTTCAGTTATGTATGCTTTGTAATACTGGATAAAGGAATGTGCTACACAGCAGGTGATGTGGGAAAGGGGACTGTGGCTTGTGGTTTGGGATAATGAGCAAATGTGCAATGAGCTGCCAGGATCATTCCAGTGAGAAACTCAATAGAAGGGGGAAGGAGGAATAAGTCCTGGGAAATGTTTTGACTTGCTGGTGAATGGGATGAAAGCCCATCAAAATGTTTGAACTGCCTTGAGCTTTAAGTTTGCTATGTAACTGAAAGTCTTCGGTCCTGACAATAATTACGTGCTGTGTTTAACTGTCTTTTTTAAATAAAGTTATCTGAATCTGATGAAAACTTGTATTTCAGAACTGGAGCTAGTCAGTAAATTACAGATTCATTACATAGGACCCATGCTCTTTTCACAATAGCTCTTGAAAGGTCAAAAAAAAGGGAATAATTTACATCTTAAATAATATAACATGCCATAAACCATTAAGAATGAGACTAAAAGCTGGAATACTTTTTTTGGTGAGTCTAAAGTTCCATGCACACTTTTTTAAAATATAAATAAGCCACACTGCCTCCAGTTAGACTAGATTTCTATCTTCAATGTTTGTTCTGTTCATACTACAATGTTGTGGCTCTATGTGGCCAAATGGTAGCCATGTCATATGGTTTTCTTGCTTTCATCTAAGATTGGAAGAGTGTGACTCAATCAAGCTCACATAGTTTCCCCTTGGTATTCTATTCTGGTCTCCTGAAATTCTAGTCCAAGACTCCAGAAATTATGGAATGCTCTCTAAAAGGCAGTCCTTGGGGTGTTTCCATCACTGTAAACCAGGGCCCCCCAAACTAAGACATGTGGGCCAGATGCATCCCTCCAACGTCATTTACCTGGCCCCTGTCCTAAACTTTAGACTTAGGGTTGACCTAAGTCTGAAACAACTTGAAGGCACACAACAACAACAATCCTTATTTTAGACTATTTCATCATAGTCGGGAGCCCCAACAGTCTGAGGGACTGTGAACTGGCCCTCCACTGTAAACTATACGAGAAATTGCAACTGCCTCTACACTTATGAAGGAAAATTGTACATGTGTGTGTCTGTGTACACACCACTTTGCAGCAGCCACACCAGTACCCTTAACAAATGAGTGCCTTGGAGTTCCTTAATATTCAGCAGTTTGGCATGCTAGTAGCTATATCCTTTGTTCAAGCAAATAGTATGAGTTGTGGGTCACAATACCAGGTAAATGTTTTCATAATCACTCAGAAATAATGAATCTTCCTCCTTTAAATAGATTGTGGAAAGCCTTACCTACCTTCAGCAAATGACGTTACTGCATTTTTGTGTGTAAACTAAACTATAGAAGAACATTTTGCAATAAAGAGTTTTTCTTCTTCTAAGGGGAAAAAGCACTGGCCCTGGAACTACATATTGTTCTTGAAAATAAGTACCATACAATAGCATTGTTAGGCAAATCTGGATTCTTCTGTAAAATATTAGAGATATAATTGTAATAAAAACAAGAATATACAAATCCTGGACTGGAATTTGAGAGATTGAAGTTCAAATTTCCGCTGATCCATGAAATGCACTGGGTCACTCTGAGTCAGGCACTTTCTCAGCCTGACCTGTTTCATAAGGTTATTGTGATCAGGGGACAGACAACTATATACAGTATATGCCACTAAAGATTCTTTAGAGAAGCAAGGGAATACAAGTGATAAATACATTGAATAGTATATGTGTTACACTACTGTATTTTCTTAGGCCTAATTAATATGCTATCATTATGAATTACATACAAATCAAATAATAAGTCTACCATTACACACATGAGTAATGTTTCTTCTGGAGTGCTTGTTGTGTGCTTTGACTCCAAGTCTGGATGTAGTTGTTGCTACTTATCCCACTGTTGTTTAAACAGATCTGCTTCAGGTTGGTATATTTGAAAAGTGAGAAGACACAGTCGTTAAAGTAAATCATGCAGGTGCATTCTTTTTGTGTTTGCATTTTTCCACTGTTGTACAGTGATGCCATGTTGTATAGATGTCTATGGGCCATATCATTGTACAGTAGAGTCTCAGTTATCCAAGCTAAACGGGCCGGCAGAAGCTTGCATAAGCGAATATCTTGGATAATAAGGAGAGATTAAGGAAAAGCCTATTAAACATCAAATTAGCTTATGATTTTACAAATTAAGCACCAAAACATCATGTTATACAACTAATTTGACAGAAAAAGTAGTTCAATATGCAGTAATGCTAAGTAGCAATTACTGTATTTATGAATCTAGCACTAAAATATCATGATATATTGAAAACATTGACTACAAAAATGGCTTGGATTATCCAGAGGCTTGGATAAGCGAGGCTTGGATAAGTGAGACTCTACTGTATTTCCCTTTTTATGTATCTGAAAGCTGGGCAATGAAGAAAGCTGATAGAAGGAAAAATCAATTAATTTGAGATGTGATTCTGGAGAAGTCTTGCCCTGCTAAAAAGAAAAAGAAAATAATCATAGAGCAAATCAAGCCTAAAACTTCATTAGAAACAAAGATAATTAAACTAATGTCATGAGGTGACATGACTCATGAGAAAAGACAATAACACTTGGGAAAGGCAATAGGATTAGAGAAAGACTAAATTCCAAATGAATGGTCTGTATCAGGGAAGCTATGGCCCTGAGTCTGCTGTTGAGAACAGGGTGACTTGGATGTCTCAGTTACCGGGCTGTCATAAATCAAAGTCAATTTGAAGACATCTAATAACTGAGAAACAAAAATGGTGGTGCAAAGGGCAGGCAGCAGTCTATTCTTTAGTGCCTGGCTTCCTTCAAGCCTGCCCCACTCATGATTTTCCCCCCACTTGTCACCCACCTATGTCACTGTAATTATGCTGATAGTGCTCCAACATTATAGTTCTTTGGTACAACAACTAGTGTGTTTCCTTTGATACTAAAGTCAGTATAATTTTCATGTAAAATGGTTATTAGCTAGAACTACCCTTTGTGAAAATAAAGACTAGTTAAATGTTTGCTAACACTTTATACTATTTTAGCCTTGGTGGAAATCTAACTTTCAAGTGTTGGATGCCATAGTGTTAGAGCTATCGATCTTTCATGTAAGGAAGTAGAGAGGGGAGTTTATTTCCCCAAGGTCATGGTAAATGTAGTGATGAAACTAGGATTAGAATTCAGTCTCCATAGCTAGCAATGAAGCTCTCTGACCATTTGATTACTCCAGTGATCTAAATATTGATTTTAATGATTCTTTATTCCACTTCTAGGGAAGGAAGACTAAGATCTTGAATACAGGAAGGCAACACTAATGTTTACTCACCCCCTTGAAACTCTCCAGTCTAGTGAGTGCCTTCTTGTCTCATCTAGTCAGCTAAATGTTTCCTAATCTCCTTCTGCACCAGTTCAAACAATGAACATCTGACTTTAATTTAATTAATCCTTTGAACTGCATCTGACTCTCATCTAATCAATGTTTTCTCTTATTTATGTTCCTCTTTCATTCTGTTGCAATACCACATATCTCCTTTACACAATTATTGAGTTCATCGTGTTTTGTTATCAGTACTATAAGTTCCTTAAAATTCAGTTGACATCCCCAGCTTTGATGCTGACCTCCAATAAGGCCTTTGTATATCCCTTCATCCCACTAAAAACAAAATAATTGCAAGCTGAGCCTTTAAAAGTCAATGGCAATCTGTTTTTGGCCTGGATGCTAAACAAAGAGGGTGCACCTAGAGGTCATAAAATGCTTTGATACAATTCATCCTAGTACAAGACAATTTTTCAGTAGACACTACTTGTCTTGGAGAGCTCTACAGCAAATTAGAGGTTACACCCAATGGAAATGTAGTCTCAACAGAAAGTAATTCAAATTGCTCAAACTTTTTTATACCTTCTACTTCAGTCAATTTCCCTATATATTATTGCCATATCCTATTCTCTTCCAGGCCAGGAAGACTCATTCTTCCCAATGTCAGCAAGGCACTGAGCCTGGTGTGGGTGTTATATATATATAACCCACCTCTTCTGATGGCCCAAAGTGGGTACAACTTATGTATGAACATAAAATGCATAGATATAAACATTAACATTTTAAAAACTTGCACCTAACACAGATACAAAATGGGCATATAGTGGGAATATAAATGAAAACTTATGATTGGAAGTTGACTGGGTAGGCCTGCCAGAAGGGATGGGTCTTCAATTAACATTTAAAATCTGACAGCCCTTTTAGCTGTTAGATCTCTTCAAGCAGGTCATTTCATAATCAAGTGACAGCTGGTGAAAAAGTCCTCATGGGACCGCTGGTGAAAAAGTTGGGTTCTGGCTGGTTGAAGTAAGACTTAAGTGTCCTAAAGGGTGATTTGTGCAGGAGAAGGTGATCCTATAGGTAACCTGGACCCAAATCATATAAAGCTTTAAAGTTCAAAACCAACACTTTGTACTTTACCCATAAAGTAATTAGCAACCAGTGGGGAAACTTTAATAGGGGTGTAATATGCTCACTCCTAGATGTCCTATAACCAATCTGGTTGCCATGTTTTGAACTAATTGAAGTCTCCGAACTTGGTACAGAGGTAACTCGATGTATAGCGCATTGCAAAAGTCCAACCTTGAGGACCTCTGAAATGCTGAAGCAATAGAAAAATTTATAATTCTTTTAAATTTTGGACTAAAACTCAAAACAAATTCACTGTGCCATTTACCTAGACCAACTTCAAGAAAGATTGAAACTTGTCTATCACCTTTTTTACAGCAATAATAGGAGTAAATTTCAACTATTTGATTTATGAATTTGAGGAATGTTATTAAAAGTAGAAGTGTAGATAGACTGTATTTGTTGTTCATTCACTCAGTCATTTCTGACTCTTCGTGACCTCATGGATGAGCCCAAGCCAGAGCTCCCTGTCGGCTGTCGCTGCCCCCAGTTCCTTCAAGATCAAGCCAGTCACTTCAAGGATACCATCCATCCATCTTGCCCTTGGTCGGCCTCTCTTCCTTTTTCCTTTCATTTTCCCCAGCATCATGATTTTTCCAAGCTTTCCTGTCTTCTCATGATGTGGCCAAACTACTTCATCTTTGCCTTGAATATCCTTCCCTCCAGTTAACAGCCGGGCATTATTTCCTGGACTATGGACTGGTTTGATCTTCTTGCAGTCCAAGGCACTCTCGGGATTTTCCTCCAGCACCAAAGTTCAAAAGCATCTATCTTCCTTTGCTCAGCCTTTCTTATGGTCCAGCTCTCGCATCCATAGGTTACTATGGGGAATACCATTGCTTTAACTATGCGGACCTTCGTTGTCAGTGTGATGTCTCTGCTTTTCACTATTTTATTGAGGTTGGCCATTGCTCTCCTCCCAAGAATTACACGTCTTCTAATTTCCTGGCTGTAGTCTGCATCTGCAGTGATCTTCACGCCTAGAAATATGCCTCCACGTTTTCTTCTTCTATTTGCCAGTTATCAGCCAGTCTGGTTGCCATAATCTTCTATTTGCCAGTTATCAGTCAGTCTGGTTGCTTTCTTGATGTTTAACTTTTGCACTTTCTTCTTTCACCTTGGTGATAAGGCTCCTCAGCTCCTCCTCTCTTTCAGCCATCAGAGTGGTATCAGAGAGAGAGACTGTATAGTGTCATCTAAAGGGAGTATGAAAATAAGGAGTAAAAACCAAGAAATTAGTGTGAGGTTCATAGAATTGTTCTAGTACTGATGTGTTTAATATGTGTTTATTAGTTTAGGTATGTTATATGTTGGGCAGATTGTCTTAGGCCCCTTTTATACTGCCTTTATATCCCAAGATCTGAAGACAGGTTATCTGGTTTGAACTGGATTATATGAGTCTCCACTGCCGTAATCTAGGATCTGATTCTGGGACAGTATAGAAGGGACTCTAGATTTAGCTGTACTAGATGTAGTAGTTTTAGTTTTATATGTTATGAACATTTGCTTTTTGTATTGTTTTTCTTCTTTCTGGTTTTTTTCCTTTATTATTATTATTTATTTATTATGTACAGCATTTATATTCTGCCCTTCTCACCCCGAAGGGGACTCAGGGCAGATCACATTACACATATAGGCAAACATTCAATGCCTTTTAACATAGAACAAAGACAAACAAACATAGGCTGCAAGCGGGCCTCCTGGTCAGAGTGATTCATTGCAGTGATTCATTGCAGCTGCTCTCCAGCCTGCACCACAGCCCGAGCCCTTCAGAATAAAAAATAATCACAAAAAGAGAGATAATTTCTCATGCTCATGGGAAAGTATTGATGAGCATTGGGCAATTCTTATATGTAGCAGGTACTTCTAGCTTGCTCCACCATTTCCTAGCTAATATGCAGTTGTGCAATAAGAATTCTCACTGCTTTTTGGCTACTGCAAATCCGTGCACATTGTATTATCATGGCAGCCACAAGACAAATTCATTAAGCTATTTAGTACTGTATACCACACATAACTCCATTTATAAATACATAGTCCCATGCTGAGTTTCAGCCTATATCTTTAATTATTCTTCAAAAGCAACTTTTCCTGCGCAGAGTATAAGAATTCATTCCCACTACCACTTCAAACTAGACAGCATTTTGCTTCAATGCAGTTCTCCTCACTGACCTGACTCTCTCAGCTAGAGACTGATTAAATATGTAGATTGCTATTATTGACTTAAAAGAAAGTGAAAAGGGTAACTGAGAGACACAGAACACAGTACATTCAGATGCTCTTTTTTGTGTGCTGTCATGAAGCTGTGAACAGAGAGGAAAGTGGGGGAACCATATTCAAGAAGTGGAGCCATAGACAAAGATAAGCCATGAATGTGATCTCTGCCAAAAGCCCAGTTTAAATCTGCAATGCATGGGCATAACACAGTAGGGCAGTTAAACTATGTGCCCTACAGTTAAATATGTTTTAATAATAATAAATTTTATTTCTACCCTCCACCATCTCCCCGAAGGGACTTGGGGCAACCAACAAAATACAGCAATGTGCAGCATATAGATAATACATACATCTGAAACCATAAAAACCACAGAAATACAACCACACACATGTATAATTACAATGTAAAACATTAAAATGCATAAATTGTAGTCATAGCTGCCGATAAAAACAAGTTGTTTCAATTGACATAGCCTAGTGCCGATGTGATACCCACAGTAAGTCGTCAGACTAATCCTTAAAAACCTATGTAAGATCAAAGACTTGCTTAAAAAGCCATGTTTTAAAGCTGGAACAGAAGGCTTGAAGTGAAGAGGCTAGCCTGATCTCTCTAGGGAGGGCATTCCAGAGCCAGGGCGCTGCCTCCGAGAAGGCCCTCTCTCTTGTCCCCACCAACTGCATTTGAGATGGTGATGGGACCGAGAGAAGGATCTCCCCAGCAGTTATGCATTCCTTAGTACTATATATTCATGATTTCTACATAGTCCATAGTTTAGAGCTATGTAAGAATATAATAATAATAATAATAATAATAATAATAATAATAATAATAATAACTTTATTTTTATACCCCGCCTCTATCTCCCCAAAGGGGACTCAGGGCGGCTTACATGGGGCCAAGCCCAAATAAAAACAATAGCAATATAAAACACAACAATAGACAAAAGACATGCACAATTATAAAAATTTAAACATTAGCCAATAAAAACAAATGACAAGAACTAATAAAAACATGGATTAAAACGGAGAGGTTGTAAAAGTAGACTGGGTAAGGTGCACCATATAAATATTGTGACTGATAAAGTGCTGTAAATTCTTGGAAGTGCAAATTGGGAGGGGAGTAGACCCTGTGTCTATATCAAGTTGACAAAGGTAAAAAGTGCAAACTGGTACAAAAATGGTCACAGATACAGAATTGTTATGGGGATGAGCAATCTTTATCCAAAGGTTTGAGTGAAGAGCCAGGTTTTCAAGCTCTTTCTGAATGCTACCAGGGTGGGGGCTTGCCTGATTTCCCTGGGGACCGAGTTCCAGAGCCGGGGGGCCACCACGGAGAAGGCCCTCTCTCTCGTCCCCACCAACCGCGCTTGTGACGGAGGTGGGAGTGAGAGGAGGGCCTCCCCTGATGAACGAAGAGATCGTGCAGGTTCATAGGGGGAAAGGCGATCACAAAGGTAGGAGGGTCCCAAACCTTTCAAGGCTTTGTAGGTGATCACCTGCACCTTGAATTGGGTCTGGAAGGTGAACGGCAGCCAATGGAGCTCCTTAAGCAGGAGGGTTGACCACTCCCTATAATTAGCTGCAGTTAGAAGCAAGGCTGCCAAACGTTGAACTAGTTGGAGTTTCCGGGCCATCTTCAAAGGGAAGCCCCACATAGAGCGCATTGCAATAGTCCAGTCTAGAGGTAACTAAAGGCATGGAACACCATGGCCAGATCAGACTTCACGAGGTATGGTCGCAGCTGGCGCACAAGTTTTAATTGTGCAAAGGCCCTCCCGGCCACCGCCGACACCTGAGCATCAAGCGTCAGTGCTGAGTCCAGGAGGACCCCCAAGCTATGGACCTGCTCCTTCAGGGGAGTGTGACCCTGTCAAGCACAGGTTGCCACCCAATACCCCAATCGGACATACGACTGACCTGGAGAACCTCTGTCTTGTCGGGATTAAGCTTCAGCTTATTCGCCCTCATCCAGCCCATCACAGCGGCCAAGTACTGGTCCAGTATCAGAGGGGCTTCCTTGGAGTTTTGTGGAAAAGAGTAGTAGAGTTGAGTGTCATCTGCGTAGAGATGGCACCGAACTCCAAAACGCCGGATGACCTCTCCCAGCGGTTTCATGTAGATGTTAAAAAGCATGGGGGACAGAATGGAACCTTGCGGGACCCCACAAATCAATGGCCAGGGGTCCGAGCAGGTGTCCCCCAGCTTTACCAACTGGGAACGGCCCTCCAGGAAGGACAGGAGCCACTGCAGAGCAGTACCCCCAAGGCCCATTCCGGAGAGCCGTCCCAGAAGGATACCATGGTTGATATCTGAAATGAATCCCACAAGTTTGGACAGACAGGTGCCTCGGTTTCCTCTTTTGGCATTGCAACAAAACTAGTGTCCAAGTCGAAGCGAATCTGAGCGACTTTGTAAAGTGGTGTGCGAACTCGCTGCACCGAGTTGCCAAGTCTTCGGGTGCCCCTCCCCACTCAGGAGGATGAAGGAGCTCCCCGATGACCCAAAACAACTCTGATGGTCTGTTAGTTGCAGATGCTATGCGGGCAGTCATGAAGGTCTTCCTGGCTGCCTGCAAAGCTGTGGAGTAGGCCCTAATAGCCCGTTCTCGGTCAGCAATGCTACGTGTTTTCCACCAGCTGCACTCTAGTCCCCTCCTTGAGTGCTTCATCACTGCCAGCTCCTCCGTGAACGAGGGAGCCAAAGTGACTCTTCGCAATGAGAGGGGACGTTCGGGGGCGATCATGTCAATTGTCCTGGACATCTTGCTATTATAGCGATCTACCAAGGCATCAACAGAATCGTCAGCCTCCATGAAGGAAGATCCCCAAGAGACCTCAAGAATCCATCTGGATCCGTAAGTCCCCTAGGGCGGACCATCTTAATGGGTCCACCACCCCTGCGGAGATTTGAGGTCACAGTGAGTCTTAAACTGATCAGGTGGTGATCGGACCATGACAACGGAAGAATATTTTGCTCTTCCACTCTGACCTCTGTCAGCGGGGATGATGGGTAGAAGAGTGAAATCCAAAAATTCACCATCCCGGTCTTCACCTCCTCCAGACTGTCTCCTGTGTGGAAAAAACAGCACTGGACAAACACACTTCAGCAGTCGAGGTTTCGGTTGGAAATCCAACGGCAATAAACTTTTATTTACATTTCTATATACAAACAGAGCAAATCAGTCCTTCTCTCCATGAGTTTCTCTAGCCGAAGCGACTCATGCACACACAGCACACTGCTCAACTGCTCAGGAAACTCCTCTGCATTCCACAGGAACAAGAAAGAAAGTCCCAGTCAAAACAAACTTGACCCCATTGGTCTTGTGATACCTCAATCATAGCAGACTCTCATTAACTCCATAACTGCTGAAATGCCTTGCCGAAAAATTAACACATAAGACATTTCTAATACCCAGATTGATTTTAACATTTCACAATACACAATACCCTGACAATTCCCCTCCGAAATGTTCAAATCAATTCTCTACATACTTTAACACTCTACACATTTGATCAATCTTTCTAGAACTTCCACAGGATAATACATGTATACATACAGTCTTTTTCAATCACATGTAAATTGCTTTGATCACAATACATCAATACCCTGACAACCTCACCATCTGCCACAACAAAAACCAGGTCAAGTGTGTATCCAGCTTGATGAGTGGGACCAGATATCACTTGGGACAGTCCCACGGTCATCATGGTGGCCATGAAGTCTTGAGCTGGACCAGTTAAGGTGGCCTCGGCATGAATGTTAAAGTCCCCCAGCACTACCAGTTGCTGAGAGACCAACGCCACACCAGAGATTACCTCTGCCAGCTCGGACAGGGAGACTGCAGTGTCGCGGGGTGGACGGTACACTAGCAGAATCCCCAAACTGTCCCGGGTACCCACCTTAAAATGGACACACTCAAAACCTGCAGATTGTGGGATGACGCACCTGACCAGGGAGATGGACTGCCAAAAGACCACCGCAACCCCACCTCCCTGCCCCCCGGCTCTGGCCTGCTGTTGCACCCCAAAACCTGGAGGACATAGCTGGATGAGATTTACCCCGCCCCGGGCTCATCCAACCAGGTCTTGGTGATGCAAGCCAGATCCGCCGCTTCATCCAAGATCAAATCCTGGAGGATAACTGATTTACCATTGACGGGTCTGGCATTAAATAGCAGTATCTTCAATATGAAAGTCTTCTAAACACCACTTACCAGTAAATAGCCACTGACATTGTCAATTACCTTGTCAATTGAGAAACAGCTGCCTGATCCATTCACGTGACCTTTGATTCAAGGAGAATTTTTCTGCCTCTTGTGCCAGAGATCACTTATGGGATGGGGTTGGAATATCAGTCTGCTGTTACTGTATTGACAGGGAAATGGAGTCCCATCAAACCCAGTCCTCTCTTACATGTAAATGAGATGAGAAGGGGTCTGCCTCCAATCCACTACAAAGCACATTACAGCACTACATAGTGCATAATGAACATATCACATTTTCCACATTTCTTTAAAAGATGGCAATAGCTGAATACCATATGTCCCATACCGTTACATGTGTTAAAACTGAGATATTTTGTGTTTCATTCAATAACTGGGAAAGCTAGTGGACTGCAAAATCTCCAATTAGCAAAAGAGTTGTGTTTGGGCAGATTGGGTAATTTAAATTTAGAATTTACAAGGAGCAAACTAAAATATGCAGGCAAAACAAGGAAATTAATAAAAATAGAATTATCACTAGGGAATAAAATCAATTAGAATTCAATGCATGAAAAGGAAATATGATGTTTCTAAATTTGACTAAACATTCTTTTTCCCTTGATAGTACAAAGAGGCACATCACTGCCTGCAATATTTATGCAGTTTCTAAAAGTTTATTATGTTTGTTTCAAGTATCCCAAATTCTTTTCAGGGTTCACCAACTTGGATAAATTCCACCCTTATTAATTCAATAGGAATATGTATGCCTAAATATCGTAAAGGCACTAGATCCTAAAGGCAGCCCTGGTTTAGACTTGAAAAGGAGGCCCTCAATCAATATCAGGTTTTGTAGGCTATATTTTAAAGAGCAAACTAGCAAAACTCACTCCAGGTAGTCCTATGAAATCCCTATGAAATTAATGGGACCATAAATCAACAGGTAACCTGAAGGCACATACACACAAGAATAGTAATCATAATCTATATTCTCAAGGATCATCTACCACCTACCAGTTATTCAGGGGCTAATCTACACCTACTAATTATTCCAGTGCCCATCGCAGCAGTAGGATGGGGTCTTCATGATCCAGTTGTGCCAAAATCAATTCAGCCTGGTTGGATTGTCACCCTTATCTTTCCTGTTACTGTGATCCTTGCTCCTTTTCCTCGGTCACACAGAGACCTTTGAGGGGTGCCCATGATGGCCAGGAGCTCTCTTGGAACTCTGTGGCTGCCTGCAGTGATAATGGGGCAACACAACCTCATTCCATTCCCTTTCCCTGCCCTTATGAGTGCAAAGAAAAGGATATGGTGGTGCATGCACGTTTAGGCAGCATACCAGTTCACATCAGAGCCAGTCTGTCTTCTACACTGTGTCTGAAGTGCAGGACTGATCTAGTGTTTCAATGAACATTGTTTGGTCTTCACAGAGTAATCTCTGGTCCGCTTGAGGTTTTATGTCTAGTATAGACAAATCCTTAGTCTTTGTGAGTTAAAATGAATCCCACATTATCTACTTTTAACTAGAATATATGGCAATGTGGACTCAGATAACTCAGTTCAAAGTATATTTTGTGGGATTTTCTGCCTTGATATTCTGGGCTATATAACTGTGTGGAAAGGCTCTGGGTTATATGACTGTATGGAAAGGGCCTGAGTCCACACTGCCATATATTCCAGTTCAAAGCAGATAATGTGGGATTTTATTCAGCTGTGTGGAAGGGGCCTTAATGCATATCTCCTGACTCTCATCTCACTGTCAGTGTTATCCATTCCATTTCATAAACTTTAATTATTTGAAAAACTAAGGACATCTGCTTATAAAGTAGGGCCACAAAACTACAGTTTTATATCTACAGCAATATACCAAATTTATCTCCTATACCCTCTTACTCAGAATTTGACTCAGAATTAATGTGTGTTGATATTACTACATATCACAGTTGCATACTGTCAAATATGCTTTTGCATTGCAAATGGGAAATGTTAGGCTTTGCCAATGTAAGTGTCCATTCCACTGAAATTAAGTGTACTATCTGGCACAATCTGGAGCAAAGAGATGATAAATACATGGAACAGATGTTCTGACTGGAGCTGAACCAAATATTTTTCACTTTGGCTTTTGAATAGATACCAGCAATTTTGGTACAATAGAAAACAGGTCATAAGCTATATTCTTTCTATGCCTTGCAGATAATTAGGAACACAAAACTATATTTCCATGACAATGTGGCTAAGAGATATAACAAAGCACATGCAGTGCAGAAATATTCTTTATGGAAGCTAGAGAACACCAGTAAGGACCTCATCACATAGAGCATTGCAATTCACCAGTATCCATGGTAAATTGGGGGGGGGGGGGTGGGGCAGCAGGGCAATCCTGGTGCCTGGCTGGCAGAAGATGCTTCCCCAACACACATGGGGAAGTGTTGCCACACAGTGTGATCCCGCAGTAGCTCTGTTGTTCTTAATGGAACACAGGGAGGCTACTATGTTGGCAGTGTAGCATCCTACCATGCTGCCATGTCAGTTCACCCACTGAGCCTTGCCAAAAGTCAGCCTACATCATCTGATAGGCAGCGTGGGGCTCAGTGAGTGAACTGGAGCAGAGGCATCCTAGGACACTTATTTTTTTCCCTTGTGATGAGGTCATAGATCTCTATTATACCCATAGAGAAGGGTGTAGGAGTAGGAAGAAACAATGAGAAAGCTGTACAGACCAATTCCATATAAATTTAAACAACAGGAAATTTTAGATAATGTGTTGGGAAAGTCTGCAAGTAGGAGCAGTGGATTCAAGAGAAGGGAGGTAGAATTCACATGCTCATACTTTTAGATTGTACAAGAAGAAGAATAAATGTTCTCTTATTATAGTTATCTAATTGGCTCTCACCCGTTCAGCAGTTATGGCTCATGGGCTTTGATTTTATGGGTCATTCCATCCAATCTGGGATCTGCCAGTGAAAAGACTGACTCTGGAGGAAAAAATGTGGCTAATTGATTTGATTTTGCAGTTAAAGAGTAGGTTTCTGTCATAGAAAAAAAAGGTGACAATGTTTAGCATCACAAACATGGGTAAATAAACAGGGATTCCAACAAAGACATTTAAGTGCAAAGCACTTAAGTCTTTGTACCTGGATGAGAGAATCTGGCAGCTTCACTTGTTTCTATATTCATATTTTTTTCTTCAAAAGTGTTCCTTCAAATTAATTTATTAGGACATGTGTAAAATTGATATGCAGAATTAACATCAATAACTCACTATTTACATTGTCACAGTATTAAGGTAAAGGTTTCCCCTGACGTTAAGTCCAGTCATGTCTGACTCTGGGGGTTGGTGCTCATCTCCATTTCTAAGCCGAACAGCTGGCATTGTCCGTAGATACCTCCAAGGTCATGTGGCCGACATGACTGCATGGAGCGCCGTTACCTTCCCGCCGGAGTGGTACATATTGATCTATTCACATTGGCATGTTTTCGAACTGCTAGGTTGGCAGAAGCTGGAGCAACAGCGGGTGCTCACTCCGCTCCCAAGATTTGAACCTGGGACCTTTCAGTCTGCAAGTTCAGCAGCTCAGTGCTTTAACACACTTTGCCAGTACTTCTAGATTAGTAGTAATTAATTAAAAGAGCAAGTGGTTTTATTAGTACTGAACATTTTGTTTGGGAAGATATAAAGCCAAATTCCCAAAGCCACATGAAATATTCTGCAACTGTCACTTTTTCTAATATATGAAAACTTTTCTAGGCATGTATTTGTAATTGCAATGCTATATGTTAAAAAAGATGTTGATCTCTCAGAGTTGCTTCATAAAACTGCATTATAATAGTGGTCCAGATTTTTTATAGAATCAACAAAAAGTTTAGAAAGAATTTGATATACAATACAAGGATTTTATGGAATCCATAATTTCCTAAATAAAAATTACATTTGGGAAAGAGTCCTGTTAACAGTTGTGCTTTTTGTTGAGTTGTACAATGGTACTGAAGGAAGAAAAATGTCAGTTCACAGAAATACCTTTTTTTTTCTTTCTAATATATGTGAATGTGCCCAGAAGCCTGAAGAAGTGAGTTGGATGTTGGGACTGGCCCCCGAGAGTACTCTGCAGTCAGTCCCCACAGGACTCATACCCTATTATACCTAGGCCTTTCAGGAAGACCCAGGTCTAATAGAGTATTTGATTAATTTGGGTCAAAGTAGAGTTTTCTTACTTTGTCACAAATTAATCTTCTTTTACCTGAGGCGTTGTTTGGATGCCTCAGGTAAAAGTCCAACAGGTCCTGCATTTTTGGGCCGTGTCTAGAATAGCTCTCAATGACACACACACTTTCATCCATACACAGGTCATAAAGAGCCACCCAATTTATCTTATTCAGTTGCATTTCTTGGCCCAGCTGTACCACCACATTCCTAATCTATCAAGGACTGAGAGAAATTCTTCAACAGCTTCTGCTTATTTAATGCTTTCTGCTAGAGAAAATCTATCAATGCATGTAATATCATATTAATTTATTCATTAACAAATCATTTTGTATAACCTTAGAGAGAAGGACTGCATTAGGTTTTCATATTCCTCATGGCAAGCTTTGGGAGTTGGAGGATAACACCCAGAATTATTGTGGTGCCTGGCTACTGTGATTTGTTTTCCAGACAGCTCAGCTGGCTGTAAATTAATTTTGCATTGTGTTTACTATTTGCAAACTTAATTGTGCGTACAGTGTCCTTGTGTGATGATTCCAACTTCTCCTTTGCCCTGCCACTCCAGGTAAAGACACAGCCCACACTCATCCACTGCGGGCTACTGATTTGCCCTTCAGTAGTGCTCTGAAGGATGGTGAATCTTTCAAAAATTGTATAGAGACAGATAAAGTGTCAGCTGTTCCCAGGAGCAGCACTAGATATTTTAGGCATCTTATTGGAGGAGAAAAGCTTATCATGTTTCTGTAGTATGTGTTGATCAAGAAATACAGATTAGTAGAGAGCCAGTATGAGGTAGTGATTTGTGCACTGGACAAAGACCTAGAAACCAGGCTTCAAGTCTCTTCTCTGACATGGAAAACTACTACTCTCAGCCTCCCCCCAAAATGTTATTAGGATTGCCATAAATTTGAAACAACTTGAAGGCATAGAATAAAAACAATATAAGTAGAACAAAAGAGAAAACGCAAGAGAAAACAAACAGTATTTTTCTTCCAAGTAACAGATCTATTTTTCCCCCCAATTAAATGTGTTACATTTTCAACTAACTCTTGGTAGTAGAGTAATTGTAATGGTAGTAGTTATTAATTTATACCACTTCTTTCTCCCAGACTGGCACTTAAGGCAGCTTACGAATTAAAATGTTTACAGCATGGTTAAAAGTCATGTAAAAATAGAATTAAACTACTTACAACATTAAAACAATTAAAAAATTATACATTTAAAATTATGAAAGTGCTTAAAAACCAAACAATTAAAAATAATGCAGCATTGTCTTAAAAGCCCCTTCTTCCAAAATCCTCACTTCTAAAATACAGTCAAGAACAACTGTTATTCTTTGCTTTTCTTTGGCAAGACTCCCTTTTAAAAAGAGTTCCAGAGCCTAGGGTCTGCCACTGTAAAGGCCCTATCTTGTGTATCTGTCAAACATACTTGTGAAAGTGGTGGGTCTGAAGGAAGGGCTTTTCCTGAAGATCATAGGGTGCCAAAAGGCTTGTGTAGAAAGATACTAGAACTTTTAAAGTAATCTCTTTCTTTTTCTCTTTTTCTGCTAGATGCACAAACACACATACATGCATACATACATTATATTATCTCCCCTTCCATAGCTGGATGGGCAGATGGCTGATTATACCACCTTCTGAACTTTGACATATTCTGAACTTTGACATATTCTGTTCAGATTTTCAATCAAAGATGTGCATATCTGTTAAGGCTAACTTTTGCCACTTTTATGACAGGTCTATGCATATTTCTGCCCATTTTAATTTGTCATTGGCAGCCTCTATCTAAATACTAACCAGGGCTGACTCTGCTTAGCTTCAAAGATCAGACAGGATCTGGTGCCTTGAAGGAATTGTCTAGGACATATCTACATCAGCCAAAAATGATGCTGCTGCTACAGAGCAGGTGCTCTGGATCAACATGGCCATGGTCCTTACTGTCACTGCACATGCAGTGTTGCAGCCTAATGGCTGTGACACTGCCTCCTCCTATGCCAGCCCAATGGCTGGATGGTGTCTGTATAGCCCAACAGCACCAGAACCAGTTTGGTACCATTGAACTCACCCTCCCCCTGACATCCTGGCACCAAAATAGTGCTGGTCACCAAAATAGTGCTGGCCACTGCTCCTTGCCTGCAATGACAATAGCCAAAGCAAGGATGCAGTGCAAGAGAGGCGAGGAGGGAAAGGAAGAATCTCTTCCTCTTTTCACATTGCTCTGGCACTAAGCAACAAACACTGTCATTTTTATGCCTAGTAAGCACCACAAACACTAGAGCGATGGGGCCAAGAGAGGTGCTACCCCCTGTCTCTGGGCTGCCTGAGCCCATGGAAAATAGAATGCCAGTTTAAACCGTTATAGCCACTTCCCAAGTAAGAATTTACACATCTGACAGTCACACAAAATGTGCACAAATTCTGGAACTTCAAGGAAACACCTGATAACTCTCAATCTTGTTGATGTAGTTTAAGGCCATATTAACATGAATCAGTCCATGTGACCACTGCAGAGCTTATTTGCGCCCCCTTCTTCAAGATATATGTTCTGTATTGATGCTTTCCAGTAGCTATTTAAGGCTTTTAACAAATATATCTGTCAAACAAAAATGTCACCCAGTCACTGTAACAAAAATCTTTCCTTCTGAAGAAAGGCATTGTCCTCTTCAATCTACAGCAAAAGAACTGTGTAATGGAATGGCCTACCTTGCAGGGTTGGTGTGTAAAGACAGTTCTAGGCCTTGCTAGGAAAGGCAGAGCCAGGCAAGGGGAGGAGGGATCAGGCAGCTCCATATATGGTAGTTGAGTTTGGTTGATAGAATTGGAGGGAGTTGCCTAGCAACAGGAGGTAGGCAGCGCCAGAGAGGCAATAAAAGTGATTCAGACAGAGTTTGTAGAGTCAGGGAGTGGAATATGAAGAGGAAGGAGGGAAAGATTTAGAGCTGGTAGAAAAGAACCTCTTTGAGGGAAAAAGTTTAAATTAGCCTTTAGGGAGAAGTGCTAGATAGTGTAGTGAGCCTCTAAGGGTTAGAATGCTTATGTTCAATGCCTCTAGAAGGGAGGACTAAGAGGTTTTAAAAGCCTGTTTTGTTCTCTTGTGAGGGAACATAGTTCCTGAAGAAATCAAGTTAAAGAACCATTTTATTTTAAGTAACCAGCCTGTTATTCTTCTTTAACCAATATGCAACCTTCATGTTATTGTTCAAATAAACATCACAGTTTTGTCTTTACTTCAACTCAAGTCTTCAGTCTGTCTTTCTGTTTATTAATATAAGGAGGTGGCCTGTCTGCTTATTAACCAACGCTCTATAAGTCAGAGTTTCCTGCAATATTTTTTAGGTGGCTCTGTTTGCTGGCTCCAGTGAGTGGTGGCACATATGTTATAACTGGTGGCAGCAATGATACATATAATTGGTGGCAGCAAGCGGCCTCGCCTGCTAGAAACTGCATTTTAGAAAGTTGTCTTGGTTTTAAGACATTTCTTGATATAAATTCTGTCTTTTAATAGACTTTTCATAGAAAGAAAATAGATTTTGGGTGAAAAGAATATAGATAAACTCAGCACACACAAAAATAAAAATAAAAGAGGGACAGGGAGCATTAAAAGTCTACTGGAACAGGGAGGCCAAAGAGTACCAATGAAACATCCACCTATAGCTAGAAAAAAAGATAAAGTGGTCTCCCTGTTGGATGTCCAGAATACTTGCTGGAAGTCTGGAAGAAAGACAGCTGTAGTTCATTCTTACCTGTAGAAGAGCAACTGGAGGCTTCACAAGTGACACACAACCTCCCCCTGTCTATCAGTGATTGAAAGAATGTGTACCTGAATTTTCTAAGAAGCATGATTACCAAAACCAGGTGGAACAGACTGGCTTTGCCAAATACAACCTTAGCTTCTGTGTCTGGTACTCACTATGAACACCTCTCTAAGCAGTTATGGGACTTCAATTGGAGAATGATAAATTAGGGTAAGCTCTAACACAATGGTTCTCTACCTGTGGGTCCCCAGATGTTTTGGCCTTCAACTCCCAGAAATCCTAACAGCTGGTAAACTGGATGGGATTTCTGGGAGTTATAGGCCAAAACACCTGGGGACTCTCAGGTTGAAAACCACTGCTCTAACAGGAGGATGACATAAACCCCAAGCCATTTGGGGATATATACTGTAGATAAAACTTATGCCTTGTTGTGGACTAACAAACACTAGACAGGATTGTTAAGAATATTTTCAAATTTTGTTGGCCTGGCCAAGAAAAAGTGCATCAATGTTGACCTTTTTTTGGGAGGGGGTGCTACTTTATGAGAAGAAAAACACCAGCTTTAGGAATATTTGAGGACTTTTCATTTTTGAAAAAAATGTAATTCACTTTTACACAAAACCATTGTCCTTTGTGCAAAGAACATCTTTACACATTAACATTGTATTTTGTAAAAGGGGGTAGGGAAACCAAACAACATTACATTTGCAAACTTTATTCAAAAATGTTCTCAATTGTGAAAAATAATGAAAAAGGCATAAAGTGCTTTTAATTTCACACAGTGAAATATTTTGAAATGTTTCATTCTCACACAACAAAATGAAATAATTGAAGTCTTACATTTCTAATATTCGTTTTAGTTACTGAATACTTTTCAAAGAAAGTAGCATGCCTTTCAGTAATCTAAATATTCTGTAATTAAGGCAAGAGTCACAATCTTACAGGTTTCCCATCAGCAGTTCATTGCAATTATAGGACAGGACTGAACACTATGCCTCCTTTAAATTCTGAGCTAGTGTCACAATATCACAGCTGACAAGGATCCTAGTGGGAGGAAAAGTATGTCTCTTGGCATGTGATATATAAACACATTTTTCTCTCCATCCATTAGATTGGCTTGCATTGTCTGGTAGGTAACTCTTCCCTGAGGGTTAACAAGATCATGCAACAGAAGTCAGGGGGATTATTTTGAAACATGACTGCAGTTGCAATACAAATATCTATAAGGTTACCATCTATTTAATGTTAGATAATAGACATTTGGTTGCTCACAATAGCATAAAGGCACTTTGATGATGATGTAAGAAGCCTAGATATGTTGGGTTTGTTATCTTTAACAGAGATTTACAAAATGAACAAAGACACAGACTAGGGATAGGGAAATCTGCCCACTTTACTTGCTCTCACATTTGAATGTCATTTATGGTAAATGCTGATCAAAAGAAAACTAAAATAAAATAATCACCAATCCCTATGTAGATTGAGGGTAGAGAAGGGAAGAATGATATGTCAGGCAAAGGGAGTGATAAAGCAGAAGCAGAAAAACAGTGAGCTGGTTCACCAGAAAAATGTTAAATTTTCCAGAAGTGCTAGTTATGTTTTTCTGTTCCAGCAAGAAACAGAAATAACAAGAACTGCTGTGGGATCTTAAAATCTCACAGATGTATTGAGGTATTACCTTTTTTGGATGATAGTTCTGCTTTATCAGAAACAGGTATGTTATTCTGAGTTAAAAGTACATACAAACACAGAGGTGGGGATACGCAGTTACTACGGCTGAACATGAAATGTAGTAAGTACAGACATGACAATCACCGTTTAAAATTTTCTGAATTTCATTTCCCACTGACCTCACTGTTTACATATATTTGCTCCTTCTCAAACTTATGGACCTAAAACTGATTATTAGTTCCAATCAGAGTATATCCATTAAATCAATCAGATATACTTAGTTGTTGATGTTCATTCAATTGATTCAATGTGTCCATTCATTTGTTAGGAATAAGCAAAAACAATTGAGCTAGATCATTTAAATTTAGAATTACATTTTTGTGATGTCTTGCCCAGCTTTTCCCTCCTCTGTTCATTTCCTGGTTTGGGTCTCCCTTTGGTGTGGACTTTTCCATTTGCACTTAGTTTTAGGGGTGGAGCCTAAAAAACCCCTAGAGACTTGGGCAAGTTGGTTTAGCCCTGTTGCCTCAGAGCTTAACTGAGAGGTTTTTCCCTCCCTTTTGGAATTCTGTGTCAGAGTTTCAAAGAAGAAGGCCAGAAATTGTCTGGCTTCCTTGGCCTGGCAATCCAAACAGGCATTCTATAGCATGTATATACCTAAAGCCTAGAGTCCATACCATAAAGCCTAATGTACATACCATCAATAGCCAAATACATACCATCAATATCCAAGTAAATAGCATCAATAGCCATTATAGTCCAATACCTTATTAGCATAGCCTTGTACTTTACTGTATAGTTTATAAAGCTTAGTGTACAATACCATATAGCCATTATAGCTTATACCTTACCTCAATAGCCAGGTACATACCTTATAGTTATTATAATTTGTACCTTATCATTATAGCCAATTACTTCACTTTATAGACAATATAGCCAGGCATTTACCACTATAGCCTACATTTTCCATCAAAATAGTATATTGTTTTAGTTTGGAATATTTTACCTCATAACAATTATAACATAGTGTACTTCATTATAGTTTTGTACTTTGCCATCTTGATTCTGTATTGTATTAATAATCAAGTTACTTACCACTATTATATTCAAGTATTTTACCTCATACTATGCAAATATAGTCAAGTATTTATTTCCAATGTAACTAAATTCAATCAACAAATCTCATCTCTGTAATATATTATTTTGATTCACCTTTCAAGAATCCTGACTGAAGTTAAAATTGCCTTTGTTTCAGTAAACTTATTTGGTTAACTTTATCCAGTCTCAAGAGTCTTTATTTTAAGAACTGAAGTACATCAGAGGGTATACCGATAGCCACCGGGTAGCCAGACATATAGTTTTCTTTCCCCCCAGCATGCCATTACAATTTTATTAATTTGATTATACAAATTGTAATCCATGAAAGCTATCCACAATGGCCCCTCTTGATGTTGCTGAACTCCAACTCCCAAAGGCTAAGAGGAGACATGATAGCCATGTATAAATATGTGAGGGGAAGTCATAGGGAGGAAGGAGTAAGCTTGTTTTTTGCTGCCCTGGAGACTAGGACACGGAACAATGGCTTCAAACTACAGGAAAGGAGATTCCACCTGAACATTCCTCACTGTGAGAGCTGTTCAGCAGCCTGTGGTAGAGGCTCCTTCTTTGGAGGCATTCAAACAGAGGCTGGATGGCCATCTATCGGGGGGGGTGCTTTGAATGCGATTTTCCTGCTTCTTGGCCTGGCCAAGAAAACGTGCATCAAGACACTTTGCAAAAATATCCACAAGGTCTCTTCTAACTCTATGATTCATAGACAAAGGTGACAAATGTTGGGAGCTTCGGTACCAAAATATTTTGATTAGTACACCAGTCACACCCCTAGTTTAGACCACAATAAATGTGTTATTTTTTAAAAAAAATTTTTACTGTTCCATTGTTTTTATTGTGAATGAACATTCAAGAAAGAAATGGAATGAGAAAGTATATGGTAAAGGGTAACAAAGGAAGGCTGGACAAATTGATATAGAAGTTTCAGTACTGGAATAGGACTTTGGGAAACCAGGATTTGAATGCCTTCTTGGCCAGGTAAACTGACACAGTTACCCTTGGCTAGTCGTGTACTCTTTCTGTCTAAGAAGAAAGAATCAGAAGCCTCATGTTTCCAAGAAAATCCTATGATAGGGCTGATATGTCTATATCAACTTGAAAGCATGTAACCAACTACAAACAAGAAAAGGAAGGAAGTGCAAGAGGAGGATTAATGAATCAGCACTACAACTTGGAGCCCCGGTGGCAAAATGCGTTAAAGCACTGAGCTGCAGACCAAAAGGTCCCACGTTCAAACCCTGGGAGCGGCGTGAGCAGCCGCTGTTAGCTCCAGCTCCTGCCAACCTAGCAGTTCGAAAACATGCCAATGTGAGTAGATCAATAGGTACCACTCCAGCGGGAAGGTAACAGCGCTCCATGCAGTCATGCCGGCCACATGACCTTGGAGGTGTCTACGGACAGCGCCGGCTCTTCGGCTTAGAAATGGAGATGAGCACCACACCCCAGAGTCAGACATGACTGGACTTAACATCAGGGGAAAACCTGTACCTTTTTACTACAACTTGAGTTTAACACACTTGCCACAATGTGGCTATATGTTAAACTTAATTTCTTTAATATAAAACCTTTAAATTCTATTTAATTTCAGAAGTTTTTTGGATACAAAGTTTCTATACCATCTTATACATGATGCTACCCCATCATTTGATCATGTTTGCTTCAGTAGGTGTGCCTTTTTTTCACCCTGCTTTGAGTTTTTGTTTATTTTCATCTTCAAAGACTTTACCAAAATGACGAACTGTTATTTCTCTATTCATCAATTGATGTGCAATGTTTTATTCTCATTAGTCAGTGTGAAAAACACACACTGTTCTAATGCGGGGAGGATTTTTTTGCCTTTGGCACATTGCACCCTGCAGGAAACTATTTCAATTGGATATTCATCCTTACATTCAGCCAGGTGTTTCACTGGCTGCTGACTGGTGAGTAATGATGCTACATTTTCAACATCAATTAATAACAGAATCGAAGCAAAGTTTGATACACAACATTTTAAGAAACTTTGTACTAGCAATTGAAAAAGGACTATAAAATGAGATGCTATTTTCTGTACAAATTCCATTTCCATAAGATTTTCTCAAGCAACAACCATGTAACTCTAGCTTGCATTTTGTTTCCAGGGTAGCAAAGTTTTGATGTTTTGATGTTTTTACCATCCTTGTGGGAGGCTTTTCTCATGTCCCTGCATGGAGCTGACAGAGGGAGCTCATCTGCACTCTCCTCGGGTTGGATTCGAATTGGCAACCTTCAGGTCAGCAACCCAACCTTCAAGTCATCAGTCCTGCCAGCACCAGGGTTTAACCCACTGCACCACCAGGGGCACCTTACCTTCTGGCTCGTGTGTACTCCTGCCCCAGTTCACCTGGCTTGACAACTGAGTAGAAAAGCAAAAACTTAGGAACATTTTTTGTTTTTATTATTTAAAAACTTTTAAAAATTCCTATAAATTGTGGGATGTGTAGATCTTTATGAAAGTTGGCAGGAATGTTGCCCTCCTGCTGCTCTTCCTATACTGTCGCTGTGGAAAAATTCCAGGGGATACCTCTTTCAGTTTTTTAAATGACATTTTATTTCTAGAAACTTTTAAGAATTTTCTAAAAATCAGTGGATGGCCCAAACATTCTGGAACTTGGGGGACTTGCAGTCATAAATGTGTCTTCCAAGTGTGGACATTTTTGTTGTCATAGCCCTAAAAATGATAGAAAGGGGAGCCTTGTTAGTTCCTCCCTTGCTGCCAATGGGCTGGAGTTTCCTGAAACGAAAACAATACTTCCAGCTGACAGAACAAGAAACAGTATTTTCCTCCACCTGATTTTAGGAAGTTCCCAAAGTCGGGGGCTAACTGAAAATTAGCACTGAAATTGGTGCAGTTTTTTTTTTCCAAATTGCACAGCCGTAACCTGAATACCATAAAAATAATGGCATTTGACAATTTCCTAGTTTAATACCAATTCAATGACAATGGATCTGGAGTTGCATGGCTATGGAATCTAGGATTTGTAATTTGGTGATACAACCTAAAACTGAGTGCTGTAGCATGGGGAAAGTTTCTAAATACCTCAATAAACTAAAAGTCCACAGTTCATTGGATAGACCAATGGAAGTTAAAATGATAATAAACTGTTATCACTGTAGATAACAGAAATAGTCTTAAGAATAAGAATGATTGTCTCTGCCTGAATTGGTATCCCTCTAGACCAGTGCTTACCGAAGTGAGTGATATGTCTCCCTGAAAGGGTGCTGAAATGACCCCAGGGGACAGTGGTCCCCTGGGGTGCAATGGGTTAGAGGAGAGACTGAATAATAATAAGGGGGTGGAAACAAAGAAAATTTCAAAAAACCATTTGTGCATGCTTCATTTGTTATGCAAATGGTAGTGATTAATTTATAATAATCTATCAGTGGTCAAGTTCATCAACAGCTCTTAACAAGGAGGTGTTGATAGACAAGTGTGTCAGGCATTGTCAAGAAGTCCAGATTGCATTAGCAGGAATATGTGTATGTAATGACTTGTTTACAGTATGATACTATAAACAGGTGACATGTATGAAATCTAATTTAAATTGTAGTAATAATAATAAAAGTGCAAATGCAATAAATAACTCATGAAGCTGACAAAATTAGAGCTGAACATACCAGTGCTCCAGATTCATTCTCCTCATTTAGGATTATTTTTAATGTTATTCATAGGTAGGTAGGTTTTCCCCGGACGTTAAGTCCAGTCATGTCTGACTCTGGGGGTTGGTGCTCATCTCCATTTATAAGCCGAAGAGCCGGCGTTGTCCGTAGACACCTCCAAGGTCATGTGGCTGGCATGACTGCATGGAGCACCATTACCTTCCTGCCGGAGCGGTACCTATCAATCTACTCACATTTGCATATTTTTGAACTGCTAGGTTGGCAGAAACTGGAGCTAACAGCGGGCGCTCACTCCGCTCCCGGGATTTGAACCTGGGACCTTTCGGTCTGCAAGTTCAGCAGCTCAGTACTTTAACACACTTCGCCACCGGGGCTCCTAATGTTATTCATAGTTTTATATTAATATTATCCTTCATTATCTACATTTTCTGTGCATAATGCAAATATTCATATGTTGATTTTAATAAATAATGTTATTATTTTAAGCTTCAAGGTGTCTCACTTACAACATCTTTTTCTATACCATGTTGTAGCATGCAGGTAAAAATATAAACACATAAAAGAATGCCAAATTGTCACTGCATCTTTCTATTTGTTTGCTTAAAGAAGGTAGATATCCAGGGAAGTACTGAGGTTTTATTAAAGTAGGCGGTAGGCCAAATAAGGGCCCCCCAGTGGCGCAGCATGTTAAAGCACTGAGCTGCTAAACATGTGGACCAAAAAGTCCCAGGTTCAAATCCACGGAGTGGAGTGAGCACCCGCTGTTAGCCCCAGCTTCTGCAAACCTAGCAGTTCGCAAACATGCAAATGTGAGTAGATCAATAGGTACTGCTCCGGCGGGAAGGTAACAGTGCTCCATGCAGTCATGCTGGCCACATGACCTTGGAGGTGTCTACAGACAACGCCGGCTCTTCGGCTTAGAAATGGAGATGAGCACCAACCCCCAGAGTTGGACACGACTGGACTTGTCAGGGAAAGCTTTTACCTACCCTTACACCAAATAAGTTTGGTGTCTCTGCTCTAGACTATCTCATCTGACAACAGAAAAACATCTCAAGATAAGAAATATATTGGTAATTTTATCACATTATCATTTTATCTTCTCTTATATGATTTTAAATCCCTTTGCCTGATGAAGAAGTCAATGGAACTTTGAAAGCTTACATGATATATTTTCTGCTTTTTTAGTTGACCCAATAAAGGCATCATTGTTATGTGGATTTTGTATTTTGCTGTATGATCAACTTGCGTAATGGATATCTTACTATTCTTGTGATGGATGCGGTTAGAGTTTTTATGGAATGCATGTTTTTTTAACAATCAGTTTCATATTTATTAATATTCTGCACCTTGTCAAAAGTACAGAAGACAAGGAATAAATCATTGCCTAAATTGTGGAATGCTTGTTTTCTGCACAGAGCAAGAGTTGCTTCTTTCTATGAAAAAGCCTGCAATCGATGAAACAGATTCAGAACAACCACAGAATTCATCTACTATGATGTCACAGCATTCGTTTTGTCATACCATGGCACTTATCAGTCTGTATACTATTAATATACAATTATAGTGATGTTACATTACAATATTGCTATAATGCAATTTACAGTCTTGATGTACTTCCACACTTTCCTTTGGGTTTTTCAGCAAAACAGCATTATGGACACCATAAATGTTACTGCTGCAGACTTCCTGCGCATGCGACCTGGTCCACACAGATTTCCCTTGCAATTTTGTGGAGTTCTAAGTCACAATGGTGGTATATCATTTAACAGACTGTTCTGACACCACTTTTAAAAATCTGTATCATTTTAAAATGTTGCTCTTCACTTCACTATAAAGGCATTTATTACCAATGATAAGACATGCAATATCTGCTGACATCACAACTAGCCATCCTTACAAATATATTAAGCTGTACATTGAGTAATAGCTGAGTGGTCTTTTCCTTGTTGCTTTATCGATCTCCTGTTTGTTGTGCTTTCTAAATTAAATTGTGTTATTGAAAAATGCCTCCATGCTCTCCAATCTCTGTCTTGTGTTTTTATCCCGTCTTTGGCTGGAAAGCTGCAGCTGAGCAAAGCAGCCATTCATTGTGATATACTCCACGTCTCATTGGAGATATAATCGGTGTCTACTTGTCACAGGTGCAAAGAAGATGGCCATTATAAAGCATGCCAGCAATTGCTTCAACGTCTGCAAACATAACTCAAAGTCTGGCAGACTTGTCTCGCTACACGACAGCAACATCATTCAGGAGGAAAAGATACATCTGTGCTATGAGGTTTGAACCTGATGTAGTTATCCAAGGTAGCCTTAGAACTGACGTCACTTTAAATATCAAAGATGGCATGAAGCCTGTGAGTTCTGGAAACAGAGTTTCTGTATTAGGAAACTGCAGGAAATTGCAACTATTTGGCAGTTTATGTAACTTTATAAGTTCTAACCTTTACCCAGTCAAAAATTATCAGATTTGATAACCCAATCCAAATACTTTCTTCTTGAAATTGAGAAACAGATGACTTTTTTAAAAATGTTGCTTTTTCTTATATATATATTTTAAATCCAAACCATAAACAAAAATGTTGCATAGTAACAGGGCTCGGTTAAGAAAAGTTAACAGTGGTGTAGTAGAAGCAGGATCAAGTGACCTTGGTATCGCCATCATCCCTTCAGATGTATTTGTTCCAACAAAGCTTTGCTGTAACACTCACAATACTTGGGTTGAAATTGATTTTCCTGAGCAGTAATAAATTGTTATGAACTTTGCCTCTTGTTATATAGAGAGTTTGAGGGAAACTAGAATTCAGCTAGACAGCTGAGACACATTACTGCCTTTTAAAATGTTAGATTCTGAGGGAGATTAAAATTATTAGAACTAATTTGTTCACTTTAATCTACAGAACTGTTTGTGCTTGTGGACATGGGTTATTGGACTACAATGATTAGCTCTTGTATTTTGGAATGAACCCCCTTGTAACTAGATCAGCATTTCTCAACTTGGGGGTCAGAACCCCTGGGACGGTCGTGAGGGGGGTATCAAAGGGGTCATCAAAGATCATCAGAAAATATATTTCTGATGATCTTAGGAACCCCTTTGTCAGAGAAAGCTGAAAATCTTCCTTTTTGGAAACAGATGGGGGAATCCTCCCACCAAAGCCCTCCTCCTGCTGTGATTGGCTAGCCTCTCAGCTGGCCTCTCAGCCAAGGGGAAAGCTGTTTCTGAGTCTTCAAGTAGGGAGGGGAGAGCAGGTGTGCTTGGCACATAGCAGTGTGGTGCACATACACAAGCGAGGGAGAGCATGCGAGGTTGGAAGGAGGCTTGCGCCAGTCAGTCCCTTCAAGGCAGGGGGAATCCCCTGTGCGATGTGGGACTGAGAGTGGCCCAGCAGAAGCAGCTTAGATAATTTGTTACACTATTTATCTACAGTGATGGGTATCCTTCCCCTCCCCCAGTTTCACTCCCACTCCCTCCCTTTAGACTCCTCCAGATGATCCTGTGGGCTGAGTTGGGTCTTAACAGTACTTGTAAGTGGCCATTTTGTCAATGATTCAATTTTATAATTTATTATTATTATTACTGAAGTTTGAAGCATATAACCCCTTGGGTTTGATATGGATGTATGGGACTGGGTACCCTTGACATGAGCTGGTCATTAACCATAATAAAAGTTTATTACGTACTAGAAAAAAGTCAGTATTTCCTTTTTGCCCCTATTAGAAAATGCATAAGGATGTGGGTGAACTACAACTCCCAAAATCATGGATCAGTCCTCCCCAAATCCCACCAGTATTCACAGTTAGCCATGTTGGGTCTGTGTTCCAAGTTTGGTCCAGATCCATCGTCAGCTGGCTTCAGTGCTCTTTGGATGCGGGTGAACTACAACTCCCACATGCCATGGTCAATCACTCCCAAACCCCACCTGTATTCACAGTTGGCCACGTTGGGTCTGTGTGCCCAGTTTGGTTCAGACATCTCATCGGTGTGGGCCACAGGTTCTCTGGATCCAGGGAGAACTACAATTACTATCATGTTGGGTCAGTCCCCCCCCCCCCCAAAAAAAAAACCCACCAGTATTCAAATTTGGGCGTATTAGGTATTTGTGCCAAATTTGGTCCAGTGAATGAAAATATATCCTGCATATCAGATATTTACATTACGATTCATAACAGCAGCAAAATTACAGTTATGAAGTAGCAACAAAAATAATTTTATGGTTGGGGGTCACCACAACATAAAGAAATGTATTAAGGGGTTGCGGCATTATGAAGTTTGAGAACCACTGTACTAGATAGTGCATAGACTCTGAAGCAAGTGCCGGGTCTCTAATTTGAGATTCTCCGTGTGCATTTGAAGCATGGACTCTATGGTGTGATATCAAAAATGTATGTACCGTATATACTCGAAGATAAGCTGAGTTTTTCAGCTCTCTTTATCAGCTGAAAAATCCTCCCTTGGCTTATAATGGGGTCAAGGTCAAGCCAGGCAGCAGAGCCTGGAGGCTATTGCTTGTAATATATGATGTATTTCTCTCCTCCCTTGTCAGTGTGTTTGTTTTCCAAAGCCTCCCTGCTCTTAATGTTTTGAAAAGGAAAATAAGCCCTTGCAAGTCAGGAAGAAGAATATATATATATACCCATTAATCTTATAAAAGCATTTCCCCCTGAAATATTTGTTAATCTCTGCTACAGATATGTAGGCACTTCCCCTTGCAAGCCTTTGCAATCCCTATGTAGCTAAATATTTGTATCTCTCTTTATATATTAATTTTGTATATAAATTTCCCCTCATATGTTTGCAAGTCTTTGCAAATCCTATATACATATAGATATCTAGAGATTTCCATATACCTGTACATCTGTATCTATGCGTATACATTATTTTTATATATGAATATTTGCCTCACATGTTTGCAAGTCTTTGCAAATCCTATGCAGATATAATTATCTATATATAGAGAGATGTCTAGCTAGATATACAGTAGAGTCTCACTTATCCAACACTCGCTTATCCAACGTTCTGGATTATCCAATGCATTTTTGTAGTCAATGTTTTCAATACATCATGATATTTTGGTGCTAAATTCGTAAATATAGTAATTACTACATAGCATTACTGTGTATTGAACTACTTTTTCTGTCAAATTTGTTGTATAACATGATGTTTTGGTGCTTAATTTGTAAAATCATAACCTAATTTGATGTTTAATAGGCTTTTCCTTAATGCCTCCTTATTATCCAACATATTCGCTTATCCAACATTCTGCCGGCCCATTTATGTTGGATAAGTGAGACTCTACTGTATATGAATACAGATATATAGGGCTTGGAAATACTACAGGGGAAATGCACACACACATTGAATTGAATGTTGCCTGTTACTATGTTGGAAGCCAGCCTGAGTCCCCATGGGGAAATGGGGCAGGGTACAAATGAAGTTTTGTTGTTGTTGTTCTTGTTAAGTTATTGTTAATACCATATTATTTTTGTTGACCCTACTTTTCCACTTACAGAGCTAGTTTACTGTTTTTCTTTGAAATACAGTAAATATTCAAAAATATTTAACTTGCTGGTGCCTCAATTAATGTAATTTTATTGGTATCTATTTTTATTTTGAAATTTACCAGTAGCTGCTGCATTTCCCACCCTCGGCTTATACTTGAGTCAATAAGTTTTCCCAGTTTTTTGTGGTAAAATTAGGTGTCTCGGCTTATATTCGGGTCGGCTTATACTCGAGTATATACGGTACATCTTGGCACATAGAACATGATGGATTCCTGTTCATTTTATAGCTGTCGGAACACAGGTTGATTTGAGATAATTAATTGAATTTATAACCTTGGAAATGTCAGCATGATCAAACCTTTGTCACTATAAATATTTCAAATGTCTCCTGAGGGTGACGCAGTTGTAATATTACTCAGCAGCATACATGCAAATAACAGCAAGTTACTTGGCTATTTTCTAATTGCCTCTCCTAAAGTTGATGGGATATATACAAAAGAATTACTGTTTCCATTCTCAAATGATACGGTTATTTAGATACTCTGTTGAATTCCCTGTGGTGCAAAAGCAAACAATAGATAGACTAAATGCTTCTTTACTTCATAAATTGAAATGGATTATCATAAATTATTTATATACACAAAGCACTATGAGTCAGATACACATTTAAAAGAAGTCAGGACTCCCTTAAAGCACTTTACTATATGGTTCCATACAAATAAAAAAACATAATATCAATATGCATTTGTTTTAAAACAAAAAGTCATAATACAGAATAGGAGATTTAAGAAATATATTGGTAATGAACATTCTTCCAGCAGAGTCAGCCCTGCCATGAAGCTGCTGCCTCTGGCATCAGAGATAGGATGATTAAAGGGCAGAAAAATGTCAGTTGCAAATATGATAAGTTTTACTTCTGGGGAGGTGCCATTTGCATTTTCTGCTCCATGTGCCAAAATATCATAGTCTCATACTTCACAATCATATCACCATACCACCAGCAATATACAAGTGAGCTGATAACTTTTCAAATAAAGTGGTGCTCCTTATTAATGGCTGATGACTTCCATCTCAGTGGAATCTGAAATTGAAAGGGGCCATTCAAGGTGAAAAACCTGATTTTCCCAAAACAGTTCAGAACCTTGGATATCTCCTGTAGATTTCAGTTAAAGCATAGATCCTACCTGAAGCTGGTATAGTACTTGGACAGTTCCATAGTAAGGTAAAGGTTTCCCCTGACGTCAAGTTCAGTCATGTCTGACTCTGGGGGTTGGTGCTCATCTCCATTTCTAAGCCGAAGAGCCAGCGTTGTCCATAGACACCTCCAAGGTCATGTGGCCAGTATGACTGCATGGAGCGCCGTTACCTTCCCGCCGGAGCAGTACCTATTGATCTACTCACATTGGCATGTTTTCGAACTGCTAGATTGGCAGGAGCTGGAGCTAACAGCGGCTGCTCACGCTGCTCCCAGGATTTGAACCTGGGACCTTTCAGTCTCCAGCTCAGTGCTTTAATGCACTTCGCCACCGGGGCTCCTTAGCCTCCCCTTATTGTCAAGCGTTGGGATGCGATGGGTGCTCTTAACTGACAGGGAAATGAGGTAATTTGATGATAGAGGTTTGGGATCATAATAGGATCAAAATGAGAGTAGAATTCCAAATGAAGTCCTTTCTTTTCATTTTGGAATGAAAACTAGCTGCTTCTTTTTTTCTGAATTGCTTCTTCCTCTCTCCTTTTTCTATTGGTAAGGAGCTGCAGCATCTGCTCCTTCCGTGGCTTCCTGCTGTAGAACAAGAGTCTTTAAACATGGTGCAAAGTGCAAAAGGACAGCCAATCAAAAGAGGCACATGCACTCATACACCACATTTAGCATTTGTAAACTATTAACAGGATTCTGCCTGAAATCCCACAGCAAGTTTCCTGCCCCACTGAGGTGAGAGCTACTAGCCACTATTGACAGTTCTGATTATCTTTAAGTATTTAATGCATGTGAGACCAGTGCTGGCTGGTGATGAGAGTACATTTTTGGGTGACAGTTCTTCATGAGTTAAAGCCTGTTTGAAATTCAACATTCTTGAATATGATCTATGGTTTGTATAATACCTATTTACTACATATCTTTTATAACAATGATGGCAGTTCTTCTGCTGTACTGTAGTTCTGAAAGCTAATCCTAGTGGTTGACGAAGCCAGCATCCTACACTGAGGAGGCAGGATATAACCTTATGTTCACTGAATGATTCAGTCACCTGCCAAAACCTCACACAGCTGAATGTAATATTATTGTTATGTGTTACCTCATTTCTGACTTATGGTGACCCTAAGGCCCGGGCTGTGGCGCAGGCTGTTGCAACCAAGAGGTCATGAGTTCGAGGCCAGCTCGGAGCCCGCGTTTGTCTTTGTCTTTGTTCTATGCTTGGGCATTGAATGTTTGCCTTATATGTGTAATGTGATCCGCCCTGAGTCCCCTTCGGGGTGAGAAGGGCGGAATATAAATACTGTAAATAAATAAATAAGGTGAGCCTGTCATGGGTTTTTCTGGACCTGAAAGTGTGTGACTCATACAAAGCCTGTCACTCAACTTTTTTTCATGGCTAAGCCTGAAATTGAACATTGGTCTCCAGAGTCATAGCCTTAAAGAAGTATTCCCTCAAGTAAAGTAATTATGATTATGATTCTTATTCACAGATTTTTCCTAATCCCAGCAAATATGAAAGGTTGACTTTAGTTAAACAGCCAGGAAACATGGAGTAGCTCTGTCCTTCCGATATCTCCAATGTTTTACACTCCTCCAGCATGAAATATGCTATTGCTCAATTAGGCAGTGTTTTAAGTGTTCATTCAAAGCATATGGATTTAATAGATATCACTTTTTAAAAGAAGTTTTGATATAACAAAATTCTCACACAATTTTTACATTTTTAAGAAGTTAATAAGCTTTTTGTGAAATTATTTTTTGTGTTACTCACATAACATATTTGTAACCAGCAACCAGCATTCTTAGTTGTCAATTATTCATTTTGATGATAAGACATGTCTCTGAATGCAGTTCATTAATTTTCGTAATGATTTATACTATGTACTTTATCTTTCAGACATTTCACTGATTTAAGTTTTTGACCTTTTCCTCAGAACAGACCATTCTCTTGAGGTCTGTACACAGAAACGATACAACTAGAAATGTATAATCATATCTCCCCGATATTGTAAAAGTTATTGTTCAAAAGGAACTATTTAAAATGTTTGGAATAATTAACCCTTAATTCCCACAATTTCTAGAAAGGTTGTGTTCAAAAATTAAAAATGTAACTTGCTATACCACCGCAAGGTACCAAACAATTATATATTAAGTTTCTTTATTTTTCAGATGGTTTAAAATTGCATTTATTTGTATGTTCCCAATGTTTTCCCACACAGATTCCCCACTTTCTCCTTCCTAACTCCATGTTTTGCAGCAATGTGTTTTCCTTAAACTGGCAAACCAAAATCCTAACTGTAACAATTACATTTCTACCCTGGATTCTGTGTTATTTTCTGCAGTTGTGCTATTTTATTACCATACAATATTGCATCTGACTGCCTTGCAGTGTTATGAAGTGATTTGTAATTCTTCTACTTTAATTTTCTTCAAGTATTTCCTCAAAAGACTGGAAAGGTGTGTTTTTTCTTGTTTCAGCACTCAAAATTCATTAGCAATTAAGTTATGGTAAGATTCTCCCCATGAGAAGTGGGAAAAAAATGTTCTTCAGTTTTCATTGAAACTGAATTGAAGTGGTTTCATGAGTGTCACACAAGAATTTATTTCATATCCTATTTTTGAAAAATAAACCAAACCAATAAAACAAGCTCACTCGCTCATAGATTTTCATCAATGAAAATTACAGTGTCAGGAGGTATTATTCAGTTAACTTTTAAGATATATTATTGTTACCGTATGCCTTTAAGCTGTTTCTGGTTTATATACTATAAGGCAAATCCATCACAGGATGTTTTAGCCAGATTTGTTCATATTGAATTTGCCTTCAGCTTGCTCAGGGTCATCCAATGGGTTTTCATGGCTGAGCAGGGATTGCAACCTTAATCTCCAGAATTGTATTCCAGCACTCAAACAACTATATCATCACAGCAGTCCTAAATGTGTTCACTCCAAAAAAATCTCATTTAGTTCAGTTTTTCTTGCTGAAGAAATTAGAACTGTAGTCAAATCTTATGGAGTTTACCAACAGGTCTTACTGGGTTAAATGTAACTTTCTTGTATTCCAAGTGTGCATGAAGACTCTTGTCTTCACTGGTCTTGTCCAGTTCGGCCAGGCTAAGCTTCTATGTTTGTAGGGTACAATAATTCAGAGACTTAAGGGCAGTGCCTGGGGGCACTATATTAGTTTACTTCATCTAACTACCTCTATTGACTTCCTGTCTTGTTGAATGCAAGCTGTGATTAGTTGCCCAATGGAGTTAGGTAAGAATTTTCACCTCCTTCTCTGGCCTTACAGGAAATTGTATTTTCTCCCATTTATTTGGCACTGAATTTCAGAAGAACAGTTGATGGGTAGAGCTGCCTTAAATATGTGGTGGCTGAAAGTGGTGCAGGAGAACTGTGAGAAAGACGTTGGGGCCAACAATGAACATAGCCCACAATATTCACAGGGAGGAAGACAATAATGAAGGGCTGAATGATTTAAGGCATCAGTCATCATAAAAGGGTCTCTGTGGAAAAATGTTTTCACAGACCTCAGAAAAATACCATCCAATTAAATCATTATAATTAGAAAGTATGTTGTGAAACTTCAAAAAAGAAGTGAATAATTTTAAAACACGATATTCTCTATGTGCAAAATAGTTGTTCAAATGTAATAACATGAACTAAGCAGTCATTGCATATTTTGCAGGTCATCCTACCACAATGATTGAAATGGTTCCTAAAGTCTAACCCACTAAGATTTCTTTGTAAATATGCAGAGAAACTGCCAGCCTGAAATTCCTTCAAATATGTTACTTTAAAAGCCAAGGTTGTTAAATTTATTTTCCTTTCATGAAGCACTGTATGCTATGGTGTTAGCAGTTATGTCAAAGTTGAAAATGAATTTTCTCACACAGCTTTAGAAGCAACGGTGACTCCAGCAGCATACAAAGTATATATGCATAGAAAAGTTTTCTTGTACAGGCACACTGTTTCAGTAAGTTTGTGAAATGCTAGTACTGGGATCTTATATGTTTCTAATGTATCCTTTCACATGGAAAGCAGAAACTATATTTCTAAAGTCTTATCTGCAATGCTAGACAATTGGGGACTGAATAAAAATTTCATTTGAGATGCAGAACTCTTATTTGCGAGGACAACCTGTGCTCCCAATACTACATCACTGATGTGTAGGTGTCTATTCAGTGAAATGAATGTCTCCAGACTTGATCCTAAGATACTGAAAAATCAGAGATGGGCAAGCTGACTAAACCTTTTGGGCCAGTTAGGGATACATCTCCCTTTGAATATCACTCAGAAGTCCTCCAGGAAGATATCTCTTAAATACTATATGGCTACAAGCTATTTACTTTACCCCACACATGACTGAGGCCCCTTCCATACATCTGAAAAAAATCCCACATTATCTGCTTTGAACTGTAATATATGTCAGTGTGAACTCAGATAACCCAGTTTGTGGGATTTTCTGCCTTGATATTTTGAGATATAGGACTGTGTGGAAAGGCCCTGACTGAGGAGGCAGTTGGGAAGGACAAAATGCATAATGTCATTCTGGTACCAAGACACCTCCCCTTATTTATTTATTTACTTATTTACAGTATTTAAATTCCGCCCTTCTCACCCTGAAGGGGACTCAGGGCGGATCACAATGTACATATATATGGCAAACATTCAATGCCATTAAACAAACAGCACACAGACAGACAGACACAGAGGCTATTTAGCTTTTCAACTTCTGGCTTTTGTGAGGGTATGCCTGATTCCGGCCACAGGAGGAGCTGCTGCTTCATCATCCACTGTGACAACGAGTTCTTTTGATGGTGTACTTTCTCATCCAGCACGCAGGCTGCTGGACATTTTTTATGGTGTTGTAAATCAGTTAAATTAGCCTCCCCGCATAAGTGGTCCCTACATTTTCCTACTTGACAGGTGCAACTGTCTTTCGGGTTGCTTAGGTCAACAACAAGCAGGGCTATTTTTTATTTTAATTGTCAGGTGCTCACTCCAACACGGACTGGCAAAAAGCGTACCGACCACCCCGCTGCACTACAGTCTCCCTGCCTGAGCTAGCAGGGATGGTCTCTGGCCTGGCGTTGGAGTCCCAACGGCTCATTGCGCTGGGGGACTTCAATGTCCATGCTGAGACCACTCCTTCTGGTGCAGCTCAGGACTTCATGGCTGCCATGGCAACCATGGGGCTATCCCAACTAGTATCTGGCCCTACCCACAGAGCAGGGCACACACTTGACTTGGTTTTCTGCCAGGGATGGCAGGAAGGTGGCAGTGTGAAGGAGCTCACCATCGCTCCTTTGCCGACCATCACCTGATCAGGTTTAGAATCACTGCGCCCCCCAACCTCCGCAGGGGTGGAGGACCCAAAATGGTCTGCCCCAGAAGGCTTATGGATCCAGATGGATTCCTGATGGCTCTTGGGGAGTTTCCCGCCACCTTGGCTGGTGATTCTGTTGATGCTCTGGTCGCCCTCTGGAACCACGAGGCGACTAGGGCAATAGACACGATCGCTCCGGAATGCCCCCTCTCGAGTACCCGAGCTAAACCATCTCCTTGGTTCACTGAGGAGCTGGCAGCGATGAAGCGAAAGAAGAGGGAACTAGAGGGCGTGTGGTGTTCGAAGCCGAGCGAGCCAAACCGAACACAGCTACGTCTCTATCTCAGGGCATATGCCACGGCAATAGATGCTGCAAAGAATATTTTCTTTGCAGCTAATATTGCGTCTGCAAAGAACCGTCCGGCGGAGCTGTTCCGAGTTGTCAGAGGTTTGTTATATCCCGCCCCCCAAGACGGGATCCCTGACAACTCAGAAGCCCTGAGGATGTAGCAAGAGCACCTGCTTGTCCATTTTGATGGATTCGTTTCAATTGGTTCAGCCTGAGGATGTGGACAAGGTGCTTGGAGAGGTGAGGGCTACCACATGCATCCTAGACCCCTGCCCATCCTGGCTGGTGAGAGAAGCCAGAGGGGGATTGTCCGAGTGGGTGAAGGTGGTGGTGAATACCTCCCTTCGGGAAGGCATATTTCCAGCGAGGCTTAAATTGGCTGTGATCAAACCGCTGTTGAAGAAGCCATCACTGTTCCCCATTCAATTGGAGAACTTTTGGCCTATTTCCAATCTCCCCTTTTTGGGCAAGGTTGTGGAACATGTGGTGGCTGCAAAACTCCAGGCATTCTTGGTAGATACCGATTATTTGGATCCGGCACAGTCTGGCTTCAGTACCGAGGCAGCCTTGGTTGCCTTAGTCGATGATCTATGCCGCGAGCTGGACAGGGGGAGTGTGTCCCTGCTGGTTCTGCTGGACCTCTCAGCGGCCTTCGATACCGTCAATCACGGTATCCTTCTGGGACGCCTTGCCAGGATGGGGCTCGGAGGTACTGTTTTGCAGTGGCTCCGGTCCTTCCTGGAGGGTCGGTCCCAGATGGTGTCCTTGGAGGACACCTGCTCGGCCCCACAACCATTGACTTGTGGGGTCCTGCAGGGTTCAGTACTGTCCCCCATGTTGTTTAACATTTACAAGAAGCCGCTGGGAGAGATCATCCGGAATTTCAGGGTGAGGTGTCATCTGTACGCAGATGATGTCCAGCTCTGTCACTCCTTTCCACCTGTCACTAAGGAGGCTGTCCAGGTCCTGAATCGGTGTCTGGCCGCTGTGTCGGACTGGATGAGGGCGAACAAATTGAAATTGAATCCAGACAAGACAGAGGTCCTCCTGGTCAGTCGCAAGGCTGAACAGGGAATAGGGTTACAGCCTGTGCTGGATGGGGTCGCACTCCCCCTGAAAGTTCGCAGTCTGGGGGTTCTCCTGGACTCATCGCTGAGCCTGGAGCCCCAGGTTTTGGCGGTGGCCAGGGGAGCCTTCGCACAACTAAGACTTGTGCGCCACCTGTGCCCGTTCCTTGGGAGGTCTGACTTGGCCACGGTGGTCCACCGTTTGGACTACTGCAATGCTCTCTATGTGGGGTTGCCTCTGAATATGGCCCGGAAGCTCCAACTAGTACAACGGGTGGCAGCCAGACTAATAACTGGGGCGGCTTACAGGGAGCGTACCACCCCCTTGTTAAGCCAGCTCCACTGGCTGCCGATATGCTACTGAGCCCAATTCAAAGTGCTGGTTTTGACCTATAAAGCCCTAAACAGTTCTGGCCCAATCTACTTGTCCGAACGCATCTCCTCCTATGAGCCAGGAAGCTCCCTGAGGTCATCTGGCAAGGCCCTGCTCTCGGTCCCGCCTGCCTCACAAGTGCGGCTGGTGGGAACAAGGGACAGGGCCTTCTCTGTGGTGGCTCCCCGGCTGTGGAACACCCTCCCCAGAGATATACGGCAAGCCCCAACCCTTTTGAGTTTTAGAAAAGCCTTTAAAACATGGCTATGTGCCCAGGCTTTTAATGAATAAATGACAAAGAGGCCCCAGACTGTTATATGGATAAAGTAGGAGGATATTGGACGAATGGATTTTAAGCATATGTTTTATGTTTTATATTTTATACTGTATTTAATTGGTTGTAATACATTTCTATATGTTGTTGTTTTTAATGATGTGTCGGCATCGAATTGTTGCCAATTGTACGCCGCGCTGAGTCCCTTCGGGTGAGAAGGGCGGGATAGAAATATTGGAAATAAATAAATAAATAAATGCCTAAATTTCTTATTTGACAGATGCAACTGTCTTTCGGGCTGCATAGGTCAACAGCAAGCCGGGCTATTTAATGGTCGGGGGCTTAACCCATCCTGGGCTTCGAAGTCATGACATCTCAGTCAGTAGTGATTTATTGCAGCTGGTTACTAGCCAGCTGCGCCACAACCCATTCATTTCTTAGGTATGTGTAAGTTAGGATCCAAAAATGTGTAAAACGCAAACTAAAAGACACACTGCTAACAGGGAGACAAAGGGGGAGTAGAATTATGTATACCACAGTTCCAAACTCTGATTAAGGTATGAAAGATTTGAACTGCATATTTATCATCACTCCTTAAATATACAGGAAACACTGGCTCTTTTCAAATGTCTAAACTCATCCTAACAATTGGGATATTTAGTAGTTCATGTAGCTTTTGGCATTAGATTACTATATTTCATGTTCTCCTTGCAATTTAACAGATAATTATTATGATGAGCTCACAGATACATTCCCTGTTGAACTCAGCAGAAAAGAGTTCCAACAAAACCATAAATATTCAATATATATATATTTAAAAATATCAATATATTAAAGGATAATTCTGGTGAAGCATTGTTTGTTAAAAGAATTAAGCCATTTGAAATTTAAAGGGGAGTGTTGTCTTGTGTGGTATAGGCAAAAAAGAACCATTTTATTGTGGCAACAAACTTCTCAAATCTGTTTGTCATCCAAGATATTTTTTCCCCATTATATATCTTTGGTATTAAGAATCTGACAGTTAAATGATGCTATATATTATTTTGAATTACAATGAAGATATTTATGGAATTACATATTATTAATTCAATATTATTCAGTTATAGCTTGGTTTAAGAGAACACCACCCCACAAATGATACGCAGCAAAATAACACTTTCAAATAAATACCTCACAATAGTTTTAGTGCTTTCCTCCACCCAGACCTTCCCATTTTGATTACAGGTTTGTTCTGATAAGCTGAAAGCTATTCAAAACAGGATTTCACTAATGGAATGAGCAAAATGATTTAATGGTCCTTGAAATTTTAATTAGGGTTCTAACCAATCTTTCAGCTTTCCTTAATTTCCTCTACTATACCATGAATGTTTGCCAGAGTTATAAATTAATGTGCTGCATTTGGGCACTGCTTAGGAAATCAGAGGATGTCTCTTACTCTACTAGAGCCTCACAAATATTCTCATTTACTCCTAAAATGACAGCTTTATGGAACATTGTTTGGTTCTTGTTAATAGATCATCTTGAAATTAATTTGACCGCAAGAGTGGCAGAAAAGAGTTTTGAATAACTTTGAGTTAAAATACTCTAGATGCAATGGTGCCTCATGTAAGGCATTTTAATAGATATCCAATGTATTGCTTGTTGCTTGTGTATTTGCTAATGCCAAGGAGAAAAAAACAAACAAAAATAATGTCCCTGAGTCTCACCATATTTCATAACTATAGGTCAGACTCAAACATTTCCTCCTAGAACATATGTTGGCTTCCTGAACCCAGGGATGTGTGGATAAAATATATTATCTGGATCCATTTCAGTCTGGCTCTAGACCTGATTATGGAAAGGGGGCAACTTTGGTCACCTTATTAGATGATATAGGCAGGGAACTGGATAGAAAATATGTGTCCTCATTGGTTTTGCTGGACCTCTCAGGAGCTTTCAATGCCATTAACCATAGTATCCCTTTGGGCCACCTCTCTGGGAAGGATATGCAAACTCAGAAAGCAGAAGTGAGGTGCCTGTCCAATGTCCTGCGGGGTCCTTCAGGGCTTTGTTTTGTTCCATATGCCGTTTAATAAATGCAGTATGACCCCCTTATTTATGGATTCAATAACCACATTTTCACTCATCCACATCCAAAAATATATTTTCCCTTGGAAGTGTTTATGGGCCCCTCTAGGTCCTTCCAAATTGATTTTATGGTATGTTTCTGGTCTAAGTATTGTCAAAATACAGTTTGCTATTATGCATAGTTTCAGTTATCTACAGGTGAAATGATTTTATTAATGAGGTTCTTGTCACAGCATGTAGGAAAATGTGGGTTTTTTTTTCAATTAATGAACATATCATTGATAACAAGTAATCATTTTATAAAGAATAAAAAATCTTTGTTTGATGTCTCATAACCCAAAAACACATTACCGATTTACCATTTTTGACAATTCTTTTAATTGTTAGCCTTTTCTTCCATTCTTTCTTTCTCTGGCAACCAAGGCCTTATAACTTTGGTTGCATGTTACTTGTTCTTTTTTAAAGCCAGACTTTTGCCACTAGTTATTGATTTGGCATATTGTTTGAAAAACAATTGAAAAGTTACTCAAAAACTTTTAATCACACAAAAAAGAGATAAGGACACCACTTTTCACTACATTATTTTGAAAAAAAAATAATAGTACTGCCTTCATTACCACCCAAAGTAATATATCACATGTATGGAAATGAATTACTTCTGAACTCTGTATTAGTCCTGAATCAAAATAGAAACTGTATTCAGGAAAACAGAAAAGAGGCAAGACTTGCAAGGGCAGCTATGATAACACCAGTAAAAGTATAATTCTTTATCTTAAGTATAAAGATATGTTATTATATAACAAACTCAAAATAAGCCAGGTCATAGTATTTCCAATTCCTATGTATGCTTGTGAAAAGTGGAGAGAGAAGAATGGTGACACAAAGACAATCAGTCCATTTGAAATGTGGTACTGGAGTGAAGCTCTTTGGATACCATGACCTACCAAAAAGACAAATGAATTGGTTCCAAAGCAAATCAGGCCTGAAGTCCCATTAGAAGTCAAGGTGGCAAAACTGAGACTGACATACTTTGTACATATCATGAGATGACAAGAGTCACAAGAGAAAAAACATTTTTGACTCAATCAGTGTAACCACAGCCTAGTGTTTACAATACCTGAGTAAGTAGTTGATGGATGAGTAACTGTAGCCTTCCCTGAATGTCTTAACATTGAGTTTGTTGACTATAAATTATATGAATGGCAATACAACTCCACCTGGGGGACTACACGTCTCCATCTATGCCAGATATTGAACACTTATAGACTCTTTACAGGGCACATCTGCTATTTCTCAATTGATAAGAAATCACATAAAGATCTGAAGTTGGGAAGCAGAGAATACCAATATCAGATGCAGAGGAAAAACAAAAGAAAACTTACTAGAAGCATAGTGTATTGAGGCATTCTATGTTTGCATCACCATCATCATTATTTATGAAAGCAATTGAACCAATTGTGCTTTTGTTCAACAAGTAGTTTATCTTTTGCTTTAAGAATGCACATTAAATCTTTATGAATAATGTATTCATAATATTACTTGAACTAAGCAAAAGACCATCATGCACAGTTCCAAAAGTTATGAGTACATGGAGAAATGGAGCAACAATGGCAAAATGATTCCACACAGAAGTCAAGGATCAGAACTGCAGTATCACTCAGACAGATGTTTCAATGAGCTTCTTCTTGCTGACTTGTAAAGTACTTTTGAGAGCAGGTTTTTAACAAGGAAGGAACTCTAATTCTTACTGCTTTTACAACTGAACTGAACATCTGAGTCTTGAGATTCTAAACTGAGAAGGCTGAATGCCCAAACTAATTTATACAAGAGTGCTCTGTTGATACCAATAGATAAATGTCAATCTTCATTGACCTTATATACTGATGCAAATTTAGCTCCATGAAAGATCTCTGTCCAAAAGATAGGCTGCATCATAAGCACATACCAGGTTTGAGGGAAAGGGCTAAAATACATCGATACACCCCAAATACCACTCTTCTAACAAGAATTATTTAATAATGACAAAAAATAATAGCAGCCTTTGGGCACCTGTTTTGCTATATGCTGTCTGCACAAGCACATAATGATTCAAAATTAATTTTACATTATCATAATGTGAAATGGTCTTTGATTCATGACAATATTGAAAACTGCAATCTAAATACATTTGTCATACAAAGCTGCTAATGACTAATTCTGTCACCATCCATTGAGCCATCATATAGCTCCTGGGATCTTTACACCTGGGGCCTATTCACATTAGATCCATTTACATATGTTCTTTCATGTCAGACCCCCTAACTTGCATTAAAACTTAGTTTGATATAAAAGTACATAAACTACAAAAACAATTGCTTTATAGAATGTAAAAAGTTTCTTAGTGTCTATGACTGATGTGAGCCACATGATTCAACCCTCTGAACCATTTGTATAATAGCACCTGCCTAGTTTGAGTCAATTCTGGGATCATGCTTCCAAATGTTTTGTCTGGATACCAATTGGCCTGCATACATATTAAAATGTCTCCACTTCAGAGATTTGTTTTCTTTTAGTAAGAAGGATGTGGGTGAATTCTAAATTATCTTTCAGATTGTGTCTGGAAGTGGAAAACATGGTTCCAAAAGTGAAATTTGATAGCATACAAAAGGATAAGGGGAAAATTTTAGTCCGTTTTTTAAGTGTTTCAGTCCAGTACTTCCTGGACTATTATGCAGTTTAGAATAGACAGCCTTCTGATTGCACATAGTCTTCCAACTGTGGGATGCCATTCTTGGCATAAGAACTAAAAATATATATAAGTTTTCATGTGAATCACATACTGTAGTCAGAATGGCCTTATGGCAGAATGCTTGCAAAGTTGACATTGGCCAAAAAGAAATGGATTTGTCAGTCTTCCAATCCTAAACTCCATCTAGAGCAATTCTCTTATGAATCTAGCAGCATATAATGGAGCCCACGATGGCGCAATGGGTTAAACCCTTGTGCCGGCAGACTGCTGACCTGAAGGTTGCCAGTTCGAATGCGACCTGGGGAGAGTACTGATGAGCTCCCTCTATCAGCTCCAGCTCTATGCAGGGACATGAGAGAAGCCTCCCACAAGGATGGTAAAACTTCAAAACATCTGGGCATCCCCTGGGCAATGTCCTTGTAGACAGCCAATTCTCTCTATATAGTGAGTAGGGTTGTGCAAACAATGAAAAAAATGTTTCAATAAAAAATTAGGGAAAGCGGGTGAATAATTTTTGAAGGTGTTTACAAAATTATAGACTTAAATTATTTTGTAACCATAACAGTAACACATTGTTCATTATTTTTTACATTAAGTATTTGAGCAAGTGGAGAAAATTCAGGGGCTCATTTCTGTGATAACACTTGCTATAATTGTACTGCGCATTTTCCACTGTTAGCCCACCAAATTTCAGAACATTACATTCATCTATTAATTTTTAGGGAATTTTTGAATTGTTTACAAACAATATTTGTTTTAAAAAGCTACAAGAGCTATTTACTTGAATTATATATACAGTGCACAAGATGACCAGGGCATCAATCCCCAGAAGTTTCAGAAAGATCCACACATCTACTGGTTTTGGAGGATATTTGGTAGTTCTGCCTTGGGAATGCTGAATGGGTTTTAAAAGGCTCAACATTTGGAACATATTAAAAAAAACTGCGCTTCAGAGAGATGAGTGATGCTAGACTGGTGTTAAAGTGGTGGCTGGTCTTTTAGGAGCAAATTAATAAACCATGGGTTTTGAATGGGAACATTTTTTCTGTATGGACATTTGGATTGTAATTGTTTGTCAGGCACTTTGGATTTAATTTGCTATAAAAATGCAGGTCATTATTATAAATCTGGTTGATTTTGTTTTCATCCATACTTTCATCTATACTTTCATCTTTAAAAAACAAAAACATCAAAGCAAGCTGCAACACAGTAAAAAAACCCCTTACTATTAAATCATATTAAGTGCTTCAAAGCAGGGCCGTAGCCAGAAAAAAAATTCAGGGGGGGGGGGGTAGAAATTTTTTTGGGGGGGGGGGTTGAACCCCTAGCCCACCCAAGCCCCGGCTACAGGCCTGCTTCAAAGTACTCACAGTGTTTTTGAGTCTGACCTTCCAAACTCCTTTCAAATAACAGAAATTATTTATTCCATATGGATATCTGTAACGTTTTCTGTGAGGTCAAGGGAAGTACATCTACTGATGCCTATTTTGTTAAATGGTTCTGGTAGTCTGATGATTTTCTAAAGGAAAATGCTGAAAAGAATGACAGATAAAATCTATGGCTGTTGAAGTTCTGTTGTCTTCATTTTTATTTTTATTTTTTTTACAAATTTAGAAACCTGGAGCACTATACAAGTGATAGTTCATGTTGACAAATAAGCCTATTTTGAGTTTTCAATGCAAATACTTGTCTTTTCTTGACCCAGATGATTCACAGAGCAGCCTTTTGCTTATTAACCTACACCTTTGCACTGTTGTCAGCACAGCTAAAGATCACAGAAGTCATAACCTGGATCCACTTCTTGCACTATCAAAAGAAGCATTGTCACTCTGTTGTGGGCTTGAGAACAGGTCAAAGGGAGTGTCAGTAATCTGCAACCTCACACTTTAAGGGGCATTGAAGTCATTGTGCTGCTCATGCTGTTATACACCAACCATACTGTTAAGTGTCTAAGCTTTTGATGTTTCAAGAAGAACAGGATGTTACATGAGCAGGCACTGCAGCAGTTAAAGCCGAAATAATTTATTTTTTGGTATTGTTGTTGAGGCTTTTGAGGTTGTTTAATGAGGTTGTTATTTTTGCACATTTTAAAATATGTCAAATCTATGTTGTTATTGTTGTTGTTGCTGTATGCCTTGAAGTTGTTTCAACTTATGGAGAACCTAAGGTGACCCTATTATGAGGATGTCTGGGGCTGAAAGTGTGTGACTCACACAAGGTCACCCAGTGGGTTTCAATGGCTAAAACGGGAGATAAATCCTAATCTCCCAAATGCCCACATCACTGTACCATGTTATGCTCAAATCTAAAAGGAACTAAGAAAAATGACACAATCAATAGTAAATGAGGCTGCAATGCTTTTTGAAGACATATAAAAGAAGGAGAGTATCCATTCAACCAGATTTAATGCCTAAGACGAGCAGGCTAACTTTCTCAAAACTCCAGAGAGGCCTGATCATGTTCTCTCAGGTATTTTACAGGCATTGAAACCAAAGGGGAATCTACAAAGTGTTCAGATCCAACAGCAACTTACACTCTTGACTGATGGAACCATTTGAGTTTGACATTTTTACTAAGGATCCAAGGAATCATGGAAATTGTAGTTTGGGTACTAGCACTATGACAGAGAAAACTAAGACCCTTTAAAACAGTGTTTCTCAAACTCTGCTCCTCCAGGTATTTTGGACTTTAGCTCTCAGAAATCCCAACCAGTTTACCAGCTGTTAGGAATTGTGAAAGTTGAAGTCCAAAACATCTGGAGGAGCAGAGTTTTAGAAGCACTGTTTTAAACTACAACACACAGGTTTTTATAATATTGAGCCATGGCAAATCTACCCTAGTGCACTGTAAGCATTTTGAATAATGTGTGTTGCAATGTCAGGAGGACAACAGAGAACACCACCATATAGTCAACCATGTTTCTTTACAGTATAGCTCTTATTCCCATTATTCGTACTTCATGCAAAAGTCTGACCCGACTTTGACAATCCCCTCTGACTACCCTTTTGGTTATCCTTTGTACTTCCACAGCATACAATTCATTCCATTTCACCTAGGATCGCCTTCTGTAGTAGTTTATTGGTCTGTGAGATTGACAGATGCTTCTGTTTCTAGAAACCAGCACAAATTAGATACAGCATGGATTCTCTGTCATGTCATATGGAATTTAAGGCAAAGCCATTCAGGATTGTCCTTTTTCTTTAATAGATGTGTGTCTTTCTCACATGCTGAAGCAATCAAAGCTTCTCGGGCAGAGCTATTCCAAGCTAGTTTCCTCAGGAGGAATAGAATTGGAGATTTATGACATTTTGCAGCTTTTCTACAAATATATAATCTGCCATCATAAGTGGCAGTGAAGAACAGGTAGTTCTCCTACCTGATTTTTCTTTTCTGAAGTGATGCAGACACAGCATTCCCAAGATGCAGTCAGCCAACTTTCATATCCCCCTCTCTCAAACGTTTTGTGCACAATTTCTCTCCAAGAACTGCTTCTTCAAGCCTTGGTTTTTGTACTGTCAGGCACCAATATTCATGGATTCTACATCCATGAATTCAACCATCCAAGGCTTAAAAGTATTCCCTCCCACCTATCCCCCAAAAGAGAAATTCTAGAAAGCAAACTCTGATTTGCCATTTTTTATCGGGGACACTGTTTTATAATGCCATTGTATATTAGGGAACTTCAGCATTCATGGATTTTGATAACCACAAAGGGGTTTGGAATCGAATCCCATCAGATACCAAGGGCCCACTGTATTACTTGGCCTTTGTTGTATATATAGTGTGGCTTTCACAAGAGTAACATGTAAAGAGGAATTTATTTCATATATATGTACAGACACATAGAGAGATGACTATTTTTAACATTGAGAGGCATGAATAGGGAGTGCTGCATATGTCAGTCAAATACACAGAGATTTCTAGCTAAACATTAGCTCTCATAACAACCATTCTAGGTTATATTGACCAGCAATTGGCCTAACCGTGAGATGGTTGCCCAGCAACATAAAGCATTGTTTATGACAGGCAGAGATTTATTAGATGATACATGTCCTATCATTATTATGCAATGATGAGAGAAGATTAAAAAAACACAGCTACCATGATAGTAACACTAGCATAAATATTCTAGGATAGAAGAAATGAAGTAAGACCAATGTTACCAACATCAGGCTGGATCTACACTGCCATATAATCCAGATTATCAAAGCAGATAATCCAGATTATTGGCTTCGAACTGGATTATATGAGTCTACACTGCCACATAATCCAGTTCAAAGCAGATAATATGGATTTTATATGGCAGTGTTGATGGGACCTCAGTAATAGTTTTCACGTATGCAAAAATGTGAAGGTTTTGTAACATAATAATACAGAGAACAAAGTTATCAAATTTTACACAAATTCATATATAATTAACAAATAGAATTTAAAAATAGATATCAAGCGTAAAACATTTCAAATTTCTCCCTTCTTCAGTTGCTAAAGGTGAAACTTTGACCCCTTCTACACAGCTGTATAAAATCCAGATTGTCTGTTTTGAACTGGATTACATGGCAGTGTAAACACAGTTAATATGGCAGTGTAGACACAGATAATCCAGTTCAAAGCAGATCATGTGGATTATCTGCCCCGATATTCTGGATTATATCTGCGTCGATATTCTGGATTATATCAAAGGGTTTTCATCTTTGGCAGCTAAAGAAGTGGAAACTGAAATGTTTTGTGCTGGAGCCTGGATATATATAAGTTCTGTTTGTAAATTGCTTTGATCTATCTTCTATCTATCTGTTTCCAGGGATTCTATTTATCTGTCTATTTTCAGTGATTAACTGCATCCTCCTTGGATTCAGGACAAACTTGGGAAAAGTGTTGTGCATACCACAAGGTTAATTGATTTTAGAAATTTACTAACAGAACAATCTATTAACAGGCAGGACAAGTGTCCACAATCTATATGCATCACACAAGTAATTTCTGATGTAGGAAACTGCTCATGAGCAACTCAAGACAAGTTAAATAGAATTGTTAAATATAATGTGATGCAGTCATTTATCACTAACCCATGCATAAAGCAAATATAGCATTACTAATACTACAGCAATCCATTATACTTGACATTTTCTTAATACTTGCAACTTGAAGGAAGAAAAAAAACTGGATACATACAAGAAGCCATTATTAGTATGAAATCCTGCAGGCAGAAGACATAGCATGAATGAAACCAAAAAAGAAAGAAAAGGGGAAGAAAAAGAACATGGTGTCATGTTTTTTCATTGTTGTACCATGTACGTGTGTGTTCCTCTACACTACTTTGGTAAAGTGTAATATTTTTATTTATTTATTTATGGTATTCATACCCTGTCCTTCTCACCACAAAGGGGACTCAGAGTGGCTTACAGAATATACATACAGCAAACATTCAGTGTCATTATACAATTAACAACGACAAACAACACAACATATTTAAACTACACAAATGGATGAGACATTTCTTTATTTAGTAATTTAATACAGAAATAATGTATATTTTGTTCATTTCTTGCAATATGGTTTTGTTTTTCCTCTTTAAGTCTCTAACCAAATACCACAGCCGCAGATACTGTATCCACAGTTTCAACCATCCAAGCTTTAAAATATCACTCCCCACAAAAAATAATCCAAAAATAAACCTTGATCTTGCCATTTTATATAAGAGACACCATTTTTTCTATGCCATTGTATATAAATATTCATAGATTCTAGTATCAATTGGGGCTCCTTAAACCAGACCTGAGCATATACAAAGAGCACACTATATGTATGCATTCATGTGCTTAGTGATAAGCATGGAGAGGGAAGTAAACATAAGTATGAATATAAACATAACCTAGGCAAGTTAATAAAGCAATCAATCAAGAAATGAATTATTGGGGTTGTTGTGTGTTTTCCAGGCTGTACGGCCATGTTCCAGAAGTATTCTGTCGTGATGTTTTGCCCACATCTATGGCAAGAATCCTCAGAGGTTGTGAGGTAACCTCATACCTCACAACCTCTGAAGATGCTTGCCATATATGTGGGCAAAACATCAGAATACTTCTGGAACATGACCATACAGTCCGGAAAACACACAACAACCCTGTGATTCCTGCCATGAAATCCTTTGACAGCACAATGATTTGTTGTATAAGGTGATATGGCCCTATAAGGTATCACAATAGGTCAATGCAACCTTCCAAACTCACAGTTTTCTTCATCCTTGCTATAGATTTTATGGGGGAAAATGCACA